>NC_052047.1:199773971-200093971 GCF_903992535.2 Arvicola amphibius
ACCCACACCCACTGCTCATTCTCTGTGTGATGCAGTGAAGCCCTAGGCATCAGGATGTGGTCTGACACAGAGGACAGCAGAGAGGAAGCAGAATCTTCATCTTTAGGGATGCTAGGATCCAGACAGAGACAAGTCTACATGAATAAGCCCCACCTTTCATCTTCTATTTCATTTTAATGGCCACCATGTGCAATTCACTGATTTTTCCCCCTTTGGTTCTTTAAAATTTGTTCTACTCTGGCAGATGAGCAAGTACAGCTGGAAACACCCTAACATAAAGATTGGTTCTTCTGAAGGATTCTCTTTAAACTCAATTTTAGACAGAGGAAGAAGGCCTCGGGGGCAAGAGGGTGTAGAGGAAGTAGGTTGTGCTCTGGAATGGAGGGAGTGATGTCATTCCGGCTTATCAAAGGAAGCCCTGGCTAGCCTACATTTCTGGAAAACTGCTGTCACTTCCAACTGAGTACATGCTAACACCTTTAATATCATGATTAGTGTCTTCTCATCATTGAGAAGACTATGCTTTTTTTGTTCGGTGGTATAAAGCTAATATAAAATCAAGCATGTGGTTCCTGGAAATATTCATAGAATTTTCTTTAAAATATGACATAGTTCAAGAGTTGGGCAATAAATCTCCTCCCTAATGAGACACCAAAAAGAAGGCAAACATTTGATGTTGCGCCCAAGGAGAGCTGGTTGTTGAAGATTTATAGACAATCTGTGAAAAGACTGTCTGTTCCCTCCAATGAGTTTTTAATTTGAGTTTGATGGTCTCCAGGTGTTTGTGTTTGCCTGTGACATTAGGTGCATTAAACTACAATAATAGATGTACATGATTCTTCCTTCCTCTCCCTGCGCAGAGTCACGGTACAGGCATGTCAGCTGTGCTTGCATACATGCATACATGGAAGTAGATAAAGACAGGCCTGGATCCACCCACACCAGCAGATGATGTGAAAAAAAATCTTCCTTTTACAAGTCTTCCCCACAGAAAGAAGGCCTCCATTAAAGGACTTTGGTGTTTCCCCACTGAGTCTGTGATGCTTCTCACTGTGATGATCAAAAGCTTGTGGGTGAGTTCTGGCCTTGCTGGAAACATCTTGGGTCTTTTGGCAACAAGGTGCCTAGGATTCATTACTGCTAATATTCAGATAAAACTTGTCCTGCATGGGATTCTTCTGGAAAGCTGACTAGACCATGGCTTATAATGTCCTAGAGAAGTTATAGGGAATGACTCGTTCAGTGTCCTTTGCTTTCATCAAGTTGATATCTTTGTGTAGCCCCATTATGGTGCCCTAAATATCAAATGGAGGACCAATGAGCAAAGTTAATGGTCTTGAAAATTCTGGCTGTATGTGTAGTGTTCATGAATAGTCAAACTGTTCATTTTTCAAGATCAAGTCACCTGTTACAATCCACATAGAGTTCCCCATGAGTTCCCTGGGCCAAAGGCAGGGTGTAGCTACTCTGTCCTCTCTTGTGATAAACGGTGGGTTTTCCCTCCTCACATTAGAGTCAAATACTCAGCTACTTCACTTTTGGTCTTCAGGGGAGGGGCAAAAGAAACCAAAAGACACAAAAGGGGCAAACTATGTAGACAGAAACCATGGCTACCCATGTCTCCGGCCAGACAGTCGCCTAGACCCGTACTTATTGTCAAATTAAATGAAAGCCAGGATCTAAAGGTAGAAAGCCAAATGGAGGTTGTTCTATAATCTACAAGGCTATCTAGATACACAGTGATGGTGGTGGTGGTGGTGGTGATGATGGTGATGGTGGTGGTGATGGTGGTGATGGTGGTGGTGGTGATGGTGGTGGTGATGGTGGTGGTGATGGTGATGGTGGTGGTGGTGATGGTGGTGGTGATGGTGGTGGTGGTGGTGGTGGTGGTGGTGGTGGTGGTGGTGATGGTGGTGGTGGTGATGGTGGTGATGGTGGTGGTGGTGATGGTGGTGGTGATGGTGGTGGTGGTGGTGGTGGTGGTGGTGGTGGTGGTGGTGATGGTGGTGGTGGTGGTGGTGGTGGTGGTGGTGGTGATGGTGGTGGTGGTGGTGGTGGTGGTGGTGATGGTGGTGGTGATGGTGGTGGTGGTGATGATGGTGATGGTGGTGGTGGTGGTGATGGTGGTGGTGGTGATGATGGTGATGACGGGGAATGGGGATGAAGTCAGTGTTGATGGTGATATTGGTAGAAAGAGGGAAGGTGGTGATGGTGGTGGTAGAAACGGTGAAGGTGGTAGTGGTGGCAGTGATGGTAGTGGTGCTGATGGTAGTGGTTGTGATGTCAGTCACAATCGTGGCAGTCATCATGTTGGTGGCAGTGGTGGCAGTGTTGGAAGTAGGGGTGTTAACTGGAGGCAGTACAAACGACAGTGATCATAGCTATAATTATCATGTTTCTATATCTAGTTGTTGAGTGCGGTTCCAGCAACCCTGATAAAGTATGCTGTTTCTTAATGAAATTTTTGATTAATCCTTTTCTTAGATAAATTTGGATCAAAAGTCAACTGAACTACACAGATACTTGGCCAGAAATAAAACTGGAAGTGATTCATCTGGGGAAGAAATGTCAGATAGCACATGGAAGCTACAAAGTAGTGAATCAGAGTGGAAATATTGGTAGCATGATCTCTAAAGATGCTGCTGGTGTGTGGTACTATCTCCCCTCCTGAATTAATTTTCTTAACCTACTTGAAACTTCGAGAAAATGAGCTGCTAGTAGAGGGAATACTCAAGACAAATTTTTGGTTTACTGTTCCACTTCTTGAGCAAAACCTAGCCAGTCAGTCCTGGATGTGAGCCCCATCTCCCTCTGCTTGTAGCTGGACAGTCTTGTAGATGAGGCACAATAAACAAAGCATACAGTTCACCAGGAGTCCTGACAATGTGGGAAATGACAAGTACTGTAGCCACCACTGATCCTTTTGTCTGAATTTATTTGGAAGAGAGTCTTAGATGGTATAATAATTTCCCTAGAAATTTTCCTGTGCTACTTCTATAAATTAAGTTTCTTTTAAAAATTATGAGATCGTCTTTCAAATTTTAAATAATATTATAATTCTAGAACTTATTTCATCATATACTTAAGTGTGTTAGCAATAATTTCTTATTTCATGAAATATTCAATCAATATTCTGATTTCCCCTAATCATATTGTAAGCCCTATTTTTTAACATTTTATTTGGGTCTATGTCAAAATAAGACCCATATGTTGTGACATTGAAGTCAATTTACCCCCATATTGGTGGCAATTTCCCCCAGTCTCTTTCTAACTCACTCTCTCCCTTTTCATATTCTTGCAAGTTCCATGTTGAGGAAGCAAGGTCATTAAATACTATGGAATTTTCTAAGCTGATTTTGCTGGTTGCACTTAATTCATACAAATGATGTATTCTAATTGTATCATTCTTTTCTATTTATTATGAAAGAAAATAAAACAAAGAGACACTTCAAGGAAAAGGTTTGTTTGATGAACTATTTGACGACCCTAAGTAATCAAGCCACAGACTTCTTACCTGCACAGTAAGGGATTTTTATCATGACTGGGGATTCCACACCCTATTTTCCAGAACCCTGGTATTTTCTAGATGCTTGGGACAACCAAAGGCATTTCCCCCATGCACCCTTCAGAGAATATCTGCTTTAGGAAATGGAGTTCCATTGAGGATTTCATTTGAAAAAATGGTTTCCTACTCTAATAGATCCAAAATAACCTCACTTTTTCTTTCCCTCTTCACATTCTAATATGGATTTGCACATACAGCCTACACCACGTGGACACAACCACTCTCACCCACAGTGGCCACTGTCTTGCTTGGACAATAGGGTGTTAGGAAATGTCACACAGAGACATTAAAAGTGCTTGCACATCAGGCTTCTTGGCGGCCTATCAAAATCAGCTGCTCTCTCATAAGCCTGGGACAAGTGGATAGAAGATGTACTGATGATCCACTCCAGCAACCTCAGCAGAGGTCTTGTCTGTATTAGAGATGAAGCTGACAGCTAGTTAGATTTGGATGATTCACCATCCTCAGATGGGTAAGAAAACCCAGCCCGGAAGCAAACAAACAGTTCAACCAATCCAAAAGCTCATTAGCCATTAGTCAGTGCTTCTTATTCAAACCACCAAAGCTTGGAGCTGTTTGGATTTTGCTTCTTATCCAACAGTGGAAGTTATAATTGCTAAAATTTTTTACAGCAATATCCAGGACAATCCCAAATAGCCTCCCTCTGGCTTGGGCTTGTATGGACTTCCCTCCCTCTCTGTTCTCTGCAGCATCTGAAAGGAGGGAGACTCCTGGGATCCTTCTGGAAAACTAAGTCATAGGATATCTGTCCTCTCTCCAAACAAGCAGAGATCACACTGCTGGGGAAACCAGTCCTCAGATTTTCTATTTTCTGTCCTAGACACAGGCGGCAGCAGCAGCAGTGGAAACCCTTGTGCCACCTGCTGGTCACATCGGGTATAGAGCCCTGGGAAGTTAAACAGTCCTGAGGTAAGCTGCTCCAGCTCCGGGCAAACACACCTCAGCAATCCCTGCGTTTTGAAAGGTGCTGTGTGAACTCTGAGGATAAACAAAGGACACGGGCAAGTGCCTACCTCACAGACGTTATGGAAAATTGGGGTCATGAGAATGGATGCGGGATGCAGGCTAGGGACGGTGGAAAGATGACTCCAGGAGACAAGCTCTAGATGGACATTTGATTCTGTGAGATAGGAGGCCCATGGCCTTTAGCGAAGACCATATTGACGTCCGTGGTCTGTGCTGCCGCCTGAAACCATGTTGCTGTCCATGGGCCAGACTGCCACTGGAGACCATATTGGAGTCTGTGGTCCATATTTCCCCCGAGGCCTTGTTGGTAGCCTTGCTCTGTGCTGCTACCAGAGAGACCATGCTGAGGTGGCAATGCTTTTGACAGAAACCATGTGGCAGTTCATGATCCACGCTCCCACTGACTAAAAATGGCAAGGAAGCCACCTTTTGCAGTGGTATTGATAACTGCAGACTCACAGAAGAGGGACATGGGAGGCTTCTGTGAAAACCCCTATCCCCACCCCATCACCCACACTGTATCAAAAACAAAACAAAAAAACAGTTATTGTAAGCAGGTGTCACTGTACAGGTTAAACACAAACTCCTGTGCTTTTCACCTCTCTTCAGCATTTCCACAGGGAGCCCCCCACCATCCGTGTATGAAGGAAGAACAAATGCATTCTCCGTGGAAAGCCCTTACATAGACCAAGATAAGCCTGGTGGGTGATTGATTGGAATCACTCATGATTTAAAAGTATCTGTTCAATGAAAATACACACCCTAATATGCTTTGGCCATAGTCATTGGGGTCCCATGCACCAGTCCATCTCAATATGTCTTTTTTTTTTCAAAATATGTGTGCACATATTCTTCTCCAAAGAAATCACGTCCTTAGCCCCACCACATTGACTCATTTTTTTGGGGATGGAGCTTGCAAGGTTAATATAAACATTTTCCTAGTGATCAGGCAGATAACCCTTTGTAAGGCTGTGTTTAGCATGGCTTTGATGGGGTGGTAGGAAGTCTGTTTATTAGGGCATTAGGTCATGGACATGCCCCTTTGAGACACTGTTCACTCTAAGAGGCCAGATCCCTCAACCCAGAGATATCAGGCCACGTCCTACCGCAGCTAGCTCTCTGAGAAAGAGAGCTATAGTTTTTATAGTCCCTACTATAAAACATATAGGTCCTATTCTCCATGCTCTTTGAACTAAATCACGAAGTGTTGAACTCCCTGATATCCCCTGAAAGGATTTAAAAGTCAGATATTTCCTCTAAGGGCTCTTCTCTTGGCCTCTCCCCCTTCACTCCCTACACACAAGCACTTTAGAAACCAAGCTCTGTGGTGCACACCTGTGATCCCAGCACTGTGGAGGTGGAGTAGGAGGACGAGACACTCAAAGCCCTCAGTTACTTAGTGATTTTGTCAGCCTGGGGAACATGGTATCTGAGAGAGGGGGATAGAGAGAGAGAGAGAGAGAGGCGGAGGGGGAAGAAGAGAGAGGAAGAAAGGGAGGGAGGGAGGGAGGGAGGCAGGGAGGGAGGGAGGGAGGGAGGGAGGGAGGAAGGAAGGATTATTACCTTCCTTCCTTCCGTCCTTCCTTCCGTCCTCCTTCCTTCCTTCTCTTCGCCTCCTCTCCTCCTTCCTTCTTGTCTTCCTTCCTTTCTTTCTTTTTTCATTCTTCCTTCTTTCTTCCTGCCTTCCTTCCCTTCTTCCTTCCTTCCTTCCTTCCTTCCCTCCACCGCCTCTTCTTCCCTCTTCCTTCTTAATTTCGCTCTCTCCTCCTCCCTTTCCTGTCTTCCTTTCTTTGCCGTTGCTGTAAGGGAAGGAAGGTCAGCGGTGTTGTGGTGTCAGCACATAATCCTCTAGATTTTTTTGTTCATAGCATATTATAATTATGTTTTAAGCAGGATAATACTCTAATTGAAGTATTTTTTTTTCTTTCTAACAGTGGGAATTGCATTTGTCAATACAAAGAGACCTATCTGCTTCAGTCTAAGGGTTGTATGGCAGCTTACTATTTATACCATAATTTAGTTACCCAGTCCTCTATTGGCTCACATTTCTTTATGCAACTTTATTAGTAACGATTTTGATTCAAGTCAGAGAGGTTATCTGACTTGTGGCAGGTAGCACAGATATTTATGCGTGGTTCCCAGACTCCAACCTTGTCTAGTCCAGGCAGTCTTTCTTGAGGTTTATGCTTCCTTAGAGTTTCAGTTTTTATCACAGTTCCACAGGTAGAAGCAGGTTCCTCCCTGGGAAAGAACTCAGGCCATCCTTTGTCTCAGATTCCAGAGAAGAACAAAGGATGGACAGCAGTCACAGCTCACAGAATGCCAACCAGGTCCTTGCATTAAAGATTTAGTTAGACACGTGCCTTCCTACAGAATTATTAAGAACTTAGAGACAAAGAACATGAAAGGACTGGGTTGTGGGGGGCTGCTGTCTGGTCCTTAAGTCACGTTTTGATAATGAGTGTCATATATTTAAATGTTCACACATAATCATCACCTTGGCATTAACTATACCATCAAAGACGATTTGATTATATAATATGCTTCTTCATATAGCACCACCATGAACTTGTTAATACACGTAATTATAAATAGAGAGCAGATTGGGGGCACATCCAGAAGAAATCTCTGGAAATGTTTTCCTGCTGTTGTTTATCAACATGAGTGAGGCAGAGCTAAACAATTGTCCCCGTGCCACCATGCTCAGGAAGCACTGCTTGGCTGTATCTCTTCCCATTCACGGTGTCACCAGGGTCTTTGCAGCTCTATGTACTATCTAGGGTCCTTGAACTGCAAGGGTCTAATTCCCCAGCCGCTACTGGCTTCATCAGAACAGGGACGAGAGGAGGGATTAGAAAGTCCCTGGGTGGTGCCCAGGATCATGGGACACTCAGTTCTTACTAAGCTAGGGAGTGGCAGAGAAGCAGTTATTGTGTGAATTTTTTCCTGGCAAGATGTGGACAAATGCATGTTCCCCCCGGACAGGGCATGGAGGATAGACAAAGAAATTATTCAACTTAAGTCTTGCTTGGTGAATAATGAAATTAATTAGGTTTCCTTACGGGGACATGAATGAGGAGTTACCCACAGGAGCATGGTAGTGGGATTACTTACAGGGACTTGGTCAATTCATGGGCAGCTACACCACCAAAAGGTCCCCCTCCCAGAAACTTAACAGTGTATACATCCTCAGGAGAGTAAGGGAGTTCCTGCAGCCTCCTATGATGCCTCTGTTCAAGAGAATGTCAGCAGACCCAATCTTGTTAAGTAATCATGTCCACTCTGATTGCAAGATGGCAACAATGTCATGCCTGATGACAGAGATTCCCAACACCAGCCTTAGGCTGGGTTTTATTTGTGTGTTTGTTTTCAGTCCCAAGGATTATAATAAAGATAATTGTGAAAGCGGTTCCTTTTGTTCAACTGGGGTTTTATTCTCTTGCAAAAAAAGAGAGTAATATATTTACGAAAGTTCCCTTTAACATCAAAAATCTGAGTAAATGGCACTCCATTTAGACTAAAATGATGGTGGTGCTACCTATAGTCGGCTGTGATTGGGTCCATACACTCTCCCAGATCCCTGGGGTGACCCTCAGATCTTTCTGGTGGCCTCTAGGCTGTCTCACCACCAGCCAGCAGTCACTATGTGAGATCTGCTGTTCCCCTCCTTCCCCTTCCCTACAGCCACAGCAACAGATGCTCATATTTGGGTCCTCAGAGCATCACATGCCCAGCCCTCCTCATCTGACCTTCAGAGGCCACCTGATGCTCTTCAGCTCTTCTGATCCAAAGGTGAAAAGCACTCCTGGACACTACTATGTCCTTTTAATTCTTGATCCCCAAATTAACAACACATTTGCCCAATTCTCATTCTTCCCACCACGTTAGCTCCATGCCAGTACAGTGAACCAGCTGAGAAGCATATCTCATCACCTTTCCTGCTGCTCTGATACAGCCCCCTTGTTCCTACCAGTAGCAAAGCAAGTATCCCTGAACATCCCAGGAAGCATGCAGAGGTAATGGAAGATGTAACCATCACTAGTATCACTTTATGAAAGCACCTCTGGCATGTATTTTGTCATGTCTAAAACAGTTCCCTGAGTAGAACTGACTAAGGAATAAACGTGCGAAGAGAAGTAGACTTCAAAGCATTTCTTGCAGCCTCATGTCCGTAAGATTGGACTTGAAGATGAGCTGAGTCCACTGCCTGCCACACAGTTCTTCCCTCTGCACCTCCATAGGGCAAGGGAAGAATTCCTAACTTTCCAGCCTTTTCTCTTGGGGTTCTTCTATGAACAAGGGCGCATGACAGCCAGCATCATGATTGGATGTCCTCTGTGATGACTGTGGCCTTATGGTGCTGGGCTAACATGGCCCTTTCCTTAGTAGCTCTACTTCTTTCCCGAAACCTACAAGCACGTGTAACCTACTCCACCATGCCCTTCCCATGACCTTCTCTATTTCTCCCGCTTTCTTTCTTTTCTATTTTGTGATGGAAATGGAGAAAAGGGATTGAGAGCGCCATGGTCAGGATTGGATGTCATTGGCCAAGCTGATGATCAGGGATGGCATGGGTTTGCTGAAAGGCTTCCATCTACCACTCATCCTGTACAACCTGTCTGATATAGGTTACTGTAAAATTCTAATTGGAAAACTTTATAAGACATGAAATACATAGAATAGTGCCTCTAAATCTTAAATGTGTAACTTGATATATTTTTTACATTGGTGTAGAAATGAATAGCTACCATAGAAATCAAGGTGCCACGCATTTTCAGCCTCTAAGGGCAATTCATGCCTCTCCCACTCAGGATCCCTACTGTGATGTGGGATTCCCCTCTGTTTGCTGTGAATATCATTGGTTAATAAA
Source organism: Arvicola amphibius (assembly GCF_903992535.2). Classification (NCBI taxonomy): domain Eukaryota; kingdom Metazoa; phylum Chordata; class Mammalia; order Rodentia; family Cricetidae; genus Arvicola; species Arvicola amphibius. The sequence goes on from NC_052047.1 coordinate 199,783,394, forward strand.
GGAACTGCTTTGGGCCTATAGCAGAGCTATAGGGGAACAGAGCTAGGTGGGGAAAACTAAATTGAATGCTGGGAGAAAGGAGGCAGAGGCAGAGAGAAGCCATGTAGCCCCACCAGAGACAGACACCAGAACTTTAGCCGGTAAGCCACAGCCATGTGGTGATACACAGATTAATCAAAATAGGTTAAATTAATATGTAAGAGTTAGCCAATAAGAAGCTAGAGCTAATGGGACAAGCAGTGATGTAATTAATACAGTTTCTGTGTGATTATTTCAGTTCTGGGCGGCCGGGAAGAACAAGCAGCCTTCTCACAACATGACTGACTGGTCCTGAATAGGTGACCACTATCCTCATTCCTAGAATGCTAATAAATTTTGACTGCTGTTGCACTTTTTAGAAATGGGATTAGACTGGTTATAGTCTAAGGAAGTGACTCTAGTACTTGGCTTTGTATGCACAGAGTCCTAGGTTTAGTATCCAGTCCTGAACAAATTGGCTAGCATAGCTCTTCTGTATCAGTTTCTTTCATCCGACTTCACGTATGTGAGATTTAGACATGACATTGCCTGTTGCTGTTACTTTTTATGGGCTATTTAACCATGTGGGCCCTCAAAAATCAAACTCAGGTTGTTAGGCTTACATGGCAAGTTCTTTTACTGGGATTTTTACATTCTGGTGCATGTATTGGAACATCCTGCTGTAATGGTCCTTGCATATCTTTAATAAACAGTGATGCTAAGCATTTTTTCATGCATTTATTATCATTTTGGTAGTGTAGTCTGTCATACGCATGGTCCGTCAGATATCACTGTATAGCCCCATGCACTTTAGAATCACTTTATCACTTTCTATTAAAACTACGTGATTATATAGCAATTATTAATTTTTGAGAGTCTCCAAAGAATTAGCTTTTCTTTCTCATTTTCAGTCTTTGTATTTCTCACACCTTATTGTGTTGTGGGATATTTGATCACACTGTGTGAAGATGTGTCTGTCCTTCCTCATGTGCATAAGGCACCTTCTGATTGGTTTAATAAAGAGCTGAATGATAAATAGCTAGGCAGGAGAGGATAGGCAGGACTTTTAGGAAGAGAGAGGAACTTGAGGGAAGAATCAGAGAGGTGGGGATTCACCAGCCAGACATGGAGAAACTGGGATGTACAATATGGAAGAGAGGTAACGAGCCACGTGGTGGGATGTAAATTAATATAAATGAGTTAATTTAAGCTTTAAGAGCTGGTTGGGAACAAGCTAAAGCTAAGGACAAGCTTTTATACTTTTTTAAAATTTTTTAATTGAATCTTTGGGGGTTTCACATTGCACTCCAATTCTTTCCACCTCCTGGTCCTGCCATATCTCCCCCTTTTTCCTGCTGTACCCCCATGAAAGAAAACAAAACAAGGTAAGTAAGTGAGCAAGCAAAAGCAAGAACAACAGCAATCAATCAATCAATAAATAAATAAATAACAAAAACTACACCAGGAACAGAAAAGTCTCTGCCTCTCCCTCAAAGCTTTTGTAATTAACAAAAGTCTCCACGTTATTATTCAGGACCTGGCCTGTTATATTATGGCGATGTCTGAATCCTCAGGTACGGCATTAAACAGATGCAGTGATGACAAGCGTCCTTCCCAGATCTAATGAAGTACCCAGTATAGCTTCATTAAACATAATATTGGCTATAATTTTTGTAAGCTAAATAATGCAAAATTGTCATTTTTTTCAGATCAAAATGCAATCACATAAGCAAAATTTTTATATAGTTCAATGTTAAATAATTCTTTTACAATAAAGATGTTCCCTTCTACCTCTGGATGGCTGAGAATATTTTCACAAGCATTTCTTTGCTATTTTGTTGAATGTTTCTGTATCTATTATGATGGCTACATGCTTTCTTTCCCTTGTTCTGTTATGGTTTGAATTATACTGATCGATTTTAGGATATTAAATTTATCTTTTACTCCTGAGTAAAGTCTACTTAATCATATATAATATCAGTTTTATATCCAAAACAGGACTCACATTTCTGAAGTTTTGCTAAAGACTTTTGAGTCTGGCTTCAGGAGAGATATCGGTGTGAAACATTTCTCATTTGTCACCAGGGTTACCACAGCCTAAAAAAACAAGGTGGGAAGTGTCCCTTCTTTTTCTGTTATCCAAAAAGTCCATGTAAAACAAGTATTATTTTTTTAAATATATGAAAATTTCATAGCAAAAATCATCAAGGTCATGAGTTTTCTTTGAGAAAAAATATATCATTATGAACTCAATTTTCTTATCAAATATAATTTTCAGACTTGTGCCTCTGCCAGTTTGTATTATCTGTGTGATGTATTTTCATTACCATTCCTTCCAAAATATTTTCTACTTTCCTTTGTGCTCTCTTATTTGACTATCGGTTACTTAAAAATATGCTGCTTAACTTCCAGGTACATAGGAATTTTCAAATTATCTTTATTGATTTTTCATTTCATCCCATTATGGGTAGAAAATACACTCTATGATTTTAATCATTTTTAAACGTGTTGAGACTTGCTTTATAGTCCCAAACCTACTCTTTGTTCATGAGTGTTGAATGGAATATATATTCTTCAATTGTTATATACTGGCTCAATAAATACCAATTTATTCCAAGTAGTTAATGTGTTAGCTGACTCTACCTCTGTTTTTAAGATTCTTTTTTTAAATATTTATTTATTTATTTATTATGTATACAATATTCTCTCTGTGTATATGCCTGAAGGCCAGAAGAGGGCACCAGACCCCATAACAGACGGTTGTGAGCCACCATGTGGTTGCTGGGAATTGAACTCAGGACCTTTGGAAGAGCAAGCAATGCTCTTAACCTCTGAGCCATCTCTCCAGCCCTGTTTTTAAGATTCTTTATTGGTGCATGCATGTGCATGCGTGTGTGTGTTGTGTGTGTGTCACATATACCATCAGTGCAGGTACCCATAGAGGCCAGAAGATATCAGACTTCCTAGAGCCGAAGTTGTGGTTAGTTGTGAACCACTCTATTTAGGATCTGGAAACCAAGCTCAGGTGTCAACTGGAAGTATACCAAGTTCTCATAACCACTGAGCCATCTCTCAAGTCCCTTGAGTCTATCTACTCATTCTGTAGGTTACTAAAGAGATGCTAAATTTTCTGTGATTGTGACCTTGTGTATTTCTTCTTTTATTAATAGTTCTCTCAATTCTTATGTAGTATGTGAGCTATATGGTTAGGGCACACATATATCTTTCTGTTTGGTACTTTTTATCACTCAATGGTTTATCTCTTGTAACAATTTTTGCACTGAATTCAACTTAACCTGATATTGATAAAATTATACCAACTTTTTTTGAATATTGATTGTATGAGGTATCATCTATGTGTTTACTTTAAATATGTGTGTGTTTATCCACACAAATATTGTATAACCCTATATAATAAATATTATATATGGAATCTTAAAAGTCAAATTAATAGAAACATAGTGTAAAACTGGTTTCTGGTTGTTGTTTGGTTAGAAAAGTTAACCTCAGTGACTTCTAGAGACCAAATATATAGATGGTGAGTATAGTTAAAATTTTTATTATTATTCATGTGAAACTTGCTAAGATAATATGGTGTGGGACCATGGTCTGTATTCTGTCAGTTATATTTTAAATAAATGCTGATTGGCTAGTAGCTAGGCAGGAAGTATAGGTGGGACAACCAGACAGGAAGTAGAGGTGGGCCAATGAGAGCAGGAGAACTCTGGAAAGGAGGAAGTCCATTCCTCTGGAGTCCTTGCCCAGCCACAGAAGAAGCAAGATGTGACTGTCTCACTGAAAAAGGTACTGAGCCATATGGCTAACATAGACAAGAATAATGGGCTAATATACGTTATAAGAGTTAATAAGAAGCCTGAGCTAATGGGCCAATCAGTTTATAGTTAATGTAGACCTCTGTGTGATTTCTTTGGAACTTAACGACTGCAGGAACTGGGCAGGACAGATACTCAGTCAACAATAATAGAATTAAGTTTCTCCTCTCTCTCATGCACACACATCTTTTTAATTTGGTTGTGGTAATTACTTCACATTCTTACATACAACAAATAGTAGATTTTGTGTGCTTACCTTTTACCTACTTTTTAATGTGTGTGTGTGTGTGTGTGTGTGTGTGTGTGTGTATTGAAGACACCCATGCTAGTTAAATGCAGTTAGTTATGAGCCATCCATTGTGAGTGCTGGGAGCTGAACTCTGGTCCTCTAGAGAAATCAGCAAGTACACTTAACCTCTGAGATATCTCCAGCCCCACTAATCTTTTAATTATGGTTTCCATTCCAATGTTCTACAATAAAGTTCTGTGATCATAAAAATGTCTTATATTTGTGATGTCTGATTCAATAACCACATATGACTTTTGAGTACTGGAAATGTGTCTACTAGAACTAAAGAATTATGTTTTATTTAATTAAATAGTGGTATTTAAGTAGTGTGATGTAGCTCAGTTGGTAAAATGTGTGCCTACATGCATGAAGTTCTGACTTCCACTCCTAACACCAAAACAAAATATCAAATTTTTCTGGCTCAATTGAACATCTATGGATAAATGTGCACATCTGACTTATTAGAATAAATATTAACTGATTCTTATCAGTGAGTCTCAAAAATATGAGCTCATGGCAATATCAGTATTTGTTTAGCCCCTTCTTTTGTGTTGTTGATGCTATACATTTTATGTTTCCATATAGTTTAATAATACCACATGCCGTTATTATTTTCAATATTATAAACAATCAACATTCATTTCTATCCATCTACCCAACTGTTGGTTCCTTCCCACATTTCTGCGCTTTCTGCTTGCTGGTCTCTAGAGCAGCCTCTTCCTTCTACTGCAAAGCAAATCTGCTAGCTTTCAGAGTCTCTCTCTTTATGTTTTTCTTGTAAAACTTTTGTTTTGTCTGCATTTGTGAAAATATTTTGTCTGCTATACAAACATATAATCCGTTTCTTTCAACTTTAAGGATGTTACTTCTGACCTCCATAGCTGTTGTTGAAAAAGACAGCCACCATTCTGACACTGTTTCCCTAAAGACAGTGTTATCTCCCCCCACCCACCCACCCCCGCTGCCTAATGTGTCCATATTTTGAGGGGATCGGTTTTTTAAAAATTTTGCTATACTTAAATATCATTTTCTCTTCGCTTATAATATTTGATGTTTTTTGAGTTTATGTGACTCATCACTTGCTGTGAATTCTTAGGAAGTAGTTCTGAAATGTGGCCTTTGTCTTAGGCTTGAGTTTTGGATTTATACACACTGCACCCTTTCTGCAATTTATCCTGTGTGCCTTACTCTGCCTTCTCTATTCTTTACTCCTGCTTCCTGGATACTTTCTATTAACTTATGTTCTACTTTACTGGTTCTGCTTTGTCTACTTTATAATTACTTATTCCTAACTCAAAACACTGGGTTTTTTTCCATTCTAGAATCTCTGTTGGACCAGAAGTGGAATTCACGTCTCTAGTTGAACTCTCCACTTTTATCTTTATTTCCTTGACATTACTAGTATTTAAAAACCCCTTTCTGACAACTTCACAATCTGAATCACTTATTGGTTCATTTTTATTGACATTATTTCTCTTAATCTCCAGTTAATATCCAGTCCTCCCATGTTTTTCATAAATTTTTATTGAAAATAAACATTATGTTAACCAAAATGGTTAAGACATTTTGTTTAGGAAATCCAAAAGATTAACTTGTTCTTTTGGGACTTAGTTTAGGAACATTTCTAGGGCTTGCATGTCTCAGTTCTGCCTTCTTTCCCAGAGACTAGTCCTTCTGAAATCATACTAGAAAGCAGAAGGCATTTACCAAGACTTTCCCAACTTGAGGGAAAACTAATTCCTGCTTCTCTCTCCTCAGCATCTGTAAACTTCAGACCTCCCTGCTCAGAAATTTAGAGTCCTGATTATTGACCTAGGTGTCTCGCTCTCATGGGAACCTCAGGATGCAGCCACTTTCCCTCATTGTAGCCAACTTTTCAGAACTTTGTCCTTCAACTCTGACCTCTTCTGGCACACTTAACTTCACATCCCTTAGCCTGGCATGTTAATAAAACATCACAAAAAATGTTCTGGTGGAAAGATGTGGTATCTGATTTCGGTCTCAACAGATAGGGCAAAATTCTTTGCAATACACAAACCTAAGAAAAGTCAGAAGATGCATTAACAATATAAAGATGAGACTGTCAGAAAATGAGACAAAAACACAACAAAATAAGCAAATCCCCAGACAGAAAGAATAAAGACAAAGCAGATCCTGAAAATCAGGGGTCAGGGCAGACAAATGAGGAGATACATCAGTTGGTAATATACTTGCCCAGATGGCTCTGGGTTCAATTCCCCAGAAAACACATTAGAAAGCTAGCTGTACTTATAATCCCAGCTTTAGAGTGGGGTAAACATGCAAATCCTTGTGCTCTCTGACTAGCCTACCCTAATCAGCAAGCTCCATGTCAAGGGAAGACCCTTTCTCAAAAATCAAGGTGAAACTCATCCTACCATCCTGAGGAATGACACTCAAGGTTGACCTCTGACCTTTACATGCATATACACACTCATGCATACACACACATACCAACATATAGCCACACCCTCCACACCCACAGACACACACACACCAACAGACATGCACTGCACATGCATGTGCACATGTACACACACACACACACACACCATCTCTTCCTGTAGCATTGGGAGAGCTGGAATGTCATACCAGGGGCAGAGCAGCAAGGGCCAGGTCGGGAAGGAAGGACCAACAGGATCGCTGGTGGGAAGAATCCCCCCTCCACCTGCACACCACTAGTAATGGAGAATAAAGAGCCTGAGACAGCCATCTTCTGTAACCAGGCAAGGTTCCCAGTGATGGGACTAGGACACCAACCCAGCCACAAAATCTATGACCTACAACCTGCCCTGCCTGCAAGACATGTGGGAGCAATGGTTGCTCAGAGCTTGTGGGAGGGGGTCTAGCCTGAGGCCCACACCAGGAGAGGGAGTCCACTCCTGGCACTGCCTAGATATCCAAGACCCAGAAGGTGGATGGCTCAGAGACCTAAAGAAGAACCAAACATGACTCATTAAAAAATAGATCAATGAAATGATTCCTAACTGACATTCTGCTATGCTCACAGGATTGGTGCCTAGCCCAGTTGTCATCAAAGAATCTTCCTCCAGTAACTGGTGGGGACAGATACAGAGACCCACAGCCAAACATTAAGCAGAACTCAGGGAATTCTGCAAAAGAGGGGGTAGATGGATTGTAGGAGCCAGAGGAGGGGTCCAGGACAACAGAAAACATGGCCTACAGAATCAACTAAGCAGGGCATCATAGGTCCCACAGAAACTGACACAGCAAATCACAGAGTCTGCATGGGTCTTCGCTGGGCCTCTGTATACATTCTGTGGTTCTTTAGCTTGGGGATTCTGTTGAACTACTAACCATGGGAGTGGAGATGTCTCTGACTCTCTTGCCTGCTCCTGGGACCTGTTTTCTCCTACTGGGTTGCCTGATCCAGTCTTGATAAGAGGGTCTGTGCTAGTCTTACTGCATCTTGTGATGCCTAGTTCAGTTGATATCTCTAGGAGGCCTGCTCTTTTCTGAAGGGAACCTGAGGAACAGTGCATCTGGGGGAGAGAAGTAGAGGCATTGGGAGGAGGTGAGAAGGGGAGGTTGGGATGTACTCTATCAGAGAATAAATAAAATTAAATTAAATTTTTAAAAATTGGAATTTGGTGAATGTTTTACCCAATTCTTTGCTCTATTCTTACAACTTTTTTGGAAGTTTGAAATTGTGTTTTTAAAAGTTAGTTTGGAGCTGGAGATGTAACTCAGTTGGTAGATTGTTTACCCAGCATACACAGTGTCCTGTATTCAATCCACAGTGGTGGCGAAACGGGGTTGTGAGGAACACATGTGATCCCAGCACAGGGAAAGTAGAGGCAGAAGGGTCCAGAATTCAAGCTCGTGTTCAGTTACTGTAGAGTTTGAGGATAAGATCTCCCTGTCTGTCTGTCTCTGTCTGTCTCTGTCTGTCTCTCTCTCTGTCTCTCTCTCTCTGTCTCTCTGTCTCTCTCTCTCTCTCTCTCTCTCTCTCTCTCTCTCTCTCACACACACACACACACACACACGTGTTGGGGGATAGAGAGAGTGTGTGAGTTTGCTGGGCCTGGTGGTGCACAATCCTGGCACTGGGGAGGCTGAGGCAGAGAATTGTGTGAGTTTGAGGATGTTGAGCTATATAAGATGTCTAATTTTTTATTAAAAGAAAAGTGTGGTCATTTTAAAGCACAGCTTTGAGTTCTGTGGCATTCACTCCTAAGAGTCAAGTCTCTGTCTCTCTCCTTGAAGGTGATTGGATTTCTATCTTCTTCCCCCTTAATCATGGTGATAAAAATTGAACAAATCTGAGAGCTCAAGGTCAGGTCTTCAAAGATCGTGAAGCCTCCTCTCTGGAGTGTTGCCATCTGGCAAAGCCCAGGACTGGCTTCATTACACAGCCTTGGCCTGACATCTGGTGGAGAAGCATGAAGTGGCATATTTATTTCAACTGTGGAAAAAATATGGCTGGAGCCCTACAGAAGCAGTCTTCCCTGGAAGACAGGAAGGCATTCAGAGGCAGCCTGGAAGCTTCTGCAAGGCAATGGCTTCCTGTTGTTGAACCAGTGAGAGTTCATGTGGCTCCCTCCAGAATTTTCACCTCCACCAACCCACTAGAGCCCAAACACCCCAAAATAGGAGAATCTGTACTCTTAGGGGAAAAAGACCTGTAGGAAGGCCCCATCAGTCCTCCAGGTCCCAGATACAAAATGGGGGAGGCTGTAACCAGGGTCATCTAACTTTCCTCTGTTGTCTAAGTGTGGTGTGGAGAAGTCGTGGGGACCCTCTAGGTCCAGCGTTCAATCTGCTTAGCTGGAAAGAAGGGTGGACAAGGAACTACATTCTGAGGTGAAGAAGAGGCCAGTACTAACCATCCTGAACCTGCTCTAGGGCAGATATCAGGGACTAGAATTAGACAAACACATGTCCCCATGAGATTTTCTAGAGAAGGGTCCAGGGGTCTGTTTTGGCAGTATCCAAGAGATGGCTTCCTTGACACTAATTGGGGAGATTGTAGCTCTGCTCTTTCCTGTGCAGAGATGGTGGGTCTGGTTTTATGAATGTAGTGGTTTGGAGAATCTCTGATCCCTAGTACTCTCCATTAATAACAAACAATGTGCAAGAAGTAGCCCTGAGGCCCTTCAGAGCCTAGAATCTGCAGCGAGAGTGTAGGATTCTTTTCACTTGAATCATTCTCAAGGTGCTACACAGCAGCACTGAAAACCTCCTTTGAGTGGTTTGTCTAGCCACATACTCAAAATCTGATCTCTGTGTTGTCCCATGCAGCCTGCCATCCCCTTATCTTTCTCAGCCAAAACTGCCACCCCCATACCATGGTATCTCCCTGTGTCTGTTTTCTTCTTCTGATCCACATATTCTCTAATCCCTGGCCCCATCTCTGCTCCCACTACCATCCAAATCCTAAATGCCACCTCCATTGCTATACTAGGAACCAGGGAGGAGCCCCACTCTCTCCTTCTTCTGTGTCCTCATACTCATGGTCCAACTTTCAAAAGGAAGTTAGTGCAAAATTCTCACTGTCAACCAGAGCAAATGAAATAAAAGTGTAATGTCTCATTAGAATATTCTGTCTAGAGAGAGATAGGAATCTGTTCTCCCAATTCATGATTCTGTCCCCAGGACCAGGAAAAGTGTCTGGCACTAGTCCATATGTAGTTGTTCATGTAATTATTTCTTTGTGATGGCCCATGCCATTCCCTGCTGCATTTCATATAATGAAAACCAAGTGTGACAGAGAGACTATAGCATCCCAAAGCAGAGTGGTTCATGGTGAGCTGGATGACAGTGGGCATGTTTCTACTCAACCCAGGGAAGGATTCACCCCTCATGACCATTTGATCAGGTTCCTTCCAGCCAGGGGAGAAAGGAGCAGAACTTCTATTGACAAACTTAGGCTTGCAGAGAACCCAAATCGTGTCCCTTCCGTGGGAAAAAATGCAAAGTCAATCACAGTGCCTGGGTATGGTAGATTTTTCAGGGATCTGGAGAAGCTGGCTCTGCCAGGTCACCTTGATGTTTCATGTCCCATGTCCAATATACAGAAGACGATGCAACCAGAAAGGACATCCATATCCCAGAACATAGAAAGGTAGAGGATTCTATCTGTCACTTTGTGTCCTTAGACCTCAGACTTAAAACCTCACAGAGTTACAAGGGCACAAGAAACTTTTCACTTATGGCCATGAGATTAGTTTCAAAGATAAACCAGAACGAGATGGCAACACAGTAAAACATATTTCACTGAAGGGTGTGGCAATGGGGAAAGAGGCCTCACTCTAGAACTAGACTCGATTCCACATGCATCTTGGGCCAGTGGAGATGAGCGTCAAGAAGCAATCTGGCTGGATCAATCAAAGAGACGCTCTTGCTAGGCCGGCTTAGTGAGATTCTTGCTAGGAAATGCACAGATGTTTAGAGAGCCTTAAAATCAGCAATTCCCCAACCCTAGCAGGTTCCAGACCCAGAATTCTTTTGCCCAATAGAAAATCAGTTAAGAGTTTTGCACACACAGATCCATGGGAGTGGCTAGTACGTGTTCGGCAAACTCCTTAGTGGAGAAAGTTAGTTAAGAAAGAAATTAAATCATCAGGGAATTCTAGAGGGGAAGGCTAGTGTGCTACACTACATCCTTAGGTGGTTAATAAAGGGTTAAAAAGTTTATTTTCAGTAAAATTATGAAGAGGGCATGGATTTTTTAAATCAGCACATCACTTCTTTTCTCCCAGTGTGCACAGAGGCTACAAAGTAACTAGGCAGCCTAGGGGAAGCTGATGGCTCTTGATCAGATATCTCACACACACCGGACACTTTTGTTTCTATGGGCATAGGTCTGGAGTCAGACTTAATGCTCTAAGAGAAGAAGAGATGCAGACCTCTAAATTATCAGTCCCGGGCTATACTGTTATCAGTCATTCTGATCACATGGGTGCTGTGAGCTAAAACCAGAGCAGCATCTTGGGCAGGTAGTAATTCTATGTCCTTGGAGATCTGTGAGTATCTTATATGTGATGTTCTTTGCATGGACCCTAAACTCTGACCAAATGCTTACTGAAGAAGATATTGCAGGAAGGCAGATCTCTGCGTTTACCTGGGGGAGAGGAACAGAGGCTTGGCAGTTCTGAATTAGGGAATTAATCCCCAAATATGTAACAGAAAGGGAGTTAGCTATAGCAAAAAGTCTCTAGCAAAGGACAGCCACTTATACACAAAGCAATAACACCAAAAAGTCTTGCCTTTTTGTTTGGCCTTTATCAGATCCCTTGGTTCTGATAAGTCACTCACAAACAGATGACTGAGCAGCACAGATGGGCTCCAGGGAAGGTTTAGGACTAAAGAAAAGTATTGATACTAAAATCCTAGATAGGAAAACATATTGTAGGAACACAGAGAGAAAGAAACACACACCTACACATACGTGTGTGTGTGTGTGTGTGTGTGTGTGTGTGTGTGTGTGGTGAGAAAGTGGAGTTATGACAGACAGTAATTTTAGCACTGGGAATATATTCATAGGAAGAAATACAGCAGGTAATAGGGATGATAGGTGATATAGGTAGAGAAATAGAAGATAGATAGATGATAGATAGACAGATGATAGATAGATAGATAGATAGACAGACAGACAGACAGACAGACAGACAGATAGATAGATAGATGATAGATATATAGATGATAGATAGATAGATAGATGATAGATAGATGATAGATAGATAGATAGATAGATAGATGATAGATAGATAGATGATAGATAGATGATAGACAGATGATAGAGAATTAGAGATAGAGATATACATTTTGTGTGTGCACACACATTTGATGTAGATGTGTTAATGTGTGTGTGGAAATCAGAAGTCAATTGAAAGTGTCTTTCTTCAAATACCATCCAACTTTTATTGAGACTGGGTCCCTCACTGACCCAGAGCACCAAATGGCTAGGCTGAGTATCTTCCTGCCAATGTTTCTGCAATTCTGAGTATACACCATCATGATTGCTTTTTACCAAAAAAAAGAAAAAAGAAAAAAAAAGTGAGTTCAGGAGAGCAAATCATGTACTTGTGCTTAAAGGCAAGCAATGAACCATCTCCCAAGCCCCACACTTATTATACTCTGAAATTGAGTGCACCCCAATCTACTCTGTTCCCTGGGCTGGGGGCTCCTTGTGATGGACAATGTGTCATTTCTGTGTCCACTGCCCAGAGCTCATCGCTCCCCAGTGTTACCTACTGTTGTTCATAAGTCATTCTTGTAATTTCCCCACCACTGAGAAGAAAGAATGTCACCTTGCTGGGTGGTTAGTGCTACATGTCTTTAATCCCAGCATTCAGGAGGCATATACAGGCAGATCTCTGTGAGTTCGAGATGTCTTACAAGAGCTAGTTCCAGGATAGCTAGGGCTGTTACACAGAGAAACCCTGTCTTGAAAAGCCAAAAAGAAAAAAAAAGAGAAAAAAAGAAAAAGAAAGAAAGAAGGAAAAAAGAAAAGAAGAAAAGAAAAATACTTCTGTCTGTCACTTGATGGCGATCAAGGCTCACACAGTTTGAATACTGAAAGCTGATCCAGCCCAGATTCCTCCAAGTCTCAAGAGGGTTTTATTTTTTGTTTCATAATATCTGGAGGGGGGAACGACTCCCCACTATCTCCATCTAGTTTTTCTTCAGCTCATATTGTTGCCTGGGTAAACAAACCACCACCAAATGGATCCTGAGAGCCATCAGGGTACTAGATCCAGTGAACTTCCAGATGAGCGACCTGTTGAGGTAAATTGGTCTATGAATTCCCAGGAGTCTGAGTCTGTGTTCTGCTCTTCCTCCACCTGCAGATCAAGATAAGAATCGCTGTATCACTGGCTGGGACCACACAGATTTGATCTGAATCTGTTCCATAATGATTTACATTGGAATTATTGAGCTAACTAGTCCACTGACCCATCTCCACAACTTTACAATGTTTAATAGTGGGTTAAAGCACCTTCCCCACAAACATAAGGACAGAAGAGTTGGTAATGGAGGAGATCTGATACCCAGAATCTAATAAAGTCAGTGGGCATAGCCGCTCACAGCAAATGAGGTTGTAGGAAGGGTCTGAGAGAGGGAGAAAGAATATCTGTTAATAAATGGTAATAACCAAAGAAGATACCAAACATCTGCCACCAATTTCCATATGCACCACAAGTACATGTGTACTCATGTATGACCACACACATGCCCACACATTATAAGATTATCAGTGCCCCCAATCAGCAGGAAGTAGCCTAGAAAACTATGCTTATATTCTTAAAAATTGGATTATGGATGTTTGTCTTTGTTTAGAGTGTTGGTTACAAGTTGTTATGGATAATGGTCAGGAAAAAAGCTAAACAGAGGAGATTAGATTCAGAGTCTTGTTTTGAAAAGAAAAAATAGGGAAGTATACTTATGGATTTTGGTTTATTGATACAAATTTAAGGTCAATTTTGTTAATATGTATTATATTTCTACTCTTGTTTAAGGTATTATGTTTATATAGCTCATTTAAAAATGTAATAGATAATTAAAAATTTCAGAATAATAGGTAGTCATGATAGTTAGGTTTTCTAGATGTACAGAGATATATTTAAGATGGATATGCATTCTTCAGATCTTTCAAAGACCTACAGAAAATGGCATTTAAAAGGTTTTAAGAACTTAGACTTTTCTCGACAGTGAGACTTCTGCTTCTGGCAGTACTAATTACTTCAAGAGGATGATGGGCATCAAAAAGACTCCTTATGGAGTTTGCTAGACATTTGGGTAAGAAACTGCTCTTGCCTGGACTGCTTGATGGTATGTTGTGTGAACTGGATATGCAGGACCCACAGAAAAATGACTGCTGAAGTTGCCTAAAGAAGGTGAGACAGTTCTTCAGGATTCCTCCTTCATTAAAGAGTCTACCAGACAATATGCAAGACACACAGAAGAAAGCAACTGGTGAACTTTGACATTACAAGGCAGAACCGATCTTCACAATTTCCTGCTTCATGAGCGTTTAGGCTGAAGATTAATGCCCCAACGTTATAGAAGAACTTGGATGACTGTTCAGGCAGCAAGATTTCTCTGCTAACTCTAGAGTTTTGGAAGTTGCTTACAATGCACTTCCTATTTACTTAGTAATACTATATCCTTCTGGGGTCTCTGGTGGAGTCAAAGACAGATAGTTATATTTTCCTTGTTATGATAAAAGACAAATTAGATTTGAAACTTTAAACTTACAAAGAAATATTTTAACTGTAATTTTTGCTTGTTACCTATTTTGTTATATGTACTTTTACTATGTTAAAGTTAAAACCTTTCTTTTTCTTTAGACAGAAAAGAGGAGATAATGTGGGAAGTCCTTCTGTATATGTGCTGCTTTTATTGGTTGATGATAAAGCTGTTTCAGCCAGTGACTTAGCAGAGTAAACTCAGGCAGGAAATCTAAGCAGAGATATATATAGAGAGAGTTGGCAGAGTCGAAGAGATGCCATGTAGCTGCTGAAGGAGACGGACATCAGAACCTTACCAGTAAACCACAGCCTCGTGCCAATACATAGATTAATAGAAATGGGTTAATTCAAGATGTAATAGCTAGCTAAAAATATTCCTGAATCATTGGCAGAACAGCATTGTAATAAATACAGTTTCCGTGTGATTATTCAGGTCTGAGCAGTCGGGAAATGACGAGCAGGCTCCTACTACATGTATATGGTGGTCCTGTTGAATTTATTCATATTAGGTTTCATGTGGCGCAGGCCCATAGGTATGCTGAAGAGGCAGGAGACACAAACATCATACATACATACATACATACATACATACATACATACATACATACATACATACACTTTAGAAAAATAACAATATACTTGTGCTAGAAAGAACAGCCTATGCTTGAAAACAGGATAAAGCAAAGGAGAGTGAGAGAGACAGATGCTAAATTCACCTCATCCAATAAACTCTCTCCCAGCAGAAAGCCAGTGGGCCTGGGTTTCTCGCTTAACAATAAAGAAACTCACAGGAGACAAGTCCTTGCTGGCCTGGCATGATTTTATAAGCCAAAGGCAGAATAGGCCAGGATTTGGATTCTGGGGGCCAACTGCTTGCATTGGAGACTACAAGTCCTGGCAACAGACTCAAAATCTAAAGGCAGCCTCAGAGTTGTCCAGCATCTGGGACCTTGGTCTGAAAGCTAGGCAGTCGGTTCACATCCTATCCTACCCCTGAGATGATAACAATAATAGCCACATTCCCTGGGGATATGTGGCCAGACCTGGCCCAAGTGTTTTATGTGTATTATTTCATTTAATCTGAACAATCGTCCCATGCAGCAGGGGTGCCTGTCAGCTCCATCTGCTATGGGATAACCCTTCTGTGTGCTGTGGATATGTGTTCCTCTCATTGGCTAATAAAAAAGCTGCTTTGCTCTATAGAAAGGCAGAAAGAATAAGGCCAGGTGGAAAAGCCAAATTGAGAATACAGAGAGGAGAAGGGTAGAGACAGGAGACACCAGGCCAGTCACCCAAGAAGCAAGATGCCAGCAGACCAGTAATGCCACAGCCATGTGGCAATACATAGATTAATAGAAATGGGTTAATTTAAATCTCTTTAATTTTTAGGCCAGTCTGGCCTATAGAGCTAGTTCCAGGCCAGCTAGGGCTGTTACACAGAGAAATCCTGTCCTGAAAAAAAAAAATTTAAATGTTAGAGCTAGTTAGTAATAAGCCTGAACTATAGGCCAAACAGTTTGCGATTAATATTAAGCCTCTGAGTGATTTAGAAGTGGCTGTGGGACAGGGTGGGACAGAGAAACCTCCATTTATGCCCATGGAAACGTGAGTGAATGGTTTTAAGATAAGTGAGGACTGGGCTGGGAATGCAGCTCAGTAGATAGAGTGCTCGCCTAGCGTGCTGAGACCCTGGCTTCAATTTCATGGTGGGGAGCAAGGGAACTAAGGCACCTGGCCAGGTACTCCCTGGTAAAAGGAGGCTGGCGAGCTGACATACAGGTGTGTGCCAGAGTACCAGACTAGTGTCCATAAGGCCCTGATTTTAACCTCTGATAAGGGCCGGGAGGTTTATTAAAGTTCCACTCCAAGACATCTGTGCTGCTACACCCGACTGACCAGCGGCTGTCTCCAGGTCTCTCCACACTCCAGCCAAAACTGGCCCCAATCAGGGGGGCAGATGAGTTGCGTCTGTGGACCGGTGGGCTCCTCGTGGAAACTGGAAGTCATTGGCATGCCGAGCAGGGCTTTGGCATCAGACCCAAGTCCAGATCCTGGCTGTGTCAGTTGGCATCTGGGTACCTAACCTCTTAAACACTCGTTTCCCTGTTAACTGGGATTTTTTTAAAACCCTCTTTACACAACTGTGGTAAAGATGCCAGGATTGATATGTGTGTACAGTCTAGACATTCTCACTGAAAATTGGTTACTCTGATTATTATATGTGCTGATGTGTGCACATGTGAACATGTGAATGTGTAAACACACACGTGGAGGTCAGAGATCATGCGAGCATGTGAACGTGTATACTTGCCGGCATTCATGTGGAGGCCAGAGATCAAGGCCTGGTGTCTTTTTCTTTTGCTCTTCTTATTTTTTTATGCAAGTCTCTTCCTGAACTTAGTACCCATCGAGCTGGGATGGCTGGCCAGCAAGCCCCAGGGATGCTCTTGTCTCCTTTCCCCAGCCCAGTTATTATAGACACATGACATTGAATCTAGCTTTATAGGTGGGTGCTGGAGCTCTGAACTTGGTCCTCACGCTTACACAGCAAGCATCGTATCCACGGAGACATCTTTGGAACTCTGTAGTTATCTTGTGTGTGTGTGAGAGAGAGAGAGGGGGGAGGAAATGGGGTTGACATGATAAACTAACAACAACAACAAATCCCAAGAGGCTCTAGGACCTTAAGAATGGGCCCCAGCAACAGGTCCATCAAATGAGTGATGCTCATTTGGGCTCCAATCCGTGTGCCTGAGCTCCATTATCAGACCAATTAAACCAGCATCTTTGAGAGTGAGAGCCAAACATTGGTCGGCTCCAACGGCACCCCAGGTGACTAATGTTCAGCCAGAACCAACCAGTCTTGGGGCATGTGAGTGTTTGGTCTGGCAAAGAATGAGTGATGACCCCTAACCAGCTTTCTTCTCCATGTCCCTATAAGTAAAATCAAAGCTCAGGCCTCACTCTGACAGCTGAAATCTACACGAGGTTTGGACAGGTCTGTTCACAACCGTGGTGTTGCAATTAGCAACTCCTCCTGGCTTTGGTAGTACAGATAGATGAAATGCATACGCCACGAGATTAAATAATAAGGGGATGTTATGCCAACAAAATTAACTTGTCCGGCCCTGTTCCTTAGCAACTGTGCTATTACTGCAGGTTTCCTTCCAAGGCCTCTGGTCCTTCACACCACTCCCTTTAAGATGTGAGGTGGTTATTTATAACATTAATGAAAAGGAAAGGAAGACAAGGAATGAGGCAAAAGAAACTGGCAACTGCCCTTCAGATTGCCCCAAGCCTGCCCTGAACAAACAGAATCAAGTCTACAACTTTTAAATCAGAGGGCTGACTCTCCTGCAGATTTAAGTCCTCCAGACCCCACCCTAGGCTTCACCAGGCAGGATCGCCTTTGAGAGAAGTAGAGCTTTTGCCAATCTAATTTGAGGCTGCCTGGGGAACCATTCATTGTTCAGGAGTCAAGCCTGAACTCTGAAGTACAGGACATGGTGTTCTCTGGGGAAAATCGTTTTTTTATGCAGCAGGCACAGCCACGGAGAAGCTAATTGGGATGCTTGTGGAAACCACTCCTTCTTACACTGTGAAGAGGAAATGCTAAAGAGGGTGCTCTTTAAATGTAGGTTTCTGCTGGGAAGCAGCAAAGGCTGGAGCTCCCTGAGACCTCCCACCTGGTCAACTAGGGGGCCCTGGCCCTGGATCGTAATCCCTGAGACCCAAGGTCTGGACAGAGGTTTGGCTTCCTGTGAATCCAACTGCATCTAGATCTTGCCTTTATTATTGATCAGTATGGGCTTTTGGCCTCTGATAATTATTAAAGCCTCTTAAGAAATATTATTTTCTCTCTCTTTGGACCCAAGCTTAAAATTAAGTTCAAATTTATCCTTAACAGCTAAGGACCTTAACCAGGATTAAGGGTTCTGTGGTTCTGCTAACTGATATTTTGCAGTAATTTCTCTTGAACATTTCCTCCAGGGTTGGGAAGAGACTCAAGAAGTAAGCAAGCCTTACAAGTCCTAGAAAAGCTGAAACTTATAAGATTTGTAAGGCCCCTGTGATGAACCCCATAAACTCGTGTGTTTGAATACTTGGCCCATGGCAAGTGGCACTATTAGGAGGTGTGGCCTTGTTGAAGGAAGTGTGTCACTGTGGGAGTGAGCTTAGAGGTTTTATATGCTTAACCTATGCCCAGTGTTGCACACAGTCTCTCCCTACTGCCTGAGGATCAAGATGTAAAACTCTGAGCTCCTTCTCCAGCATCATGACTGCTTGTATGCCACCCACCATGACAACATTGAACTAAACCTCTGAACTGTAAGCTAGCCCCAATTAAATGTTTTCCTTTATAAGAGTTGCCATGGTCATGGTGTCTCTTCACAGCAATAGAACCCAAACTAAGATAACAATTGCTGATTGAGGAGCCCCTCCAACCTGCAGGGCAGCCTGCAATAGTGCAAGGATCCCCACAGATTTCATAAGCTGTCACCCAGGCCGATCCCCTGAGTAGCCCTAATAAACTCACCGATCCACCAAATTTAACACTGGTAGACTTACTGCTTTGGCCTGTTGTTGTCGATTCTCTGGGGTGAGTAGACTTTTGTGTTTTGTATAATCCCAGGAAAACTCACACAACTGGGATCAGAAAATGTTTGACCTTCTTCTAGGACTTGTCTAAAGCTATAATTTGACATGTACTTCAACTATAAATACAGAGTTATTAGATAAGTTAATGGCTTTGTCACTCAGATATCACAGATCCCTCAAAATGCCACAACTGTAAGTTCCTACTCAGCATTGCAGTGGCCTGCCATTGGGTATTGTTTTTAGTATATTAATAACATCTATGTTAATGGATCCCAAGAGTGAGCTTTTAAGATCCTTGTAATTTTGTTTTAACATGGTTGATTCCCTTATAGAACTGAGTTTTAATTTCTGCATTTGAAATCATTTTATTCCAGCCAGGCCTTGTATAGTACTGATGATACTGAATGGTGTGACTCACAATGGAAGACAGACATTTTCTCTTTTTTCTTTTTTCTGTTTTTGAGATGGGGTTTCTCTGTAGCTTTGGAGCCTGTCCTGGAACTCACTTGGTAGACCAGGCTGGCCTTGAACTCACAGAGATCCGCCTGTCTCTGCCTCCCGAGTGCTGCGATTAAAGGCATGTGCCACCACCACCACCTGACTAGAAGACAGATTTTGCAAGAAATAGCTGAAAACTCATAGCTCATGTCTTAGATAATACTATTAACACAAAATACCATAGACAGACTTGCCTCAACAACAGTTCTGGAGGCAAATGTTTACAATCAGGATGTCAACATAGCTGGGCTCTGGTGAGGACCCTCTTCCTAGCTTAGGAATAGCATGGTTATTGCTGCTGCCTTTAGTCAGATTTTCAGAGTGAATTCAAAGCAAACAGTAGAGCGTAAAGATGTGAAAATGTGGCAAGGCAAGGAGCATGAGGACATTGGAGGGTGCAGATGTCGATAAAGTAATTGTAATGGAAGAGATTGGTATCTTTACAGAGAAACAGCACACTCTGAGAGAATAGGAAGATACCTTGGAGGCAAGACCCCACCTATCATACATTCTAGATGTAAAACTAAAATATGCTTTAATGATTTTCATTTGAAAAGAGGTGGTCCACATAGATGTGCTGCTCAGACAGGACTACCTAGGGAATTTCTTTCCCTCACTCATCTTTTCAAGGACTCAGTGGATGCTGTAGCCATGATCCACAAGAGGGCAGCTATATCTCAAGCCAGCAGCATGACTTGGCATTGTTTGTATGGTGTTGGCTTTTCAGGCACGCAACATGCAAGAATGATGGGGTTATAGAAGTTTGCACCAAAATTTGAGAAATGCCCATGGGGCCAGGCAGTATGCACCAGGATTAGGCTCTCTGAAAATATAGCCTCATGGAACAATGTATAAAGCTATGAGGGTGAGGTTTAAGTTAAAATGGATACCCTAGAACATGAGAGATGCTGATATGTCTACCAACCTATTGGAGATGGCCCAAGAATCCATGTATACTGAGGGAGAACTAATCAAACCTGTTGTAGTTTGGATGATGCCACCATGATCCTAGACTTTAAGCCAGCATTAATCAAGACCATTAAGATTTAGGTAAATCCTGAAATTGGGTTAAAAACATTTTGTATCATATGTGGAATAGTTACAGGAGTAAAATATTACAGTTTACAAGTATGACTTAGTTAGGGTTTCTATTGCTGAAACAAAACGCCATGACAAAATAACTAGTTGGGGAGGAAAGGGTTTATTTGACTTATACTTCTGCATTGCTGTCCATCATTGAAGAAGCCATAACAGAAACTCAGACAGGGCAGGAACTTGGAGGCAGGAGCTGACACAGAGGCCATGGATGGGTACTGAGTACTGGCTTGCTTCCCATGGCTTGCTTACTCTGCTTTCTTATAGAACCCAGGACCAGCAGCCCAGGGATAGCACCATCCACAGTGGGCTAGGCCTCCACCATCAGTCACTAATTAAGAAAATGCCCTACAACTTTGCTTGCAACCTAATCTTATGGAGGTATTTTCTTAACTAAGGTTCCCTGCTCTCAGATAACTCAAGCTCAGATAAAACTAAGCAGTAAAAAGTGAAATATCCTCCACAGGCTCATGAGTTTGAACATTTGGTCCTCTTCCAGTGGCGTGGACTTGGGAGGTTGTAGAATCTGTGGGACATGGATCCTAGCTAGTAAATGTCTTCTCTTCTGTTTCCTGACCCACCAAGATGTAAAGAGCCTCAGTCACACACTCCAGCTACCTTGAACTCTGTCAAACCTTCACTTCCAAGATTGGCTGTACCCTCTAAAACCATGCCCCAAAACAAAACCTTCATTCCTTAATTTGTTTCTGTAAGAAACTTTGTTACAAAAAGAAAGATACCTAATACTATCTCCAATTTCATTACAAGAGTTCTACTTCCCAAGATTCACATAAATACTATCCCACTAGGAGTTAAAATTTTCACATATGGGTTTGAGAAAGGACACAAATATTCAGTTCAGAACATTAACTTATATATCACAAGCTCACTTAAAACTATAATTGTAGTCATGTTGAAAGTAGAAGGATAGGAAAATACATGATACAAACATCAATCAAATAATAGTAGAAATGGCTAAATTAATATCAGGTAAAATAGATTTCATAGGTGAGACAATTACCAGAAACAAAAGTGGTATTACAAGTTGATAAAAGGATCATTCCTCTAAAAACACAAAGCAATCCTAAATATATCAAACAATAAAGCTGTAAAAAATGCCTAAGAAATACATCCATGGGTGTGCTATAACATCCCCTCTCAACAATTGCGAGAACACTTAGACAGGAAATTAGCAAAGAAATAGAAAAACTCAGCATCTTCAACCAACAGGATGAAAGAAATATTTACACAGCCTTTCACCCAAATGCAAATCTATTTCTTTTCAAGTGTCTAGTAGCCACATATTAAGATAGGTCATTATACTGACCAAGAAATTTAAACACACATTAGAGAATGTGTTCTGATAACAATGAAATCAAATAATAATATATAATAAGGAAGTATCTAATCTTAAAAACCAAACAAAACACTTCTAAATGATCCATTAATCAAAGGAAATTTCAAATAATGCAGTCAACTAAAAAGGAAGAAAAGTTCACGGCACAAAATACCAACATTAGGAAAAAGAAAATATCTTTCATTAATCATCTAAGTTCACATACTAAGGATTAAAATATAAAAGGAAAGCAAAATAATCCATGGGTAGAATAAAGGTAATAAAGATTACAGCAAAACTTCATTAAAATAAGAACAGAACAGTAAGAAATTAATAAAACAAAGAGCTGATACTTGGAAGAGATCACTAAAATGTATTTTTAAAAAACTAGCAAGACTGACACAAAAAAAAGATACGACATATAGCAGGATACATCACTACAGACCCTGCAGAGATTAAAGGGTTAATATAGAAATAGTCTGCACACATAACATTCACAAGATGGATGAAACGGGGCTCCCCAAAATAAAAGCAAATTCACCTAGTATAAAATCAGTAATTTTAATATCTCTTCACTATGAAGGATTTAGTTTGCAATTTTTCAACCCCCCTACTAATCCCTCACCCAAATGGTCTCACTGGAGACCTCTATAACACATCTAAAGAGTTTATACCAACCCTATATAAAACCTCCTTTAAAAAGGAGATAACTAACAATTTCCAGTTAACTGTATATAATTAGTATTACTTTGATACCATAATCAGAAAAAGACAATTTTTTTAATGTGGAGACCAGTATTCCTCATGATGACAGAAGCAAAAATTTGACAAAATAGGAATAGTTCCAAGGCTACAAGTCTGGTCCAATATTTAAAAACCAATAATACATCTTATTATTCCAGATAAGAATAATTTCATCATCATGCCACTTTGCACATAAAAAGAGAAGCACTGGATAAGGAAATCCGGGACAGGGGCTTCCCAAAGCAAGATGACAACTTGGTGTGGGGGAGGGTTTCTTCTTGAGCACAGGTTGCTGCTCATCATTAAGAGAAACCAAGGCATAAAGTCAAGGCAGGAGCTTCAAGCAGTAACCACAGAAGAATGCTTCTGACTGGCTTGCTCCCTCAGGCTTACTCAGCTACTTTCCTTATATGATCTGGGACCACCTTCTTGGGGATAGAACCACACACAATGGACTGGGCCCTCCCACATCAGTCAATAATCAAAAAATGTCTCACAGACCTCTCCACAGGCCAATATGATTGAGATGATTCCTTAATTGAGGTTCCCTTTTTCCATGTGACTCTAATTTGTGTCAACTTGACAAAAAATAACCAACACAATAGACCTCTTGTCAATTTGACACACAAACACATCACTATTAAATTATAACTATTTCTTTTTTGTGTATCACCAAGATCTCATGCTAATATCACAATATAAAACATAGTATAACTTTAAAAGAACCACAGTCTTTTAAAACTTTCAAGCACTGTAAAAACTTAAGGTTTGTATAAATATACAGTGTCTCAACTGAGGGTTCCTACAAAGTCAAAGGCATGTCAGATGTTATTTCAAGAAAGAATAACCCTGCCACAGTTACAATCAGATCAAAGCAAAACCCAAATCTAACAGTGCAAACAGCTCAGTATCTGAAGTCTGAGGCTTATTCATGATCTTTTAGGCTCCAGAGGACTTGGGCAGTATTGCCTCTTCAGCTTTGCCATCCGAAACAAATACAGCTTGCCCAGTGGTCTTCTCTACTCCACACCTCTCGCTGTCTTTGGAATACATCCCATGGTCCTGCTATACCGTATATCATGTGGTTTTCACTGCAACTGAGACTTTACCTTTCCTGGCCTCTAATGGTAGCCTCAGTTTCTCTCCATGATCTCTTGAATCCTGGGGTCACCAATGCAACAAAGGCTGCACCTCACCAACAGCCTCTCCTGGTCTCTCACAGTGCCAAACCTCAACTATTTTATATGGCCCCTTCATATCTTCAAAACCAGGACCATATGGGAGACTCTTACACATTATCAAGTTTGCCTTCTAGTTAAAGATACAGTTTTATACACACACACACACACACACACACACACACACACACACCATTGGACAACAGCTTCTGTGTGCTGAGCCTGAGGAAATACTCATAGAAAATGTTGCCTCAGTGAGTCTGGTCTCTTGTTAATCACAGCTAATTCTTTAGGCCCCACTGACTAAAAACACAGATTCTGATTACAAAATATCATACGAACAGCCCCACTAGAATCAGTGAAGGACTTCCAAACTTCCCTCTGAAACTTCATAAGCCAGACCTCCATAATCAACATTTCTCCCAAAATTTCTTATATTCCAAACTTCTAGAGACCAGCTCATTAAGTTCTGAGCACTCAAAGGCTTTTCCAGTTCAAAGTTCCAAAACCCTTCCACAATCCTCCCCAAAACTGTATGTTCAGATCTATCACAATAAAATACCACATTCTGTTACCAACTTCTGTCCTGGTTCTCCTTCTGTTTCTGCGATAAAACACTGACCAAATCAACTTGTGCAGGACAGTGTACAGTCCATCAGAGGAACTCAAGGCAACAACTTCAAAGAGAAACCACAGAGGAGCACTCTTTGTGTGATAGATACCTTTGGCTTGTTCAGCTACTCTTCTTATACAACTTAGGCCCACATGCACAGGGGTGGGGGTGGTACCACCCAGATTGGGCTGGACCCTCCCTCATCAATCATTAATTAAGAAAATTACCCTATTAACATTCCTACAGGCAAATCAGATGGAGACAATTCCTTAATTTGTCCTTAATTAGTGTTCCCTCTTCCCAGGAGACTCTAGTTTATATCAAGTTGGCAAAAAACTAACCATTGAACATTCCGTCATAGATTCTATTCCTCTGAAACTGTTGGCCAAATTCAACATTTTATTTACAAATTGTTCTGCTCATGGTGTTTTATCACAGCAGTAGAAAAATAACTAAGGCTCTCAGGAAAAGTAAGAACAGAGGAAGTTCTTGAATTTGATGGAGAATATGTGCAATAAAATATAGACATATGAATTAAAATTAAAAAAACTATTCATAATAGCACAAAAAAGAAACTGTTTAGGCAAAACATCTTGAGGGTTGGTTTTGTCAACTTACAAAATCTAGAATAATGTGGGAAGAGAATCAGTGAGGAATTACCTGAATCAGGTTGACCTGTGGACATGTCTGTGGAGAATAATTTTGAACATGTAAGTTGAGGTGAGAAGACAGTTGCGATGGCACCCAGATCAGAGAAGAGGACCGCATCAGCCAACGACTCCTTTGATGCCCACAGTAAGTTGAAGGAAAGCTATTTCCTCCACAGACCTGTCCCTTCTAGAGACAGCCTGCTTCAAGACACTGTCTGGTGCCAGGAAATAAAAAGCTGGCTCAGGACAAATCTGAGGGCTCATCAGTTTGGTTTCCAGTACCCATGTCAGGAGGCTCACAGCTGCCTGTATGGAACTCTAGCACCCAGAGATCTGATGCCCTCTTCTGGCCTTCACGGGTACTTACACTCATGTGAACATTACCCACACACAGAGAGACACACATGCATACATATAATTTGAATAAAATATTTTAATTTTTTTAAATTCAGAAGTTGAGCCGGGTGGTGGTGGCGCATGCCTTTAATCCCAGCACTCGGGAGGCAGAGGCAGGCGGATCTCTGAGTTCGAGGCCAGCCTGGTCTACAAGAACTAGTTCCAGGACAGGCTCTAGAAACTACAGGGAAACCCTGTCTCGAAAAACCAAAAAAAAAAAAAAATCCAGAAGTTGACAATTTAAAGTCATTGTGCCAAGCCAGAAGATCTTCCTGGGCATGCACATCTCTGATCTGTGGCCAAAGAGTAAAGCAAGCTGAGGTTCAAACCCAGCACTTACTTGTGAAAGTCACTGCTTTTTTGACAAAAAAAAATGACAAAATACCCTAAATATGTAATTTAAGGGACAAGAGGCTTATTTTAGCTCACACTTCAGGAGTTTACCATGGCAGGAAAGGCATAGATATAGCTAACTCCTGCCTGTGCATAAGACTGTTTGTCTACATCTCGAAGGATCGGGAATCAGAAGAAAAGGAATGCCTGTGCTCAAGCATCTTCCTCTTTAGTTCCTTTGTATTCAGTCTGGGAAACCAGACTGCAGAGCTGGTACCACCCACATAAAGGGTAGTTCTTTTCTGTCAGTTAATCCTCCCTGGATATGCCCTCCCTAACACAAATATGGGACTCACTAATGACCTAATGGTTTCTTAATTCAAACAAAAAAATCAAAATGAACTGTGCTAGCTAGTTTTTCTTATATAAACTTGACACAAATTAGAGTCACCTGAGAGGAGGAAACCTCAAGTGAGAAAATGTCTCCTGTAGGGCATTTTCTTAATTTATGATTGATGTGGGAGTATCCAGCCCATGGTGGGTGGTCCTGGATTCTATAAGA
Source organism: Arvicola amphibius (assembly GCF_903992535.2). Lineage (NCBI taxonomy): Eukaryota > Metazoa > Chordata > Mammalia > Rodentia > Cricetidae > Arvicola > Arvicola amphibius. The sequence goes on from NC_052047.1 coordinate 199,809,770, forward strand.
AAGCAGGCTGAGCAAGCCATGAAGAGCAAGCCAGGAAGTAGCACTTTCCCACAGCCTCTGCATCTGCTCCTGCCTTCAGGTTCCTGTCCTCTTTGAGTTCTTGCCCTGACTGCCTTTGACAATCAACTATGAGCACTAAAATAGACACTTTCCTCCAAAGCTGATTTTGGTCATGGTGATTCATCACAGCAATAGAAACCCTAACTAGAACACCAGCTATCAATCACAGTCATCAAGCTCTTGACTGTTATATTTGGGTAGCCAGATAATCAATCAAATCCTGGACACATTCAACTCACAATTGGCTTATTGGTCCCATGATCTTTCTTGGTATCCATTTTATGGTCCCCAAATAATTAGAATGAACTCAGTTGATAGCATAACCTCTATACTGGTTTAATATCCTGTGGGCTAAAAGCTACAGAATAGGGAAGAATATTTGCAACACTCTAGAAGAGCCTCTCTCAACCAAAGCAGCAAATCAGACACAATATTGTATTTCAGAGAGAGCCGCATAAAACACCACTATCATTAAAAACTCAAAAGATGCAGGGGTTGTGATTATTCATCATCTCCATTTTGTTCACTAGTCTAGGTCCTTCCCCCAACCCCTCCAAAAAATACATGGATGCTGGGAGAAGGCAGTCGAGCATGTAGAGGCTTCCATGGCTGGTACTGTGTTGATGTATTTGCATCAAATATCAGCATGGCCTTGGTATGTGGTGTGTAGCCTCTGACCATTCCAATAGAATGAAAGACTCTAAAACTGTGCATATCCAATATACACTGATAACCTTGTCCCAGACTATTCCTGCATAACAGAGTCCAAGCCAGGCTGATTTGTATTTATTCCCCTGACCAAGATTTTATTCCAGATCTGGGAACCTAGTTGGGCTACCATGAGACTTGTCCCATGCAAGAAAAGTCCATTACCCCCAAAGAAAGTGAGCATACCACCAGGAAGGGGGAGAGGGAAGCCCCAAACACAAACATTTCCAGAACAACTCCAAGAGAGAGAGAAGGAGGTCTCATCTCTTCTGGCACTTACTCCCCCGTCCATTTACACATTCATTCTCTTATAGCTTTAGGAGCCGGCTGGGCTCTCTGTGAAGTAAAGAAGGTAGGATACTAGCTCTGTCTCGGCAGCATGACAATTTCCATGGGCTGTGAGGACAGTCAGAAAAACTCTGACCAAACCCCAGAGATTGGGAATAAGCCCAGCTCCACTGGACAGCCCCTTTCTGTCATTTAAACCTGGCCTAGGGACAGGGAGTGGCTGAGAACATACATTCTCCCCATAATATTGCACCCCAACAGCACCCACTGCAAGTGCATTGCTGGAATTCAGGTGGGATAAGCTCATCTCTTGGCACCTAAGTTTCTCTGCATAAAACAGAATAAATACCTCCTATCTCTTACATATCACTAAACGTGAAGGTGAAATAATAGGAAACCCCAAACACAACTCTCGTGTAGCAGCTTAACATATATGAATCCCCCCAGTATCTGTCCTTTCTCCTCTCCCAGAATCCCACAGGTAATAGGATACAAGCCAATAACCTTGCTATAAAGTCTCCCTTAAAGGTAAATCTTCTCACTTGCTTACCTGTTGTGTGTGTGCAGGCGTATGTGCGTGCATATGTGCGTATGTGCATGTGTGCCTATCTAAAAACCTACCAACCACCAGGTATTTGCTGTTCAGTTCCCTGCCAGTCATTCCCTTCTGATCAGCTACTTCATTCCTCATGGCTTCTGAAATGAGCCTGGTCTTGCAGGAACTCTCAGCAATGTTACTGTAAAGCCAAATATCTGTGTCTTCCTTAAGCTTTTATGTATTAGTAGGTTTTTTAAACATAAGATTGATGATTTGCAAAATCAGAAAAGCAATAAGAAAGAACTGAAACAGAAATCATTGCTTCTGAACTATCATGGCCTCTGTGCCCTGGGACAAACCTCCCTCCTGAGACTTAGCTCCTAATCAACTCTATAAGGAGTTAGACCAGATGTTCCCTTGGAGTTCTGAGATCTTGGATTTAGAGTGCTTTTTGGGACATCTCACTCACTAGATAAAGAGGTTTGATTTTGTAGCTGGACCAGCCAATAGGAAGATCTTCAGCTGGCATGCCCCCACCGAGGCCCTTACGTAACCTAGGATACCTATGAATACAGCCCAACACAAAATGATAAACAAACTTGAAACATTATGTTTTAGTTGATCTTAGCTCTCAACTGGACACAGCCTAAAGTCCCCTGAGAAGGGAGTCTCAATTGAGGGATTTCCCAAACCAGAGTAGTCAATGGGCATGTCTGTGCGGGTATTATCTTTTTAAAAAAAAAAAAAATTTACTCATTTTACATACCAACCACAGTTCCGCCTACCCCACACCTGCTCTCCCCCTCAATGCTCCCCCAACCCACCCTCCATCCACTCCTCAGAAAGGGTAAGGCCTCCCATGAGGAGTCAACAAAGTCTGGCACATTAGTTGAGGCAGGACCAAGTCCCTCCCCCCACCCCCACCCCTGCATCAAGGCTGAGCAAGGCATCCACCATAGGGAATGTGTTCTAAAAAGCCAGCTCATGCACCAGGGATAGATCCTGGTCCTCTGGGATATTGTCCTGCCTGTTAATTGATGTCGGAAGGTCCAGTCCCCTGTGGGTGGCAACATTCCCTGAGAAGATGGTCCTGGGTTAGAGTCTCCGAACAAACAAGCCTCAAGCAACATCCTCCATGATTCCTGCTGGACTTCCTTGGCTATGAATGATTTTCCTTATTAAAGGTCATGCTGTGTAGAATAGCAAGCAGCCCCACCTTCCAATCCCTACCTTGAGATTCTGCCAAGACTTCCTTCAATGATCGGCTGTGACCTGGAAATATAAGATGAAATAAATGCTTTCCTCCCCCAAGTTGCTTTATATCAGAATATTCTATCACAGCAAGAGAAAAGCCACTAAGACTTATTATGGTTTCTTATTATTATTAGTGTGTGTGTGTGTGTGTGTGTGTGTGTGTGTGTGTGTGTAACTGAACTGTGTGATTCTCAAGTGTGAACATTGTAGATCACAACATTAGGTGGGGAAGGGGAGTTGGAAAGGTGACTTACTTGTTAAGAGATCTGGCTACTCTTCTAGAGGATCTAGGTTCAATTCCCAGCAACTACTCGGCAACTCACAACTGTCTGTAGCTCCAGTTCCAGGATCTAACACCCTCACACAGGCAAAACACCAATGCACATAAAATAAAAATTACTTTTTAAAAACATAAAATATTTTTGTCCAAGGCCCAGCTGCCAGAGCTGCAGCCAGAAATCTGTAGTGTGGGCCGTGCCTATGTGGATTACAGCGACAGCCTGTAATGAAATTCAAAACCAGTTTTATTGCTGTTGCACTGTGATCTGTTCCACCAACTGTGGGTATCAACAAGTTAGTTGTCTTGTCTATCACAAACCCGGTCGTGTCCCTGGAAACATATGATGAGTGTGGAGATGTACATTCAACCTTGAATTGCTAAAGAAACTCAAAGCCAAATCCCCTTTAATGAATAGAACATGAAGAAACACATCCTAACAACCTTCACAGTAAACGTGGGAGATGGGCACACGATCCAGTTTTAGCCTTTTGTCAGTGCAGACAACCTGATTTCTATTCAGCCTTCAGCAGCTACCACGAGCATCATTACTTGATGATTATCATAATGAGCACCTGAATGGTAACGGCTGGTAAATGTCTGCCACATTTGTGTGTTTTGTGGGGCATTCATTCAAGCAGCAGCACAGCCCCCTCCTTCCATTCAAGCACAAATAACAGTAGCAACACCAGAAAGATGGAGTGGGGTGATAAATGTGTGCCAAAATGGAGCAAAGGAAAAGATCAGGAAGGCAGTGAATCCTGTCTCATGCAAGACTTTCTTGCTTGAGAAGCTTCTGCAAAGAGTACAGGTTTGTTTGGCAGACCCCTGAGGACTAGGCTGTCTCACAGAAGAGCAGCAGCTCCCAGTATGTGGGTTTTGACCCTTCCGGGGGTTGAATGACCCTTTAATAGCGGTTGCCTAGTACCACCTGAAAACACAGATGTTTACATTGTGATTCATAACAGTAGCACAATTACAGTATAAAGTAGCAACATAATAGCTTTGTGGTTAGAGGTCACCACAGTATGAGGAACTGTATTAAGGGGTCTCAGGGTCAGGAAGGGTGAGAATTCTCCATAAGAGGCTTAGGAAGGTTGAGAACCGCTGCGTAAGAGCCCTGTTTCCCCGCCAGAGGACCGGAAGCAGCCTTGTTTTCATTGTCTGAAAGAATTAGCATGATAAGAGAAAAAAAGAAAAAAAATTTAAAGTAATTGGGACCATTGTTCGTGAACATGGAGTCTCTTTATGCTATCTTTCATCCATATTCATGGTCTTCATGTTTCACGAATATCTTAGGGCATTTTAAAAAAAAAGGAAAAAAGAAATTAACTTTCTGGCAGCTCTCTGCTGAGATATAGCATAAAACGTGAGTCACAACACTTCGGGCACTGGCAGAAATCATTAATGATCAGTAGTTACTCAGCCCAAGTCTCCAAATCTATAGCTTACTCCATCTCAGAGGCCAGGATGCAGGCTTGCTTCACTTCTGTTCTTGCCTGAATATGTAGCAAGGTCTGAAGAAAAGACACACGGTAAGTTTAATAGGCAGAGATCAGCTGGAGGAAGTAGGTCACTGGAAGCAAACCTTGGAAGGATATAGCTCATGCCTGATCCACCATGAAATCAACACTCTTTCCTCTATACTATGAGGGTCTATACTATACTCTCTTCTTCCCACTATAAAGGTCTGCCTCTCCACGGGACTGCAGTCAACAGCACCAAGGACTGTGGACTGAAGTCACTGAAACCATAAGGCAAAACATTAACAAGTATTTCTTTCCTTAGGCTGCTTACATCAGGAATCTGGTCACATCAATAAAAAAAAGCAACTAATACATGATTCCATGTATTAGGGAAACTGTTGCCATAGGCCTAGAGTTGAGTCCTGAACATCATTCTTTCTGCTTCTTATTCTAAACCTTACATGGCTCCTGACTACTTCTTCTAATGGGCCAGGCTCTTCCAGCTGAATTCCAAGTACGATGTTATTGTTGTTCCAGCTGTAGACTTTGGAATTTGTAGCCCAGTGCTGCCACCTACCATGGTGACATCTTGGCAAATTTCTCAACTTCTCTAAACGTCTGTTTTCCTCTCTGTAAAACAAGAATAATGTGTTAAGAGATAAACAATGTAAGGGTCTTGGCACTGTATCCAACACACAGCAAAACCAACTAATTTAACCAACTTTATTCATCTTTCTGAGCCAATCTCAACCTCCTGACTCTTGTAAGAACAGCCTACACTCTTCTGAAGAGCAGCACCCTGTCCTACCTCTACTAACCCTGAGCCATGTTCCTCCAAAGCACCCTCTTAGTTACTTAAAGTTTCAGAGTCTGAGTCAAATGCCACTTTATCCATAAAGGCTCTCAGAGCCCAAGGGCCAAGAATGAAAGGGCCCTCTACTGAATCTGGATGGCATATGTCACTTCTCTGGTCCTTGCTCCTGACAGTGAGAGTTCCAGTTTCCTGCAAGCTTAACTTTTGCCACAGGCTCCCTCTCCACAGGGACTCTGGGACCTGGTTTCAGTCCTCCCTCAGAATGTTCCACTAGAAGTGATCTTCAAATGACCCTTCCTCTTGGAGCGTCAGCTGCTCTGCTCCTTCTAGCCTTGGGTTATTGCCCCATCCTTGTAAATCCCTACACCACACACTTTAGTGGATGAACCTCTACTCTATCTAGATGTGGGCCAAAACACTCAGCTGTGGTTAGATACGATAAAGTACTTTGCTTTCCTGGACCTATGACCGTCTGGATTTATAACCCCGAAGGAGATTCTCCCACCACCATTCCTCTTCAAGAGAAGGTGCCACCTCTGGCAGTTAAAGCAGGTAGAAGCTCCCCAGATATAGTGGATAATATTGTCAACTTGACAAGATCTAGAACCACCTAGGAGACAAACCTCTGGACATGTCTGTGAGGAAGTTTCTAGGTTGAGTCACAAGAGATATGAAGAGCCACCCTACATGTAGGTGGCACCCTTTCATGGGCTGGAGTCCTGATGAGTCAAAAAGAAAGTGAGCTGCATTGGGCACAAGCATTCATTGCTCTCTGCTTCCTGATGGAAGATGCAAGGTGACCAGTTGCCTCATATTCCTGTTACCATGGTAATCCTCAACAACCATAATGGACTGGACCCTCAAGCTATGAGTCAAAATAAACTCTTCCTTCCACAGGTTGCTTTTGACAGGTGGTTTTGTCACAAAGAGGAAAATAACTTACACTCCGAGTCTGACCAGATCATTTCACGGTGAAAGAAACTGCTCTGGATGTCTCGTCTAAGCTTGTCAAAGACAACTCCTCTCCCAGAAAGTAACATTGGGATGTAAATGTATCAAATTTTGTGCTTGTGTTGTGGAGAGGAATAACCAGCAGAGGGTATAGAGTAGGTAGGAAATGTGACTGCACAGAAACCTGTTCACAAGAAAGAGGTGCTGACAGTGATCTGATCAACCTGCCAACAACTCTGTTTCTTACTGAATGTGGGCACTGTGCCCATAGCAGTTGTCCTTAAAAGAGCAATGGTCTCAGAAGGACAATCTGTGCTTCTCGAAGGAGCCTGCTTATAAACACACTGACTATAGCCTGGACACCAAATCCACCCACCTGGGGGTTCCTCCTATCTTGAGCCCACCTCTGGGGTGAAGACCCAAGAGTAAGAGGGATTGTGTCACTCTAGCGCATAACTGTAACTCACATGAAACCTTGATTTAGTCTTCTCAGCTCAAAGGGAATTTTTCTTTTTGCTTTGCTTCACCTGGCTGTAACAGAGGAGTGGTGGAAGTGCTGGCAGCATGGCATTCCATTCTTCAGTGGCTGTCATCCAGAAGGAGGATGTGTGCTCTGGGACCAGGGGACTTAGTTATCAGCAAGCCAAGAAAAGCTTTTGTGAGATCTGAGAGACAAGGAAGGGAATGCTTAAAAGCAAAGGCTGTTTGGTTGGTTTTTACCCCGAAACCAGATGCTAGAAAAAAAACTATTTGACTTGTTACTGTTTGTTCCTCTTGAGAGCCCTCAGTGATGTTTATCAAGCTTTGGGTCCGGTGAAAATTCTAGGCAAATTTCTGGGGCAGCAGTTTAACTGTGAAACAGGTGACTGCGAAACTCCTGGACCCCGCAGGGTACAGGCAACACTGTGAGCTGCAACCCTGGACACACCAGTCTCATGGCACAAGCTACCCTCTGTTATGTCTACAATAGCCAGCGACTCTCCTTTGTGAGAACCAAACAGAAGATCAGTGCTTGAATCCCATCAGCTCCCTATTGCTAGGACAGAATGGACTTCAGACAGGAGATATTTTATAGATAAATAGAGCAGCAGCAAGGACAAATGGCAAAACAGAGGGCTACAAAAGGAAAGAGGGAAATTTTGAAAAGCAGAGAATAGTCCAAGAACCTCCTAGGAATGTCTAGACTTGGTTGTCGCAATGAGGCTTACTGCCTCCAAAGACTGACATTGAGTGCCCAGGCTTTTCGTGAATCACAACCAACTCCCATCCCATCCAGTCTGAACACCTTCCTTTCCCAGTATCTGCACACTAGCTTGTTTTGTGCCCAGGAAGAGTGGGACCAGAGGAAATGGGTTCATAAATCCATTTATAAATTATTTTTATTTTGGGCTGGAGAGATGGCTCAGAGGTTAAGAGCATTGCCTGCTCTTCCAAAGGTCCTGAGTTCAATTCCCAGCAACCACATGGTGGCTCACAACCATCTGTAATGAGGTCTGGTGCCCTCTTCTGGCCTGGAGGCATACACACAGAGAGAATATTGTATACAAAATAAATAAAGAAATAAATATTTTAAAAAAATTATTTTTATTTTATTTATGAGTGAGTGTGAATGTGCGTGTACAGTGAGTGTGTGCTGATGTTCTCAAATGCCAGAAGAGTGTCAGATCCCTTGGAGCTAAAATTATAGGCTTTTTGTGACCTACTGTAGAAGGAAGCGGCGGGGCTGCATCCTGCCACCCAGCTAGCTTTGCCCAAAATAATTACACGGAAACTGTATTCTTTTAAACACTGCCTGGCCCATTATCTGTAGCCTCTTATTGGTTAATTCTCACATCTTCCTTTAACCCATATTTAGTAATCTGTGTAGCACCACGAGGTGTGGCTTACCAGGAGAGATCTTAACCTGCGTCCATCTCGGAGAGGAGAAGCATGGAGACTCACTATGGCAACTGCCTGAATCTTCTCCCCCTCTTTCCCAGAATTCTGTTCTGTCTACTCCGCCTACCTAATTTTCTGTTCTCTTAAAGGGCCAAGGCAGTATCTTTATTAATAATGAAAGTAACACATAGACACTCCTCCATCAACCTACCACCCCATGTTGGTGCTGGGATCCAAACTTAGGTCTTTATGATTGAAGTACCACTGAGTCACCTCTCCATCCACCCTTCAACCCCCATGAATTCATTTTTAATTCATTGATTTATTAGAGAGTATGTGTATGCTACAGAGTGTATGTGGAGGTCAGATGATGATAACACTAAAGAGACTGTTCTCTCCTTCTATCATATGAATCCTGGGATTTAATTCAGATAGTCAGTCTTGGTGGCAAGCACTTTTCCACTAGATGAGCCTTCTCACTTGTTAGCCATAAATCCTCTTTAAAATGATAATCTATATTCAGCAAAAAATAGTTTATGGATCTGTCATTAATGTTTTAAAATGTTCTGCATCTTATTTATTGGCCCATATATAGTGTGTTTTCAGAATTTTTCCAAGCTACATGTGGGAAATGGTTGATAAAATGCTGACCATTAGATATTTATCTACATTCATGACAGCATCGAAACTCAGCATGAAATACTCCACTTCTCTTTCTGATGGCCATGTGGATTTAGGCTTTTGTCCCTGGGAAAACCTTAGTACCATAGACTAAAATGCTAGCATCGTGCAAATTGGAGACAGAGGGTCGTAGAAGAGCCAACATGAACGGTTCATCTCTGGAATTAGTAAATACTGATGAAATCTTAGTTGGGCACTAAGTTATTTTCCTGGGTATGTGCATTAATCCCAGAGCTGAAGACTATGAAACCAATGTAATATTTATTATGTCAAACACACTACAAGCCCCAGCCTGAGAAGTCTCCACACTGACTCAGCAACAAAAACATCTGACACATAAAGTAAAGAAATCAATGTGTGGTCATAAATCCATTACATACATGCCTTGGGGAACACAGGCATTCCCAACCTTTCTCTGGGAGGGAAGAACAGTGCATTCATTCACCGTCAAGTTATGCTCTTACACGGGTGCCTCTGAGATCAGTTCCTGGCCTTGCATCTAAAACACTGCTGGATGATCAGGAATGCAGACCAAAGATGGTTGAATAGTTCACAGAGAAAATAAACCTGAAAATGAGCTGCCCTAGTAAAGAGAGCAGCCTGAAATCCATCAGGCAGAAGCTCAAAAAAGGTTGCATCAGTTGGAATATTGTTTACTTCAGCATCTCCTACGGTTGCTACTCCCAGGTCACTATCGCCAACACATATTGAAATACTCCTCTGTTGATTTGGTGAGATAAATCTATTGATCACATGCCAAAAGTGAGGTCTGCTGACAATGCTTGCAAAAAGGATTACAGAGCTTCCTGTCAGCCTTGGGAAGGCAGGCTGCTGCCGAGTTCCAAGCTGGCTCAGTTCCCAGCTTTGCTCTTGAATCATTTCCTGCAGGAGTAGACCTGGTTACTCGTCTCTGGCACTTGATACTAACCAAAAACAAATTATGAAATACAGCTTCTATGTATAAGCCTGTGCAGAGTTCTCTGAAACCATCTCTAAGAGATGTTTTTACAAGTCAGTTTGTTTGGCAAACTACTTCCAAATAGATGTCACAATGAGTAACAATTAATTAGTTGCTGTTCAGTCGTGACAATTTCACAATTTGCAAAGATACTTATAGGTACAGCCTAATTTAACACCCTCTTTAGGATCCCCAGAAAACTGCAAATGTTTAAAACTTTCACTTAAATCATTGCATGACAAGCTGGTGACAATCATTCTAGGTTACGAGGGACACTTTTCTCTCACAGTTGGTGTGGCCTTAAACTAATAAGGGAACATTTTATTTATTTTTTTAACACCTTGACAGTGAAGTCTTGGACTTACATGATGGGTAACTTTATAAGCAGTTCAGCTAAAATTGAATAATGTTCCTTCTAAACTGAGGGGCTACACAGGAACTGATGGAAAAAAAGTTGCTGGGTGAATGCTCAAATATTCTAATCATGAGGATTGTTCTCTAAAGTGGATGGATCAGGTGTTGTTAAAGACTGTCGGAGTATTCAGCTGTGGTGCTTAACTCACGGTCAAATTCAAGTACAGATTCTTAACAACTTTGGTAGGTACAAATGAAGACTCACAAGGGCATTTCTGAGCAACACTGGAAAAATAGCCTTTCTTAAGCTACCGTACCTAGGCTGCACATTAAAGTTTCCAGAAGTGTTTTGAAAAATGCAGACTCTAGGCCCCATCTCAAGTTGATTAAATTTTGGGAAGGGGGTCTTGACACAAGGGTTAGGCATCAATGTATTTTGTTTGGTTTGGTTTGGATTTCTAAAAACCTTGGGGAATTCTAAGAGCAGCCATGGCTGAGAACCAGCCATTTCAACAAAACAAACAAAATCAACTACATCTCCCCCTAACTAATCGCACCTCTTCCTCCATTTCCTGTTCTCTCCACATGTGCTCATCAAAAGCATGATCTGGCTCTGAGCCTCCACAGGAAGCACAAAAGTCCATCCCTGGGGTGCCTAGCAAATACAATAGTTGTCTGCAACAGTACAATTCTAATGATGGACTACATCGTTAGAATATAGGTTCTCCATGCTCCAGTCTTTAGATGAAGCTCAAAGTCAGTTAGGTGCTTCTGCCAGAGGTAGTTACCATCTCCCATTTTTTAACCTGCTTCAACTTTTCTCTGAACATCATTTCCCAGGTCTATGGAATGTAGCTTAGTTGCTACTAAAGACTTCTAGAACTGCCTGGCTCAGGAGCAAATATTCTTGCTGTAGGTGTGAGCCTATTTGTTCAACTCTTATCATTTTAGTACCACAACTCCTCTTGTACAGCACTCTGATAAATGAGCTAGTCTCTTTCCAAAAGTAATAGGAGAGGAAACCTTGCTGGAGAAGCATTAGAACCTCACAGGCTTTTTACAGACACTAATTCCTGCCATACAATTCACAGGGTCTAGGTTAATAGCAGGATTCTATGTATCTTTTCCCAAAGCCCCTTCTCTTACTACCCCAGTGACTGTTTCAGCATACATTGTTGAGGCCCTTGTCCCAGATACATTGCTCATTATCAAAACTCTCGGGAGGTCAACGTGCTGATCACCAACCCAGGTTCATGCCCAGCAGTCTTCTTCTGTTTCCACAACCCTGAAAGGGATTAGCATTTGAACTATACGTCTTGTGGATAGGAGTTTATTTTTCTGTGCTATCCTTAAGTAATTTTTTTCCAGCCCTTGGCTTCTGGGCTGATATGTTGCAAGAGTCTCCAGGGAACAGGTGCTGAGCAGTCAGATGGCAGCTGTTGATCTGTTGAAATTCAGCAATTAGAGGCTGCAGGAGAATGCTGTGGCACACAGTTTGCACTGAGCATTCACGAAGCCAAACGTTCGAGTTTCTGTATTGTGGTAAACACTACACACACACACACACACACACACACACACACACACACACACGATGTCTGTATGGTCTCAAATTCACTATGTAACCCAGGATGACCATAAACTCCTGAGCCTTCTTCCTCCATCTCCTGAGCTTTGGGCTCGCAGGCATACACTGTCATAACCTGTTATGCAGCAACTGAACCCAGGGCTCGGCCTACCAAATAACCTGCTTCCTTCATCCTTTTAATATAGTAGCTGAGGAGTCAGAAGGGAGACAAAAGCAGCACCTTCTGAAAGATAACCTGAAACTGGATTTTATACTAGAAATTTGAATGGTTTAAAAATTGAAAATCTCTTGGAGCATAAAGGTCTTATTCAGGAAATGTTGAAATCCTAGATACTGATTTGGGATACATAATTATCTGAAATAATAGACTCCAAGGCTCAGGTTGGCAAAACAATCCGTCATTATATCTCAGCTGGGGCCTTTCAAAAAGATAAGCTGAAAATCTTTACCAACCCCAGCATCACATTTAAATCTCACCCACAGTGTAAGCATGGAAGAAAAAAAAGAAAAACTTGCTTCTGAATTATTTTTCTGAACCCAGAGAAATAGCTGGGTTTTGGTTTCAGGAGCCAAAGGAAGAATTGATAAATCTATTTCCCTCTCCCCAGGCTCTTCTGCTCCAAAGCTCACTTAACATTTTACAGAAACACACACACACACACACACACACACACACACAAAAAAAAAAAAAAAACTAGACAGACAGCTAGACAAGACGACTGGGTGGGAATTTCGTACTGTGTTGGCTTAACTCTGGTGCTGGGAATTAGGTCTCATCTGGGGCTAAGGGATATGAAGCTCCCCAGCTCAGGCCTAGCAGGGTGGCATCAGATGATCACGCTGACAGTCATGCTCTGGCCATGGGGCACAATTTTTCGAGGCCAGGAGAGCAGCATTTTGCGCAGCTCCTCTCTGAAGCTGTCATGCAGCCAGGCGTAGATGAAGGGGTTGTAGCAGGCGGAGCTCATGGCGAGCCAGTGGCATAGGAGCTGCACCAGCCCGAAAGCGTAGGGGTCGATGGCACGAGGGTCCAGGTCCCGAAGCAGGTTGAAGATGTGCAGCGGCAGCCAGCAGACGGCAAACACCACTACCACCACCACCAGCAGACAGAAGGTGCGGCGGCGACGCGCTCGGTCCCAGTCAGCTTGGCTCTGGGTCACGCTGCCAGGCACCACACGGTTCCGCAGCTTCACCGACACCCGGACGTAGGACAGGAGGATGGCCAGCAGGGGGAGCAAATAGGTGCCCAACAGCAGCCCCCAGGCATAGAGCTGGCGCTGGCGCTCCTGTGAGCCCCAGAACTCCTCGCAGAGGCGTACGTCGTGGGGCTTGAGCTCCACATGGTAGGTGTGCACTGCGGCCGGCAGCGCCAGCACCGCGGATAGCGCCCAAATGCCCAGCACAGCGTAGGCGCTGAGCTTCAGTGAAATGCGCCGACGTAGCGGGTGCACCAGAACGACATAGCGGTCCAAAGCAATTGTGGTGAGTGTGAACACCGATACGTAGACGGTGACCGGCTGCAGGAAGAAAACCAAGTGGCACAGGCCTCCACCGAACACCCAGCCACGAGGCTCAAAGGCATAGGCCAGCGTGAGCGGCACACAGGCAGCGCACATGAGCACGTCGGACAAGGCCAGGTTGCCGATGAGGAAGTTGGTCACATTGTGCAGCCGGCGCACGCGCGCGATCACCAGCACAAGCAGGCAATTGCCCACCAGCCCCACGACCACCACAATGCTGTACAGCATCACGATCAGCCCCTTCAGCTGGTGCACCAGCTGCAGGCTCTGGAAGGGCGTGACTGCTGCAGCGCGGGGGACTGTCACCGACCCGTTGCCCTCCGAGGCCTCTGCGCTCTGGTTGCCTGGAGTAGAGCCTGCTGGCGGCAGCCCAGAAAACAAATCGGGGTCCCCGGGGGTTCCAGTGGGCAGTGAGGTCATGGCCACCTGTCCAAAGGTAATCACAGTGGTCACTTTCCATCTTCCATCCACCCCCATATACCCTCCCCATCACCCAACTCCACTCTTTGACATAACTAGCCTCAGAGCATCAAACGCAATAAATGCTGTCCTCCCAGCTCTATAAAATATACCTAGTACAGGTACTTCAAACAGCTCCTATTTGTGGCTAGCTCTGGCGGTCCAGAAAGGCAGACCTGAGAGCCGGTCCTACCTGTGAGCTGGCTTGGCTGGCAGGAAAAGATTCTCAAAGGCAGGCACAGACTGCCTGCTATCCCTCGGGAGTCCTCAGCCCAGATGGCCACTCGAGCTGCTCTCTTCTACTAATGGATCCAGGAGTACCTAGTGGGCCAGCAGCTTTTGAGGGGTCTGGGAGCTCCTCCCCTCCACCTCTTCCCCCACTCCACCTCTCCCTTTTATGGAAGATGGAGGTGGAGCATGTTGCCCAACTCTGTGCTTAGAGAAGGGGAGCAGCGTGTGTAGTAGGGATGGAGCCAGGAAGGGGGCGGGGCCAGGAACCTGGGCCCCAAACTCCAGGGGTGATTTCCACTGCGGAAGTGTGCAGTGCCCAGAGAAGCTGTTCCGGAGAGGCGTGTCCCAGGGGGAGTGAGAGGAGGTGCGGGAAGAGTCAAGTTGTGGGGACCAGCAGATGCAGTCTCAAGAGGCAAAGGGTCGGAAAGAATGTGAGGATAGAGAAGTCTAGTTACACTAGGGAGTGAAAGGAAGACCGGACAGGACATCTCCAGATTCTGCAGAGCTCCAACTGCAGCTGACAGAGTCGCTAGAGTGGGATAGGGAGTCTAGCAGGGCTTTGCTGTGCTGAGTCTGCCGCTGGGCAGAGATTTAAGGGCTGTGGCTCCGCAGAGGACCCTTTGAGCCTTTTGCACGCATTGTGGCCCCAGGTCCCTTTCAAACAAAGGAAAAAATTCAGCACCACGGGCAGCTCCCCCAGGGACGCGCAAAGGGTGTGTGGGTACTGAGCAAGGGGGCGCGCGACAGTCGAAATTACTGCAGCTCCGTGGGTCTGAGGCTTGTTCCCTGGGCTGCGGGCTCAGAGAAGTACGGGGTGGAGGTCGAAGAGTTGGTGACTTTGGCTTCAGTGTGGATCAGAACCACCAGGGACTATACCATCTTTGTCTCCCTAGCAGCTATCAGACCAGTTTGTGCTTCACAGATTCACTCCAAGATCTGAATCCTGCCACTTCTGGCTCACTCCTCTTTTTCAGCTACAGCAACTGCAGGGCACCTGCTGTACTAGCAGAGAATTGTTGAGTTCCTGACCTGCTGTCTCTCCTTTTCCTCCTTAAATAAAAGCCCTCAGGCCTCTCTGTCTCAGTTTAGCTAGAATAACAAAAATGACATTTGAAAAGCTTAAGTATCATAAAATCTTTAGTAGCATTGTCACCGACACATAAATCAAGCTGCACAGTGGCAGGTCTGTCAGGAAAGCGGCTTTGTAACTGTTCAGAAGCTATTGTATGCCAGGGCTTCAAGAGGATGCTGAATTCCATGGTCTGATTACCTCTCTGGTAAGTCCTGCTTTGGCCTCTGGGGCTTCGGATATGCCAGCTCCACTGGAAGCAGCAGCAGGTTATCTCACCCTTAAATTTCCAGTGAGTCACTCACACAAGAAGAAAAGCCAGCTATGATACAAAAGCCACCTGTTTCTGTGCCTATTTCCACCCGGCGACCACACCCCCTGAGCCATAATCCATGGAGCAGAAACCAATATGAACTCCATGCTAAGTAGTTCACGTGTCTATGGGGAACTTTCCAAAGAAGATAATATACCTCTTGCCAAAACAGTGTGGTAAAGGGCTGGAATTTCAATTCAGGTCTGCTTCATTCCAGGAAAAACCTGTTCAATGTGTGTGTGTGTGTGTGTGTGTGTGTGTGTGTGTGTGTGTGTGTGTCTGGTATCATCCTTCAAAAGCTGTTGTTATTTTGTTGTTTTGATAGCAGTACTCTCATAGGGATCTAGGGATCACTGATTAGCTTAGGCCAACTGATCAATGATACTCAACGGATCTGGCTGTCTCCATCTCCCCAGTGCTGAGATTACAAGTTTGTGCCACCATGCCAGGCACTTTAAAGGAGTCCTAGGGACTGAACTTAGGTCCTCATGCTTATGAAACTGAGCCACCGCCTCAGCCCCCACTGCTGTACTTTACTGGCCATGAGTGAATAACAGGTGAACCTGCCCAGACTGAAAATACAGCAGATTCAAATAGGTCTATAGATAAAAGTTCTAGAAAATTGTTTCACCAAGGAAAGCTCCAAAAAATCCCATTGTAAATCCAACCTTATCATCACCGAGTTCAACAGATATGTGTGCCTCAACCAACACCCCTTCTATTTCATGTATGGGGACAGACTCTTAGCCATAAGAACTTCAGGGAATATTTGCTAATAATAGCTGTTATGGTCTAAATTAGTATTTCCCCAAAGGCCTGTGTATTAAAGGCTGAGACTCCAGTCTATGGTGCAATGGGGAGGTAACTAAACCTTTAAGAGGTGAGGTTTAGTGGGAGGAAGTTGGGTCACTTGGGATGTGCTTGTCAAAGAGAATTATGGAAAATTAGTCTCTTCCTCCCCCAGCCTCTCTGCTTCCTAGAAACAATGAGATGGGTAACTCGTTCCAGTATACACTACCTGTTATAGTGACCTGCTTTGCCATTTGCCCCAAAACAACACAACCAGGCAATCATGGACTGAAACCATAAGCCAAAATAAACCTTTACCCTCTATAACTTGGTGATCTCAGGCACTCCATCACAGCAATGAAAGGCTGTCTAACGCAATGGCAGTGTACGACATGATGCAGAAAAATAGAGGACAAAGATAGTGGCAACAAAGACTGGAATAAGGGGCCAGAAAACTTGATTAAAGGTATTCAAAAGGTGTGTGTGTGTGTGCGTGTGTGTGCATGTGTGTGCACGTGCATGTGGGGTTGTGTGGGTGTGCACGTGTGTTCACAGTGTGTATGTGTGTGTGCATGTGTGTGTAATGTGTGGAGTACAGAGGCTAGAATAGTATGTCACCCTCTATCATTCTTTATGTTAACTTCTTGAGACAAGGTCCTGGAGCTCTTCACTCCAGATAGATGGGCTGACCAGTACCCAAGATTCATTTATCTCTGCTTTCCCCCACTCCCAAAGCTGGGGTTATAAACATGTGCCACCATGCCTTGTTTTTCACATGGGTGCTGGAGATACAAACTCAGATCCTCATGCTGTGCAGCTAAATTTGTGCTTATGTGCTGAAGTTATCCCAAATACACAGGAAACATTACAGAAAGAAAGCAATTATCTAAATCTTGTCTAAGTCCAGGCAGTCACAGGGCAGATAGCTCTCTTGGATATGAATTCCAGACCTGTCCTTTGTGTGTTCCAAGATACAGATAGTCCCTTGGCTCATAGGCTGGACCCTTTACCAGCCCTAGAAGGCTCTGCAACAGAGCAGAACTAGCCACCTTGGTCAGTAGGAACTGATATAACTCATAAAAACTCTGTATGTCTCATTTAGATGGCTCTGAACGAGGCTGACCAGAATTGCTCTTTTCTGTCTAGATCTTTCTTCTTGTCCTATCAGAAGTCAAAAGCTAGACTCAAAGGTCCTGCTGTCCTCTCACCCAGAGGCATCCCTGAAGTGACATTTAAGGCTGCCTCATTTCAATCTGAAGTCTTTATTAAGTCCCAGACCTTTTGGCTGAATGCTTAGGCAAACTCTGACGACATTCTTGGCTGTGTCCTGAACTCTGAAGGAGTGAGTGGTATCATCTTTTCTGGAAAAGAAATTTAATCTCAGAAAGTCTCGAGTTCAGGGGACAGAGTGGTAAAAACAGTCATTTCTTGTTCTCATGAATCACCACTTGGGTTGTATTCTGGATAGACTCTAGGTAATCTCAAGGGACAGGGGTGACCATGCCCAGCATAGCCCTAGAGTAGGAAATACCCAAAATAAGTACACCTTCAATATATAATATGGCTCTTTGCATGAGATTGACTTTGCTCTGACAAGAATTTCTGGTTTTCAGTTTTGGTCCATGTAATCATTATTTACCAGGTGCACAAAGAACAAGACCAGATGTTGTAAGAATAATCAGGAATAAAACAATTTTAAAGATATTATCATCTAAAATTCTGCAGTTCAGTGAATGAGAGAGAAGTCTACAGAAATTGCCGGGATATATGAACTGTGATAAATGCCACCACCATGTGCAGTGCAATAGAAAGGTTAATTATCACTGGGAAGTCATTAGCTTTTATAAGTTAGAGCTGTGTTCACTGTTATAGATAATATTTATTTAAATGTCCATAGACATGTCATTCTTCCCATGTTTATGGTAGTGAGTACCACACACATGGGCCCACAATGAATTCCCATAAATTGCTTACATGCTCACATAACATGAAATGAATGAGAAGAGGTGTTTTTCATGCCTTCAGAAATGTCCTTCTAAATGTTCACTGAAATGTTCTTCAGCCAGTGTTTTGCATCGGGAAGCTGTGTTTCCTACATTAGCCACTTGCTCAATGTTTGTCTTCCTGGGGATGTACTTCCAACCATCTCCCACTGCCTTGTCAACCCTGAGTAGAGCAACATGCTAAATTGTTAGATGGCTCTGCCTGTAGCTCAAATAATAAAAACCCAGAGTCAGATATTGGGGTTCAAGCTGAAGATCAGAAAAGCAAAGCCGCCAAGCCACCAGAGAGTTCTTACCTATACCAAGGCTCAGACAAAGGGGCCATCCTGTCCTCAGCATAGCTGTAGAGTGCAATGTTCTCCACCAAACCTCAGACTGCAATGAACTCTTGTCTCCTCCTGCCTTGTATACCTCTCTCCACACAGACATATCACTCCTGTCTCCACCTCCCTAGTGCTGGGATTAAAGGCGTGAGACTCCCAAGTACTGGGATTAAAGGCATGTGACTCCCAAGTGCTGGGAGCGCTTTTGTATGAGTTCTATATCTTTTTTTAAAAATAGATTCAACCTCTCATAGCCCAGGGTGGCCTTCAGTCCTGGGATTAAAGGTGTGCGCCACTACTCCCTGGGGCCTCCTTTGGTTTAGCTCTGCACTCTGATCTTCAGGTAAGCTTTATTTATTAAAAACACAGATAAAATATTCATGTATGTGCTCCATCCTCTTTTCTGATCATTTTATTCAGTTTTGAAATGCACGTCTGCTATAATCTACCAAGGATCCCACAAGTACTGCTGATGATGGGGGTGGGAAGTGTTGGACTGTTTATTGATATGATTATCCCGTTTTGGAATGCAGCCTGAGTGAGCAGAGTTGCTGGGGGGCCCTAAAGTGTTTTCCAACTGTCTGTGGCCTATCTGTATTCTCCAGACACAGGTAGCCTTCTATGATGCTGGACTTCGCGCCACCCCTGAAGATCCAGTTCCCAGCCAGGGCACGCAACCCATGGAATTATAAGGCCTATGCTTAGAGTGGTTCTCCCCACCTTAGTTAACTCCATCTAGAAACTCTCTCAAAGCGTGCCCAGAACTTTGTCTAAGAAGATCTAGACCTAG
This sequence comes from Arvicola amphibius, assembly GCF_903992535.2. NCBI lineage: Eukaryota > Metazoa > Chordata > Mammalia > Rodentia > Cricetidae > Arvicola > Arvicola amphibius. The sequence goes on from NC_052047.1 coordinate 199,829,082, forward strand.
AGGTGATCCTAGGTCCTATCAATTTGATAATCAACACTAACCATCACAGCCCTATGTCTCCTTGCTGATTGTCTTGGCCTCCTGAAGAAGGCACCTAGACCTGTCCATGTTGATGAGCACTGTCATAGCAAAATGCTCCTAGCCACCAATTGTACACCAGCATGACACCTGCTCTATAGGTTCATGAAGTGGTTTGAATAAGAATGTCCCTTATAGGCTCACATACTCAATGTGTGGTTCCCAGTGGGTGGTGCTGTTTGGGACTGTAGGTATAGCCTCACTGGGTAGGTACATCACTGGGGGGTGGGCTTTGAGATTAAAAGCTTCATGCCACTCCAGTTTGCTCTGCTTCATGCTGGCGGTTCAAGATGTGAGTTCTCAGTTTCTTGCTCCTACCTCCATGGCTGCCGTGCCCCCCACTGTTATGGACTCTATCCAGGATCACAAGCCAAATTAAACTCTTTCTCCCGTAAGTTGCTTTCAGTCATGGCATTTTTATCACAGTAACAGAAAAATAATACAGTCCACTTGCACATGTAGACATTTATACATCCTGCAAAAGTAGAATATCTGAGAGACTGTTATTTCAGGGGGGACATACAGAAAGACTGGGGAGGGAGAGGGAGAAAGAACCAACAAACCAATAAGTTTATGAAGGCACAGGCACCACCAGGAGGTCCCAGCCCAATCAGTCACTACAGTGATGAATTGAATACTATGGAGGGGAAAGGCCATGTGAGTCTCTTATGAGGCACCTTACATCCTCCACAAGGGAATAATCATAGGCCCAGTCTCATGAGAAACTCTTGTGCTTCAAGATAACAATGGTCATGTCCAACCCAGAGGAAACAATTACATTCACAGAGATCACTTAGGGCTGAAAATGGTGAAGGGGACTTCAGTCTTTGAAAAAGCATATTTATATATCTAATCATTGAGCAGTGTGTGTGTGTGTGTGTGTGTGTGTGTGTGTCACCGTGGTGCATGTGTAGAGGTCAGAGAAGAACTCACAAAAGTCATTCTCTCCTTTCTTTATGTGATTCCAGGGATAGAACTGAGATAATTAGGTTTGGAGGCAAATGTCTTATCCACTGAGCCATCTTGCTCGCCCCTTATCTTTGTTTAATTAAACAAAAGAATGTGATTGTTTTCTGGTATGTCATTGAAATCATTTGAAAGGAAGAAGATGGGCTAGACAGAAAGCATGGAATGTTGCCCTTTTTATATCTACTGTGTAGTGTGTTGTTATGGGGGAAGGGTCCAACGTCACTTCTGAACTCCCCAAGTGGGAAGGCTGACTGGGGTTGACAGTCGTTGGTGGTTTGTGTTCTCTAGTCCTGGCCAGCATACAGACCACAGGGATCCTCTGCCTCCTGCCAGGCTGCATTAGTGTATTCTCAGACCTGAGCAAGTCAGAATAACCCAGTCTGTTTGTTATCAATTCAATTTCCCAGGTTGCACCTTTGGAAGCTCTGATGAAATGAGTCTACCCTGTGTTCTAGCCATTTGCATGGGTAACAGGATTCGGAACTGACCCTGCAGAAGAAAGTCCATGGACTAGTCTAAACCAGGGAAACAAAGCAAAACAACAATAAAAACGAATCTGGTTATTTTCTCTTTCTTCAGATGTTGCTTCATAATCTCCTTAATTATGAAAGCCAGGTGTTTCCCTAGTAACAAAGACTCCCTTAACAAGACAAAGCACTGGGAAGATGCAGTCCCCAGGACAGTCATCCTGCCACACTGCTGTCCCCAAATGATGGACGAGTGCACATGAATGTGTGTGTGTGCGCGCGCGCACTCATGTCTGACGAAGTTACAAAAACCAAAAGGGGAAAAAAAGGAAGAAAATAAAAGAAACAAATAGTCATTTTATCTAATGAATAAAGTTGGCTGTGTCTAGATAATGAAGTGGGGTGGGCTTAGTGAAATGTTTGTGCTCATAACTGTTTTTTGGGGGGAGATATATTAATGGAACACTAAATGAGGGTCTCCTCCGGGTCAAGGTATCCATCTGAATGTGTCTACAAATCACTCTTCACAACCAAATGTCATAATGCAGATACCAGACGGGCTTTACCACCCATAAAAGCCATTTCTGGTTGCTAACACAGGACGGTTGGAATTGAAATGGGAAAGCAAATTGGCTAGCCCCATGCTGTTGGAGAAGAACGCAGTCTAAATGGCCTTCAAGTGTTTTGTTTTGAACTCCATGTTTATTTACATAATTGGGGGTCCACGTGTATTATCTACTCCTAATAAACCAAGATAGAAACATGCTGTTCCCACTGCTGATAGCTGTGTACCCATAAAGACCCAATTGAAAGCTAAAATCAAAAATGTGTGAACAGCTGCTGAGTGGTGGGCCTTCTCTCTTTGCTACCAAGCCTGCCCCACTATGATGGGCAGAAATAAACCCTTCCTTCCTTGCCTTGTCAGGTATTTTGACAGAGCAGTGATAAAAATAACTAACAAAGGTTCCAAAATGCCCTCACCAACATCCTATGACCTTCATTTTGTTCAGTGAATCACAGGAGCACATTCTACATGCCTTCAGTTTCTCTAATAGTTGGGGACAAAGTGGGGATCCTGCTACTGAATAAGGAAGCATTATTTTGGGATGCTAAAAAGCCCATATTCTTCCCTGCATCTTATCTTTTCTTTTGGTGAGTACCTTCATTTGCCCAGAGCTTCCACAGACACCAAAATTTTCCATTTTTGTACCTAGCACACAGTCAATCAGTTCTGTTTCTGGCTAACTGTTTTTGTTAACTGAAGTATGTCAACCCAGAACATGGTTTTTGTGCTTAAAAGCTCATCCTGAGAAAGGCCCAGGGCTACACTGGAATCTAAAACACCCAGTGTAATCACCAGCAGGCTGATAAAGACTTTCTATTGGTTTAAATCCATGTCTGAGCAGTCTTCTCACCAGAATTCACCAAGTAGGCTAGGCTGGATAATCATTGATTCCCAGAACTGAAGTTACAAATATGCTCCTACCAAACCTGGATTTTTTTTCCAGTTTATATATTTTTTATTAAAAATTGCCATCTCCTCCCCTCCTCCTCCCCCTTCCCTCCCCTCCCCTCCACCCATACCCCCACTCCCTCCCTCTCCAGGCCAAAGAGCCATCAGGGTTCTCTACACTATGTTGAGTCCAAGGTCCTCCCAACTCCCTCCAGGTCCAGGAAGGTGAGCAACCAAACTGACAAGGCTCACACAGAGCCCGTACATGTCGTAGAGACCAAGCCCATCGCCATTGTCCTTGGTTCCTCGGTCAGCCTCCACCATCAGCCACTTTCAGAGAGTCCGATTGAGGAGAGGGTGTCAGAAATGTCCAGATCCTATTGCCATACTCATGAATATCTTGCATATCACCATAGAACCTTCACCTGGCATTGGATGGAGAAAATGACAGAGCCCCACATAGGAGCACCGGACTGAGCTCCCAAGGTCCCGATGAGGAGCAAAAGGAGGGAGATCGTGAGCAAGGAAGTCAGGACCGTGAGGAGTGCGTTTACCCATTGAGACGGTGGGACAGATCTAACGGGAGACCACCAAGTCCAGTTGGAATGGAACTGATGGAACAGGGGACCAAACCGGGCTCTCTGAATGTGGCTGACGGTGGAGGAGGACTGAGAAACCAAGGACAACGGCAATGAATGTTAACTCTACAGCATGGACGGGCTCACTGTGAGCCTTAACCTTCACCTGGCGATGGATGGAGATAGAGACAGAGCCTCACATTGGAGCACCGGACTGAGCTGCCAAAGTTCTGATGAGGAGCAGAAGGAGAGAGATCATGAGAAAGAAAGTCAGAACCATGAGGGACGCGTTCACCCACTGAGACGGCAGGACAGAACTAATGGGAGACCACCAAGTCCACTTGGAATGGGACTGATGGACCAAACCTGGATTTTTGACGTAAAATTCTGGGGCTCTAGCTCAGGTCTTTGTGCTTTCAAAGCAAGCACTTTACCAGGCCAACTGGCTCCCCACCCATCTGGGCATCCTGTTCCGCCGCACTTAATGTTTTCCCTCCACTGTCCTGCTCTTCCTGGATATTTAAGAAACAGTCTAGTCCCTGGGACTTACCCAGAGAGAAACCATTCAGTCTGCATGTACCCTTATCAAGGTTTCTACGCTCTTGCTTCAGACACAGGGGGTTGGGGGGAGTAGTCAGCCTGCATGATCTCTGGCAGCCTTCATAGATTAGCGAACACTGTTTTGTTCGATTCTATGACTCAACAGACTTAATCAAAACCATTGCTCACTTGTGCTTCACAGGTGCTTTCTACCACTGCTTCCCTTGGGGTTTCTGCATGCAAGGCTAGGATAATTGTTTTCCTGATTGCTTTCCTTCCCTGACTACTTTCCTTTCATATCCTACAATTCATAAACATAATCAATGAATTCAGTAGTTTCCTTTTTATATCAAATCAACGAGGATAAACACCACTACGGGGTTCCCTGAGATAGTTCTTATGCAAGAATCTTCATTAACAAAAAGAAAGCACACAGGGTGCAAGGCAAAGCCAGTTTCCTAGGAAACCGCCACAAAGCTAGTGTGTAACATCTGACAATCCTGAACACACCAGACTCAAGAGCTTGTTTCTGTTTTTCCCATTCATTCATATATTTGTATAGGGTTTTATTTTGGAACAGGGTCTCAGGTAGCCTAGGTTGTCCTCAAACTCAATACGCATTGAACGATGGCCTTGAACTTCTGATCCTCCTGCCTCTATCTCCCAAGTGCTGGGACCACAGGTGTGCGGCAGCAGTATATGTGACACTGGAGATCGAACACAGGACTTCATGCATGCCAAGGAAGCACTCTACTGACTGAGCTACTTGCTCAGCCCATCTTCCTTCTATTTATTCTTACATTTATTTATTTATTTGTGTGCGTGTGTGCATGTGTGTGTGCATATGTGCGACATAGTGCACGTGTAGAAGTCAGAAGGCAACTTGAGGAAATCAGCGCTCTCCTTTCAAGTGGTTCCCAGTGATAAACTCAGCTTGCCATTGGCTTAGTGACAAGTGCCCGTACCCACTGAATAATCTCTCTGAATAACCCCTCAGTGTTAACTTAACTGGCCTACTGAAAATGGGCTTGCACGTTTCACGATGGCCCATGAGACAGCTACAGAAACACCTTGGAGCAAACAGAAAGACTAAAAGAAAGTGCTCAGACTCTAGCCAGTCCAGGCCTCCTAGATTAGGATCTGCAGACTAACAAGAACTCGAAGAAGTGGCAGCAGCATTCCTCTTGAAGACAATCTATGCTAGAGACTTCTTTACCTTGTTCTCAGCTGGATGCTCAGAACTGCATCCTTCATCCTATATCAGAGCAAACATACAAGTATCCCTTAAGCAACACTCTTCCCCTTGGGAGCTTTTATATGCAGCTGCCACCCAGAGTCACATACCACCAATCCTAGCCAAGCCCATGGTGTACCTCCATTGTCACCTACCATGAGTCATTGGGATGTGTCTTTGGGGGCTGTTTGTAAGACAGAGTTCCAGAATCACTAGGGCACTTTCATGCTGAGGACCAGAGAGAAGGTATCTGGTTCTAAATGTTCCTGCAGTCACAGATTTGCTCAGAATTCATGCAACAGGGTGGTGACTTTACCTTTCATAATGGCACTGGCTATGATTTCAGATGGGAGAAATTTGGTTATGAGAAATTTATCTTGAAACATTAGAAAATACTGTAACAATCATGAATAGCTCCCTTATCAAGACTGTCTCTAGATGGCAGATCTGTGACCTTTGGGAAGCTGACAGAAGATTTGAACACGGTGGAAGCCATGACATTTTGGGTTCACAAGTAGCAAGATTGGCAAAAAGGTCATCACTGCCTGCAGTAAACATCTAACAGACCTGATTAGTTGCATCCTAACCTCCAGACTAGCCTTCCTGTGGCTCAGAACTGGCCCACTCCACCTGTTCACAACTTTCTGGAATCTGTGTGCTCTTGCTACAACTCTTAAGGTTCATGTTGTCCTTATGCCCCTCCAAATCTATCTGGGCTGCAGAGCTGAGCTTACAGCTAGGAAGCATAACAACAAAAGAACAAAGAAAGAAAACCTGCCAACAAAGCTTTGGCTAACACCCAGGTCCTAAAGAGCCCTGACTGTGTTTAAAGTCTGCACCATTCTAGGTTTTCCAGTGGGAATATCCCATCTCCATCACAGACTACAGTAAGTCACCCACACCTCTCCTCATTACCACTCTCTATATGAATGTGGGGGTTAGTCATGGCTATCAATTTAGCTGGATCTGGAGTCAACTAAGAGATAAGTCACTGGACATACCCATGAGGGATTTTCTTGATCGGGTTATTTAAAGTGGGAAGAGTTTAAAGGTGTGGGCAACACCTGGTGGTAATTAGGTAAAAGGAGGTCTGAGGGAGAAAAGCATTTTTTGGTTTGCTTGTCTTTGTGTTGCCTTCTCACCATGCTGTCCAGTCACCGAGCATGCCGCTGCATTCCTTCCTTGACATCAGAAGTCTTCAATATAGACAGACTAAAGACCACTGGTTGTCTAAGAATCCTCCAATCCTTCAGCACCAAGTTGAGACAATGGAAGCACCTGGTTTCATGGACTGACAGCGACTGTGTTCTCAGCCTCTCCATCATGCAGACTATACCCTGTAAGTCAATCTAATAAATCCTTCTATACTATATATGTATCCCATGGCTATTGCAATGAGTATGTGTGCATTCAGGGCAAGTGTGTGTGTGTGTGTGTGTGTGTGTGTGTGTGTGTGTGTGTGTTCACTTTAAGTAGTTTATGATGACGTGAACTGGGATCTGACTCTCTCCTTGGCTGATTCAGTATCTTAAGGTAAATATATAAGAAATGGTGACCAGAAGACTCTCTGATCTGCCTGTGTGTTGTAAAGAGCACTCCAGAGATGCAACTTACATGAGTGGTCCTAGGATGGAGTGAGCTTCTGCAGGATGTAGCTCCCTTGAGTTATCCAGGCTGCGAAAGAAAGAAAAAGAAAGAAAGAAAGAAAGAAAGAAAGAAAGAAAGAAAGAAAGAAAGAAAGAAAGGAGGGAGGGAGGGAGGGAGGGAGGAAGGGAGGGAGGGAGGGAGGGAGGAGCAGCAAGGGTGAGGCAAAAGACCCTGGGCTAAACATCCTGGAATCTGTGTGGTTCTCTGGGGGAGTTTTAAGGGCCCTTCTCAGGCCACACCCAGTGTCATCATAATTCTGAACAAGGGCCTTCTTTTGTAAATGTATTTTTCCCTTTTTGATTCCTTCTTTGACACCTGCTCTTTTAATTTCATGTATGCCTTTGAACAGCTGGATGTGTGTGTGTGTGTGTGTGTGTGTGTGTGTGTGTGTGTGTATCCTTGAAGGATAGTAGTGTGGGATTGAAGAAAGGTTTAATATTTACACAAATGTGACTGTAGTAGGAATCTTGTCCTGTGAAATTATTTTTTCATTAAACACTGTGTCTTTAAGTCCCTTTCATTCTGCAAAATGTATTTGGAGTCCATTGCTTCTGACAGATGTGTCTTGTTCCGGTGGAGATAGGATAGCCGGTGACGAAGGTGAGATCTGGGTAAGTGTGGAGAGAAGCAATGTCTCTCTCAGTACGGGAGTGGCTGCAGGCCCCCACTACGCAGTGACAATAGAAACAGCCACAGGCAGGTGTCCTGAGATGGCACATCTTCACCATCCAGGGCCTGAGGTTTATATCTCTGGATATAAGAGAAAGAGAAGTAAGGAGGACAGGAGGGTAGAGGAGAAAAAGGAGAAAGGGAAGGAGGGAGGGGAGGGAGGGACAGAGAAAGCAAGAGATTGGCAGCCACACCACTGTCCCTTGGTACAAAAGAAGCTCAGGGATGTAGCCAGCCACTAAGCTCCAGTTTCATTTCTTACACCCTGGGGACATCTAGAATCCTGTGAAACACTCAAAGCATTGCCCTGCCTCTTGGTGCTGAGTATTCTACCCCTCCCCATGGCCACTCCATTTGAGCATCTAGGCTCCTCTTGCCCTTTTGCCCTGTGACTATCTCACCCTTGCTCGTGTACACCCACACTGTTTCCTAGGTCTGCTTCACATTTGTCTTGCTTTTCTAACTGAGTTTTTATATGATAGGAAAATTATTTATTATTTATAATCCATCTGCATTTTAAGAAGACTCACCCCCCCCCAAAAGAATGTTTTACTAAATGTGAAGAGGAAAAGAAAGAAGGAAAAAAAAAAGAGGGGAAGTTGACCTAAATGGGGGACAATATGGTGGCATGGGAGGAGAAGAGAAGAGGGGCAGCATCTAGGGAAAGCACAAATCTCTGGAGGGAGGTCTGCAAGGAGCAACCTCTTCTTCCCTCCCTCACTCCCTCCCAGGTGTGGGCAGAGCTTTCACAGTGTGCTGGCCATTTGACAGTGAGGGAAAGAAGGACCAGATATAAAGAATTACCTTACATGGTATACCTGGGTAAGAGTGGACACTGTCTTCAGTGATACAGTCATTCCAGGTTGGACTCCATGCATCATAAAACACCCAGATCCTTCTAGCTGGAACTGGTTGAAAAGATGTGCCATTCCTGCTAATGCCAATGCCACCAAAACATAGACGCCATGTGACCACATATCTGGTGCATTGGCCACACTGAAATCTACCCACAGCACCCAGGTGTTTCCCAAGAGACCAAGAGAGACAACCATGGGTATTAGAGATTAAAGATTCTTCTTTACAAAGGACAGCTGAGGATGAACTGAATGACAGCCAAATTCACTCAGCTATTCAGTAGCAAAGGGAAGAACTATGGGACCTTTCCATCTTTTTTGGGAGGATGTTCTTTGGACACTAATGACTACCTAAAAAGTTAACAAGCTTCATATGGCCTCCCACTTGACTCTTCTACCCATTCAAACTAGAAACATGGAAGGGAAGAGCTACTGGCCCCAACTCAATGCCATGTCTCAGTCAGCCTCACCCCAAAACATATCCTTGTGGAATGTTATTTTAAGATGGATTTCATTCATTTATGCTATGGAATATTTGTTTAATGATGCAAAGATATGTTGAATTCTTTTATGTTGCTTTTGTTTGACTCTGTAAAGTTTTGTTACTTTGCCTGCCTATAATACCTGATTGATCTAATAAAGAGCTGAATGGTCAAGAGATAGGCAAGAGAGGGATAGGCAGGGCTGCCAGGCATAGAGAAATAATAAGAGGGCAAATCTGGAGGACATCAGGGGCCAGTCACCCAGACACAGAGCCAGCCATGGAGGAAGAAGAAAAGAAAGACATATAGAATAAATAAAGGTAAAAATCTCAGAGGAAAAATGTAGTTAAAGAGAAACAGTATAATTTAAGTTATAAAAGCTGGCTAGAAACAAGCCAAATGAAGGCCAGGCATTCATAAGTAAGAATAAGTCTCCATGTGTTTATTTGGGACCTGGGTGGCAGGTCCCCAAAGAGTAAATAAATTTAAAAAAATACTCAACTACACATCCTCAGTCATTTTCATCTTTTAAAGTACTGTTCAATGTGGATGGAAGAAATTTCACAAAGTCTCACGTCTAGGTGAAGTACAGGCAATCAATGACTGCTGAGAAAGGAAGGTTCAGTTTTCTTTAGGGACAACTCCCTGATAAGTTATCCAACCATACATGCTCAGCCCGACATCTAGATATGAACAACACTGAATAAATTCAGTAGGTTTTTGTGCTTTGTTTTATGGGCCATGTGTATGTGTCAATAATAATTAGGAAGAGGTCATGAATTGAGAGGGAGTGGGGGAGCATGGGAGGAGCTACAGGGAGAAAGGAAGGGGTAGAAACGATGTAAATAGAGTACACATGGATGAAATATTCAAAAAATACTTTAAATTAATGTTTATCTTATAAAATCAAGAGAAATATGGAGAATTCTTTCCACTTCAAGCCCACGAGGGCCTCTCCTGCTTCCCAGAAATTCCCAAGTCTACAGCTTTCTTGTCCCATGCCCCAACTCCAGTCTGCACTTGAGCTTCATCCCCCCCCCCTCTTGGGTTTTATTTGTTTGAGCTAATTGCCCTCAAGAGACCAGCCGGAGCTGGTAGTTTACCCTCCCATTCCCCCACAGTACTCTGTAAATGCCAGTGAAGTCACAGCTAAAGAAGGAATTGCAGCTATGAGCAGCAGTGTCCTCAGAGGAGACAGCAGAATGTTAGCAAAAAATGAAGTGTGCATGCAGGAGGATGGAGACAGTATCATGTCTGCTGCAGAAATCCCACTCACCCCCACCCCCGCTTTGATTCCTTGAAGACAGAGCATCTGTTTACAGGGGAAAGAACTGTTTCTCACATCTGTTCTCCTCCCTTTTCTACTCAAAACAAGCTTCCTGCAGAAGCAGTGGCCACTGACTGTAAAGTTCTGACTCAAGTGCTAGTCTCTCTGATATGTTATGATGTGCTGTACGATACGAGCTGAAACAGTAACTGTGCCTGTCCCTCTCTGCCATATCAGAAGACTCTCAAACGTTCTAGCAGCATTAATGCATCAGATACGTTGAAGGATGCCATCCGTGTGACTATATTTCCTGTCTGTGATCCTGTGGCCTGTCCTAGTTAATGACTGTCTGTGCCAAGGTCAGTCACGGTCATGTGACCAGCAGCACTCCCTTATTCAGTGTATCACAGGTCACAAATATCCAATCCCTTGGAGAGCTCGAGAATCAAAGCTAGAGGAACAGGCTAAAGAGATGGCTCCGTGGTTAAAAGCACTTACTACTCTTGAAAAAAAAAACTCAGTTCCCAGGTGGTTCAGTTAAAATCCAGACATCATCCACATGGTGGCTCACAATCTCCTGTACCTGCTGTTTCAGGGCATCCAACATCTTCTTTTGACCTCCATGGACTTCTGCACATGTGTGTGCACATATATATACTAAGCAGGTACATGTGCACATACACCCATGTATGTGTATACACACACCCATGTAAAACATACACACACATACACACACACACACACACACACTTTCAATGAAAAACTTAGAGCGGGAACTGGAAGCAGAAATGGCAGGAAAAAGTCTTCACGGTCATTTCAACCGAAAGTGAAAGTTAGCATCTAACCTTTGGATGTTGGAACAAGATGTCATCCACAAATTCCATACTCAAGAACCTGACAGCCCAGCCCAACAGATGACTCATCAGGCTAAAAGAACTTGCTGCAGACAGTCTGGGTTCACTCTCCAGGGCCCCCATAAAAATGAGAGAACTGACTCCACAAAGTTGTCCCCTGACCTCTACATGTGCTTTGGGGCATTTGTCCCCCTCCCCCATGACAAAGTTTTTAAATTAAAACTGTTCTTAAAGGAACCACACAATCAAGTTACTCACAAAATTGTTTGAACATCTCAATGTTTTAATTAAGTTTACAGTTCTGTGTTGGGCCATATTACTAGGTATCCTGGAGTACATGTAGCCTATTACTCACAGGTTGGGCACCCTAAAAGAAGCACATGAATCAGAGAAGGGTGATGGAGAGGATGCAAGCTCAAGAATGAGCTGGCAGTTGTGAAAAATGGGTGTGAGGGGGTTCTTGGGGAAGAGGAAGGACCTGGAGATACTAGATGAGAAGCTTTCATGTAGACAGCAGCAGGGCCCTACAAAACCACTCTGTTTGGGTATCTGCTGGGAGCACCATGCCAGTGGCTGCCTACCTGGGAGACTGTGTTATGCTGGAGACCTTTATGTACTTATTTCTCCATCTACAACACAGACTTCCTATCAGACCTCATTTTTTTCCTTATCATTCCAATGAGTTTAAGGAAAACACAAGGTGAAAGGGGTTTTGTGTAGTCCCAGTCCTATGTGTAGATGGTACAAAGTGAGTTTGGGTAGCCAGCATGAACCTTTTGTCTTTATGTTTGTCCCCAATAGTTATCTTCTGGTTCCCCACCTTGTAGCTGCCCTGGGCAGTGTGAGATTGCCATGCCCATTTTACAGATGCAACAAGAGGTTGGTTTCTGGAAGATACTATACAAATGATGCCACACCATGACATCAAGAACATCAGCATTGAGTTTCTGCACAAGCAGAGCTACATAAATAGTGATGTGTGATAGGGTGAGTTGTTTTCATGTTTTATGGTTGGGGATTAATTATGTGTATGATGTAGAGTTTCCTGGGTCTTAAATACAGATCCCTCCACTTACCAGATATCTGGTGTTAGTCCTTAACCTCTGGTCAGCCTCCATTTTGTGGTGGTTTAAGTAAGAATGGACCGCATAGGCTCATAAAGTTGAATGCTTAGTCACCAGAGAGTGGTACTATTTGAAAGAATTAGAAGGATTAGGAGGGGTGGCCTTTTGGAGGAAGTATGTCACTGGGAGTGGGCTTTGAGATTTTAAAAGTCTATGCTAGGCTCAGCATTTAACTACTGTTCCAGGGTCATACATGCTGCCATGCTCCCCACCATGATGAAAATAAACTAAATCTTGGAAACTGTCAACACATCCCCCAACTAAATGCCTTTTTTTTTTTTTATAAGAGTTGCTTTGGTCCTGGTGTCTCTTCACAGAAATAGAATAGTAACTAGAACAATTTCCCTATCTCAGTAGTAACTTTTATACCTCCCCACTAAGACTGAACAGTCAAAGGGCTTAGAATAACAGCTGGAACTGAGTAGGTAAATATGAAGTTATTATCCATATTTTAATGGTAAAATGACAGATGTGCAAAAGGGGGAAAGGCTGAAAGATTTCTAGTATTCTGCCCATTTTCCCAACCCTTCCGCTGAAACCAAGCCTGAAGCCCTGAGAACACTGAAGCCTCTTGCATCTCCTCGTTGCCCAGCAGCTGCTGCCTAGTGGATCTGCCACAACCATCTAACTCAACCCATGCACAATTCCTTCTTCCATCAATGGGCCTTTTGTAAAAAATATGAATAGGTGATTTTTCATTTCCTGAAGCCTTGTCACTTTTTAGCATACAATCAAGAATTAAAAGTCTCAAGGGGTTAAAAGCTGTGTCATGAATCCAGAGATTAAATCAGGATTTAAATGCTAGTTTTGACAGATGCCTTGAACAACAGAAGCCAGCTGTGCTAAACAGGTTGGGGGATTAGCAAATGAGTACTCAAACTCTCTTCTTCAATGAGGATTCTTCTAGTTCAAGTGAAACACTGGTTGGAAATGCAATATGCTTTCCCCTGCTGTGGCAAAATAAAAATCTAATTAAGTCACAGAATGTGCCACTGAGAAATCTGCTGCAGCCATAACATGATTAACAAGCTAGGCACTCGAAGAAGTGCTATGATCACAATCAGACTCAAGCTATCACAATGGAGGTTGTGGGGAGGGTCAGCACTGGGGTTTGTATAAACCTAGTGCCAATCCCATGCTATAAGTATTAGAATATCACCAAAGTATAGCACTGAAGTCATTGCTTTCTGATTCAGAGGGAGTGTGTGTCCCTCTAAGCTATCATGTGTGTGCATGCGTGCAGATGCATGGGTAGGTAGGTGGTTTCTGAGATAAGGTTTCCTACAGCCCAGGCTATGGCCTCCTGATCTCTCTGACTCTCTACCTCTCGAGTTTTGGGGTTTCGGTATGCACCACCATAGCCAGATCAAAGGTAGATTTGGAAATCAATTGGTGATGTTGGGAGGAGTGTGGTGCCTTCAAGAGGCAGCGCCGAAAGGGAGGTTGATAGGTCACTGTGAGGTCAGCAAGTTCCCAGGCTTGAACTGGCTACAAATGTGCACTAACCCTTCCCCTCTCCGGCTTCCATCCAACCACACAATATCCCTGACTCCCTTGGACTCCCAGCACAGTGACATCTGCCACAGGCCTTTGCCAGAATAGTACCATCTGTTTGGACTTTCAGTCTCCAGGACCTGAGCCAAACAAGCCAGTTTTCTTTATAAATTATCCAGACTTGAGGGTTTTATTATGGAAACAGAGAGCAGACAGCACACTCTACATTCAAAGATAAGGACTTAAAACACTAGAAAGGAATCTCGTTTTTACTTTTCAAGGATCCCAAATCCTAGGCAGAGAATCATCTCCCCCGTCCCCAGTGTGAAATTATGTCAATAAGATCTGAGGGTTTTGCTTTGTTTTGAGTTTTTGTTTGTTTGTTTTGGGTTTTGGAGACAGGATTTCTCTGTATAGCCCTGGCTGTCCTGAAACTCACTCTGTAGACCAGGCTGGCCTTGAACTCAGAGATCCACCTGCCTCTGCTTCCTGAGTGCTGGGATTAGAAGTGTGTGCCACCACAGCCTGGCTTGGTATGAGGATTTTATCTGACTCAAAGTCCAGCACACATTCACTAAAAGGCATAGTTATTAAGAAAGCTAACATGTGCTTAGCAACATGTATGATAATCTCTATGATAATAGTTAACAGGGTGAGTGTGAATGCAAGGCCACTGTCCCATTTCACTCACTCATTTACATACATACATCTAAGACCCAGCCTGGAAGAAAGATATGATCAGTCACCTGTAAATGACAGGAATACATGCAAATTGATGAAAATTCTAGAAACCACATACTGGAGGTGCTTAAGCAGATGGGAATAAAGAAACAATAGGCTTTCAGCTCATAAGACTTGGGGCAGAGGAGGGAAAGATTCAGAGACCCAGAGAAAAATTAATAAGATCATCTTGAATATAAAGATTCCCTCAAATATATTCTTTATTAACATATTATTCATAAGACAAATCTAGCCCAAAGAATTGCTTGTACCAAGGCACAGTTTTATGAATTTATTATATATAAATACAATTATATGAATATATTTTTCTGGAATATGTTTTGAATAAATTAATTATATCTAGGGAATTTATCATCTGAAGGCTACACTCTCATGGAATGTTCTTTTGAAGTTGTGCATAATTCCCACTCCGTTTCTCTCCCCCAAGTCTTCTTCTCTGACCTCTGACCTCCTTTGTTCTTCACTATACAGCTGCAGGCTCTGGTAACAAGGTGCCAGGGCAAAGATGACTTGAACATCCCTGAAGCTAATTCTACTAAGAGAGAGGGAAACTCAGCTTACAAAAGTACTCTGTTATGCCAGGCATAATGGTGCATGCCTTTAATCTCAGCATGTGGGAGGCAGAGGCAGAGGCAAGTGAATCTCTGTGAGTTTGTGACTACATTGGTCCTCATAGTGGGTTTCAGAACAACCAGAGCTACATAGGAGACCCTGTCTTGAGAAAAAAAAAAGTACCCTGTTTTATATCGTTTCAGTTTTGTAGAAAACAGAGTAAACAATTGAATATCTTAAAAATTCAATTCTCTGTCTATTGAGTTATATGAAAAAGATAGAAAGGTGTGATATTTAGATGGTCATGAGACCAGTGTGAACCCACCGTGAGAGTTAGACAATAAGAAAACTCACACTCTGGCTGTATCAAAAATGGCATTGACCTTAACCATGGTTGGTTGGGTTGTGAGTAGTCAACAGACCCAAGCAAAGCTAGGGTTCTTCCCCCCAGTACTCTTCAAGGTGAAATTGGGAAGGAGCGTGATCCTTCTTTGAGTAGAGTTGAGAAGAAAGATGGAGCTGTGGGCAATGAGCAAACTTATTTCCTATTTGGTGAAGGAAGCTACCACCTGCAGGGAATGAATAGACTGAGCTGGCTCTCAGACTAAAGCAGAGGTTTGGCAGTGTCCAGGCACCTAAGCACCTGAGTGTTGCTTTTCCTGAATCTGCTGCCTTCCCCCCTCCCCTTCAATCTACCCAAAGAAGGAAGTGGCTGGCTGAGGCCTAAGATGAGTCAGGTGATGTCTGGAGCGAGTTTAGGAAAATGAGATGAAGAAAAATGCAAGGACCTGAAAGGTGGCTGCGCCAGCAGGACAGGAGGCTGAGCAGACAGTCAAGCACACAGGGCCAGCTGGACCTGGAAAGGACCCACAACCAGGTAGGGAGTTTGCAGATGACTGAAGTGTGTAATGCAGAGACTCCATGAAGCAAGGAGGCCCTAAAGGAGAAGTAACAGACCATCACTGTTAACTTCCCAAACCACCCACTAGGCTTTCCCGCCTCTGTATGAGCCAAACTTCCCCAGGTGGAGACGCCATTAACGGGAAGGGAAATCAGAGCTGTCTGGGTAGTTCCAACTGCTATTCAAAACTCCTGAAGTATATACACCATCCTCTGCCCAGCCAAGGCTCCTGCAGTGTTAGGTGACCATGTGATTACTAACAGGGCCTTAGCCCTGGGCCTCTACCAGAGTCAGTAGAGTCCCAAGCCAGTGGCTCCCAGAAGGGCTGGTTCTCCTCTGGAAGTGGGGGGTCCTAAATCTATGAATGTCAGTCCAGAAACAGTCTATGTGTTCCATAGCACAGTGCAGCCCAGATGCCTACGTGAAAAGAATCCCCACAAATGTGAGGTCTTCCCATAGCCTGGCCCTAATTAGTCTCCTTCCCTGGCCTTGGCTTACTCCCATATTAGTCCAGTATGGGAAATGGAAGCTTGCCATCATAACGTTGGGGAGTAGCCTTGTACAGGCCCACTAACTCTATATGTGTCCTGACTTCCATCCTGTCCTGGGCCACCAGCAGAATGCAGGCCATTGCCAAGACATCTGTCCCTACATGTAAGCCATTCTGTCTAGCTCATCTTGGTTGTGAACAAGGCACATTCTGCTTTATGTGTGTGTGTATCAAGGAGGCAGATGAGGTTTTTTTCTCTTACCTATTTTGTTGTATTTCTGCCTCATATTGCTCTGTACTAAAAATAAATGGCAATTACATAATGATGTCCAGGCTAATGTAATTACCCATGTTATGCTATATAACCAACCCAGGCCTTGTCCATAGTGCACAGATCAGATCTCCAGCCTCATTGTTCGACCCAGAAGCATCTTTCCTCTCTACAGAGAGAGGGCTCTGGATGGCTCTTTTGTTCTGTCTTCTGTCATTTGTCACAGTGGATTTTGAGTGCAGCATTGTCTGTTGTAAAAGTCAGGCTGCTCTCTTCATGAGAAGGTGAGTTCTTAGGGTCCTCTGGGATGTCAGTGCTGAGGTGCTTAGCAGCTCCCGTTCTTCATAGCAGGGATGGAACCTGAATTGGGAACACTGTGAAAGTGGCATCTACGGAGAGACCTTTTCACAGGGCAGTTTCTCAGACAATACCAGTATATCCTATTGTGGGGTCACTTCAGTTATTTTCCTGGCAAGGGCTGCAGATGAGGGGTATACACACTTCAAAAAGGGACAAATCATGTTCCTCAAAAATCCACTCAAAAAAAAAGGAATCCAGTGTTGACATTAACATTTTAGCTCCATGGTGGTCTCAATGTGGATATCCTCCAGTTTCATTACAAGTAATTATATTGTCTCTTGCATCACAGAAGTTTTCATAGCTACACACAAAAAAATACAATAAGACAAAACTCAGGATCTCAAACACAAGAAGTTTGGCATAGTCAACTAATAGTTTGGCATGGACTAACATGCCAGACTCACCCCCATGATGCACCTCTGTTCAGATAGGTTTTAGCCAAGATAATTGATCTATTCCAGTTCAGGAGTTTTCCACTAGTCCTTCCCCTAGTCTCTTGGTCCACAAAAGCTGGAGGCTTTTGTTGGGAAAGCCTCAGCAGACACCACCCACACCTCTCCTGGTGTCCAGACCAGTCCTAGGAGCCAGAACCTTTCTCTCTGAGCTCCTTTACTTGCACAACCATCATGAGTGAACGAAGGCTTGGGTGTTGCTTTCAGTCTGGTTCACAGTCCAAAATGACCCTGTGAGCCAGACTAAGCCCTTTATCCATCCATCCATCCATCCATCCATCCATCCATCCATCCATCCATCCATCCATCGCTGTTTACCCACAATCCAGGACCTTCTTAGGATTTTGTGGAATGAAACCAACAAAGATCTAGGCAGAAAGGGGCAGTTGACCGTGCCACTTCTAAGAGGGAAAGAAACCACCATGATTTGAATTCAGAAACTGTCAATCCTTATTATTTTTTTCTCTGACCAATAGATTGTTTAAATTTGTCTTGTTGGTTTCAGTGGGCTGGAGAGATGGCTCAGTTGTTAAGAGTGCTTGCTGCTTCTGCAGAGGATCTGGGTTTAGCTGCTGGCACCTAAAGCAGGAAGATCACAACTGCCTGTAACTCCAGTTGCAGAGAATCTGATGCCCTCTGGCCTCTGAGGCCACTTGCATGCACATGGTGCACATAAACTTATGTAGGCACACATAACTTTTAACCTTTGGAAAAAAAGTTATTGGGTTTGGTATGAGGCTCAGCCGGACAGCACTTGCTCATTACGCATGAAGCCCTAGGTTCAACCCCTAGCGTGACAAAAGTAAAAACAATATGTGTTGCTTAATTTCTAAGTATTTGCGCTTTCAAGGTATTTTGTTTTTGCTTTCATTCATTTTTGTTATCATACAAAATAATGTTTACTAAGACATGTATATCATCGCTCTGTACTGTGTTTACCCTGTTACTCTCTCTTTATGTCTTCTCTCCTGTTGGTCCCTTCTTCCCCTAAGTAGTCCCTATTATGTTTTCTTGTCATGTGTATGTTCTAATATATGTGTGTGAAATCATTTATACATTTGAAATATAGATCCTCTCTATTGTGAGAATAATATAATATACTTTATAGGGAAATGTACTTAAGAGAATTCATAACCTTGAAATTTTGTTTTGTGACCCAGCACAAAAACCTGTCGTGGGTTGAGTGTTCCTTTTATATGGGAAAAAGACTGTGTGTTCTCAGCAGAGAGGTCTATAAATGTCAGCTAGGTCGAGATGGTTAGTAGCACTGCGATAGTCTTCCAGTCTTTGTCTGCCAAGCTCTCTCCTCTATCAGTTACTGGCCATTTGTATCAATTTCTCTTTTGATGCTGCTGTTTTTTGCTTCCTGTATTTTGAAGCTCTGTTATGAAATACATGCATATTTACAAATATTATAGCTTCTGATGGAACACATACACACACAAACACTTTTCTTTGTTCCCTCATTATGAAAGGTCCCTCTTCATCTCTGGTAGTGTTCCTTATTTTGAAGTCTGGGTTAAATAATTCATAAGCTTTTTATGACTCTAAAATAGTAAAAGGAAAGGAAGCATGCTTGTCCCTGAAGCTACCTGACTCATTTACACTCAGAGGTATCTGCATTTTCATTCTCTCTCCCAATGTGACAGATCTCAAGGCTTAGAGCATCATTAGCGCAAAAACCAAGACTCTGTCAGAACAGACCCTCACAGATGTGATTCTAATGTGGCTGCCAGGGAAGTAGCTGCTTCTGTCTGTTGAGCTGGCCAGAAGAAGTGACAGTGTAGCAGTTCTCAGAACCTGAATGGCAGCTCCTGAATGAAGCACATTAATGAGGCAGGTGCTCATTGTACTCTGTGTAAGCCTCAAGAACACAAGTGACCTTCTGGGTGACACCCTCTTTCCTCCAGCTTGTTTGTCCTCTTGTCTGCACAGGGACAAAGTAGGGTCTCAAGGGTCTTGAACCTGTAGAATCAAATGATCAGCGTATCAAGATCCACTCTGATGCTCAAACTTATGGAATAGCCCAAGGGTCAAAGGCAACTGTGTTAGTTACTTTTCTCATTGTTGTGACCAAATACCTAACAAGAAGCAACTTGAAAGTGTATTTAGGTATACATCTGAGCACACCGTACATCACGGCAAGAAGTCATGGTGAAAGGACTTTGAGGTCCATAGCCAGAGAGCAGAGTGAGATGTGAGGATGCCAGTGCTCAGACGGACATCTTTTTATCCAGTCTGGGACCCCCAGTCCATGGGATGACATGGCCCAATTTCAAGGTGGGTTTTCCCTCTTCAAGAAACTATTTCTAGAAACAACCTCCAAAATACACTCACACGTGTGTTTTCATGGCGATTCTAGATCCTATAGAGCTGATGAGATTGACCCATCACAGCACCCATGGTTCTTAAGTTAGAAGATGGAGGGATGGTGTTCCCAAGTGCTGCTGTGGACCATCTTATTTTACTGTTACATACATACTTTTGGATGATTTGATGAATAATTTTAAGGCATTGATGTTAACCTGTGTTCTTAGAGGAAAAGGCAGGGGTGCACTGGGTGTTAAACACTCCATTTCTTAGAACTCTATTGGTCACATTTCCATTACAGACAAACAGAACCACTCTAGCTAATGTCTGCTAAAATGAATGTTTCAGGGACTCATGTGGTTACAAAGAAAGAATAATCTCTAACCTAAGTGACAATACCCAAAGATATCCACAGAGCTGGCCCGCTGAGTGAAGAAATTGCCTTTTCTGTTCAGTTCAGGAAGCAGAACTAGTAACTAGGACTTATAGGTGTAAGCCACTAGTGGATAGGGCAGGAAGAGGCACCAAGACTTCTGACTCCAAGGCCATATGTGTCTGCTAGAACCTATCACAGAAAATAGATACTGTGACTCTTACTTACTGTGGGACAATGCTTTTGTACACTGTAAAGATTTGTCACTCATTAGTTTAATAAATGAACTTCATACACCCCAGAATATCAGAAACTTTCAAGATTTGCAAGGCCCCTCCTCAGGTTATAAAAGCAGCAATTTGCTGAAAGAATACACACTGAGACCTAAGGAACTGTCTGCAAGTAATGGAGAGAGCTGGAAAGACGCAGCCATAACCCATGTTGGGTGGACATTTCAGGAACTCAGAGCTACCTGTGAGTCATCCCTGTTCCTGTAAGTAACCCCAATAAAAACCAAATTGACTTTAGAAGAATTATTACTTTGATCTGTTGTTGATGTTCTGTCTGGGGTGAGTAGACATTTGTGTCATTTCTCCCCATGAGAAGTCACACCATTGTATGCTCCCTGGCACATGATTGCAGAGGTTATCTCAGCTGCTTGAGGAATCAAAGTAGAATTAGCCGATGTCATGTCAAAGAGCTTTATCTCCGTTCCCAGTGTTCATTTTTTTTTTAATGTGTAAAAGAAAATAGACCATACATTCACAGCTATTAATTTAGGGGGATGATAATATGACTGCCAGGTCCTCTGTGTGGTTCTCTCTGAAGTCTAACGTCTCACAAAATAGTTTTGTTTAGTTTTTGAAGAAGAGCAGGTGGTTTCACACATTTAATGAAGCTTGATCAGCATTTGTTTCTGGCTGACACATTTGGATCTGCAGGATAGTGGGATCCGGCACCGCAATCCGTGCTCTCCTGAGGTTTAGGCAAATTGATGAGACTTCAGGTGGCTCGTCCAACATATGGAGATACAATTTAAAATCACCATGGCTTCTGCTGTTCTCTGGAGGGGGGCAGGTGGGCCAGCTCTGAGATGTAGTAACTGCTTTAGTCACAAGCAAAGGAGATGGCCCTGGAGGACAGAAGCAGAAAAGATCCTCTCCAAGGGTCAGCTCACAGAAGAGGCAAGAGAGCTGGAGAAATGGGGTCATCAGAGCACCTGCGACCTGGGAGAAGTCTTAGATCTAAGGAACAATCTCTCCCCAGTCTGGGCACTGCTGTGGCCAGTAGAACAAAGAGCCTTGGTCATCCTGAGGGTGTCCCCAGAATCACTCATATTGCCCAGGTTGATTGCATGTCCTTCCCAGCCTCGCAGGGGCAGAACACCTTGATTTCTACCCTTCTGGGGGTATACACAAGCGAAAGAGGTTTCCCTAAAAGAAAATCAAGGAACAGTCTCAGGCTTCGAGAGATGCTGAGAAACACCCAGGATCATCCAACACACAGGATACTTATAATCACATGCATTTCACCAGTGAGGGAAGTGAGATCCAGAGAAGGTTAAATCATTTTTCCAACCGCATACATGTGAGAAAGAACTAAAATTCTAGCTCTGCTCCTTGAGTCCTAAGCTCATCCCACTCACCGCTCTAAAGTCCCCCAAGACCACGAGAAGGGCACAGGGGACGAATTTTTTGCCTGATATTTCCTTTGGTATACTGGTCATCTGAAAGCTGCAGCTTCTTAGAATGTCCGTGTTTTCTCAGTCCAGATGGAAATTAAGGCCATGACCAAGCTCAGGATGTACCGCTGTGCTCCAGGATGCTGCTGAAGGCATTGTCTTATTACAGGCTGGAGACGCAATCCCTCAATTTGTGTGGTTGGAATACGTGCCTGTGAAGGGCAAATTAAGATGGCCCTGGTGAGACTAATCACATAATAAATGGCAGTCGCACTCCCAAGAGCCCAGATTCATGGAGAAGTGACCCTGCATGCTGTTAAGGAGCCCTGGATAGGCAAGCCTGTGCACACCTGCCTTTATGCCCATCCTTTCCCCCAAGAGGAAATGGGGAGGCTGAGGGTGGCAGGAAATTGGGTACCAAATAGGGTGCTTTGGCATAATGAAATGAGCTTGTTTGTCTCCTGAAGAGCCCAATTGAGCACACTTGGAAGGAAATGTTTTAGATGAAGTCCCACGGTAATCTTGTCATGATGATAATAACTAATGCTTACGCTGTACAGCGGGGCTGAGAACAAGCAGAAGGGGGGGCAGTGTGGGGCAACATTTGTGACATCTTCCACTTGAAAATTACCTTCTGCATGAGAAGCAGGCAGCCTGGAGCTGGCCAGAAAGTGCTTCAGATGAAGAAAGGGCACCACCTATGCATCCAAGGACAATTTCCTACCAAATCACTCTCGGAGGAGAGAGAGAGAGAGAGACAGAGAGACAGAGAGACAGAGAGAGAGAGACAGACAGAGACAGAGACAGAGAGACAGAGAGAGACAGAGAGAGACAGAGACAGAGAGACAGAGAGAGACAGAGAGACAGAGACAGACAGAGACAGAGAGAGACAGAGACAGACAGACAGAGACAGAGAGACAGAGACAGACAGAGACAGAGAGAGACAGAGACAGAGTACCATAAAACAACATATTTATGTGCTTTAATGATTATATGAGAAAAGCATGCCCACTATTTAAAAAGAAAATCAGATAATGGGCCAGAGACATGGATCAATGGTAAAGAGCTTGCTGAGAAATCGTTAAGACCTGAGTTAAATCCCCCAAAAGGCTGAGCATGGTGGTGGACACCTGTAATCCTACTGTCGGGGGAAGTGGAAACAGGTGGGTCCCTAGGGCGATCACTGTCAATCCAGCCTAGCCTAATCAGTGAGCTCCAGGCCAGTGAGAGCCCAGCTGATAATACCTGAAATAGAATGTTTTAGATATGATCCCCTGGTAATTGTGTTACTATGACAATATTAACACTTAGGCTGTACAGAGGCACTAGCTATAAACGGTGGGCAGAGGATGTCTCAGTGAGTAAAAACGCCTGCTGTCTGTCCTGACAGCCTGAGTTCCATCCTTGGGACCCACACGGAGGAGGGAAAGAACCAGTTCCTACCAGCTTCCTGGCTGCCACATACACACTGTGGTTTGCACGTACCGTACCCACATCCATCATAAATGATTGTGATTTTAAAGAGAAACACCAAGGAAGGAACAATGCCCGAGGGTGGTCTTTTGCTTCTACTTTCACATACGTACACACGCACAGGCACACATACAAACACATGCACTGGCACACATACACATACATGCACTGGCACCATATATGTACATGCACATGTAAGCACATACAATCTAATAACATCAACTTGTAGGGTAATTCTGACTCCTATCCCAGTCAAGTGGGGCTTATTTTGCATCTTGCATTTTCACATCAAAATACTTACTGAATCACTATGTATTTCCATTCCTCAGGTTTTTCTCTAATATTGAAACATTTCCTTTGTACTGTGGGCCCATCACACCTGCCCCTGCCAGAGATTCAAAGGTGGTTGGCAGAATGGGGCAGATTCACACCCCCTCACAGCCACAGCCTCCAGCTCTGCTAGTTTTGGGGGGTCTCCTGGTTTCTGGTCTTCCCCACACTGGTTTCTCACCTCACCTGAATCTGCTTCCATCACCACAGGCCCAGGCCCTAGTGCCTCTTCTACTTAGTTCACTCCTCCTGCTGTGGTAAACCATGACCAAAAGCAATCCCAAGATCAAAGGATTTGTTTCATCTTACATTCCCAGGTAAATCACTGAGCAAGAGTTTGGGGCAGGAACTTGCAGGCAAGAACTAAAGAACAGGGGCTGGAGAGATGGCTTAGTGGTTAAGAGACATGGCTGCTCTTCCAGAGGTCCTGAGTTCAATTCCCAGCAAGCACATGGTGGCTCACAACCATCTGTAATGAGATCTGGCGCCCTCTTCTGGTATTCAGGCATACATGGAGGCAGAATGTTGTATACTTAATAAATAAAATTTAAAAAAAAAGAACTAAAGAACACACCACTGTAGCACGATAAATAAAAACCCAGAGACAGACATAGGGGTGTAACCTGAAGGTCAGAAAAGCAAAACAGCCAGCCACTGGCTCTTACCTCTACCTCAGAACAAAATGGCGATCCTGCCTCCAGGAATCTCAGAATGAGCTGTCTCCTCCCGTCTTATATTCCTCTCTAGTGCTGGGATTAAAGGTGTGCACCACTACTGCCTGGTCAAACTAGTGTGACTACTGGGATAAAGGTGTGTGTCACCACTGCCTGGTCTGTAAGGCTGACCAGTGCCGCTGTTTTACTCTCTGAACTTCAGGCAAGCTTTATTTATTAAAATACAAATGAAATATTATTACACACCACACTGCGTATTGGCTTCTGCTCTCTGGCTTGCTCCACTTGTTTTCATACACAGCTGGGGCCCACTTGCCCAGGAGTGGTACCACCCACAGTGAACTGATACCTCTACTAGCAATCAAGAAAATGCTCCCCAGACAGGCCAGTCTGAGGGAGGCAATTTCTCAATTGAGGGTCTGTCTTCCCAGGTGACTAGTTCGTGTCAAGATGACAAGACCAACCAGCACAGAACCTGATGGCTCCACCAGTTTTTCATGGGAAGTCCTCTCATGCATTTCAGGTTTTCTGAATATGTGGGGGTGGGGCATTACCCCTGTGGCAGCCTTCCTGTGTCTAGTTTCCACACGATTCCTGGGAGCAGCAGACTTGTCTAGCCCTGAGCAGAGCAACCAACCCGGAGACCCTTCAAAGATCCACCCACACCATATCTGCCCTCCTGAGACCAGCTGTCATATAAAGCTGACAAATCCACCACCTTCATGGCAGAACTGTATGCTCCACACCCTGGAGCCCTGATCCCCAGTGTAACTGGATCAGAAGATGGGGCCTTTCAAGAGGTGTTATGATTTAAACAAGGACATGCCTGAACAGTCGATGGTATTGTTTTTGAACTCTGTGGATCCTTTAGGAGGCAGAGCTTCATTTAAATAAGTGGGTTACTTTGGGTGAGGCTAGAAGTTTTACAGTCTGGCCCTATTTCCTGTCTGTTCTCTGCTTCCTGTCTATGGATATAACGTGAAAAACCACCTAGAGGTAGCTAGAGTTCCTGCTGCCATGCCTTCCCCTCCAACCTGTGAGCTAAAAAATAAATAAGCCTTCCATCCTGACAAGTGGCTCCTTGTCAGGTATTTGGTGATAACATCAAGAAAAACAATTAATACAGGAGGCCATTAAGTAAGGTTCAGTGATGCCATGAGGTCCTAAGGTCCTTCTGGGCTGCCCTGACTAACTCCACAGATGAACTGGTGTCTTTAATAGGAAGAAGAGACCCTGGTTCAGTCCACATCAAAAGGAAAGACCACATGAGAATGAACTAAGAAAGTCCCTTCTGCAAACAGGAAGAGAAATTCGCCAGAAATCAGGCCTGAAGGCCCCTTGGCATTGGCCATCCAATGAGAAGATGCTGAGAAAAATGAAAGCCTGTTCGAACCAGCTATCCTGTAATATTCTGCAATAGCAGCCTGCACTAACACACAGTGCCCACTGTCATAGAATGCCCTTTTCTCTTATTGGTAGTACATGGCAGACATCTTTGGGTCCTTTCTTGTACCAGCTTCCTTATCATTCCTAATGCTTCAACTTAACCATTCCTGAGAGAAAGGCCTTTCAGGTAAAAGCAGGATAAAAAGAAAGGGAAACTATGGTGATCTGAGAAAAAAGCCCATCACTGAACTCTCTCCTGCCAGCTGAGCACCTCTAACAACACAATTAGTGGCCTGGCTGAGTATGCATTTAATCCTAGCATCAGGAGGCAAAGGCAGGCAGACCTCTATGAGTTTGAAGCCAGCCTAGTCCATATACACAATTAATATTTGTTTAAGGTCTTTTTCCCTTCCCAGCTGTGAACCTGAAATCGTTGCAGAATCTCAATAGGAACCTTGTTTACAGCAAAAGGAAATGCCCTGTACGTCTCCTGCAACCCTAGTCGCTCTTGGTTTTATTTTACCGGATGATAGCCCTATCCTAGGGGTCTCTGGAGCCTCCCTATAATCTCATTTATTGAAAAAGAAGGAGGAAAAAGTTTCTTAGCAAATTGAGAGCTTGGTGCTTGCATTGATGGTCAAACAGTTAACTATGACTCTTCTTTGAGAAGGTTATGCTTCTCAGTGTGTCTTATTCTTTTTCTCCAATGCCTTTCTATTTTTAATAAGCTCCAATTCTACTTCATACTGGTTGATCCTGAAATTCTTTTTTCTGCAGTGTGTTTAAGGACCCAGTTTTACCTGAATCAGGGTCCCAAGATGTTAAGGGAACTCCTTGGGCTGCTGGCCTGACATTGTGAAGTTGTATCTCTCTATCTTACTGCCGCTGACAGTGTGTGTCTAAATACATGTCTTCTGAGTTCAAAACTCTGTTAGAGCGATTCTCAGAAGCCTCATAATGCAGTGTCCACATTCGGACACTCTGGGTAAAAAATAATAGCACCTACCCTTGGGTCCTACTGGTCCACCACCCCCTCTGGGACAAACTCCTTCCCAGACCTATTTTATCTCACAGGAAACTTCTCCAGCTCTGGAGAGACTAGGTCTGAGAAACAAAAACAGATCTGAGGCTTTCCAGCCTCTCCCTCTCAGCCCATGCCCCAGTCACTGCAATAGGAACTTGTTCTGATAGAGGTCAGGCCTCTGTGATGTGATGATTAGGGATAATAGCACTGAATCAGACACAGGCCTGCTTTTCAGCTGTTTTTCAAATAGGATGGAGAAAACATTGCTATCACCATCTAGACTGGCTGTTTACAGTCTGCTCCAACTACCACCATCCTTCCTGGCACCAGCTTCTCAGAAATAGAAAAATTCCCACTTGCAATTAGAAGGTGAGAGAAAGACCAGAGCTGGTGACT
Organism: Arvicola amphibius; assembly: GCF_903992535.2. Taxonomy (NCBI): domain Eukaryota; kingdom Metazoa; phylum Chordata; class Mammalia; order Rodentia; family Cricetidae; genus Arvicola; species Arvicola amphibius. The sequence continues at coordinate 199,856,206 of NC_052047.1, forward strand.
GAGCTGCAGGCTCCTTAAGAATATGTGCTTCCAACGCCCAGGATCAACCCTACAAACTCTGGAGGGTCTGTAAAGCCTTAATAATAATGTAAAAAAGCTCCTGCAACCCTGATGAACACTCCAAGGTCCCTGCCAGAACCCCTACAGCTCATCATGTGGATGGAGTAGCTTCCATCACCATCACCACCACTTGGGAGGTGGAGAGGAAGTGAACAGCTCCCTGCCTCTGTTTCCTCCTCTAAGCCATATTCTGAGTGAGGGTCAGAGTGGACTGGACCTCAACCCCTCAGTCGTCTCCTAAGGCTGAAAGTTGCCTTTAAAAGCCCCCATTCCTCCCCATTCCCAAGACAGTGACAATGAGCAGCAGGCTCCCTGCTCCTAAGCCTCGTGGAAAGCACAGTGTCTTTGTGGACTACGTTAATCCTCTCCCCACCCACAGAAAGGAACAGAGTGAAGGAAGATGTTCCAAAGCTAAGTCTCTGCACTGACATAGCATCGGTGTCCCCAGGGTGTCAAAGGGACACACACAGGATGGGAATATAAGGGTTCCCCCTTATACACTGCTCCGATCTCACCTGTGTCTGCCTTTGGACTGGGTTCTTGATCAGGACTGAGGGCCTCCTCACACTGGTCCTGTGATCACAGGGGTCACAGCAATATACATATACATATATGTATACATACATATATATATATATATGTGTAATAATAATGTAAAAAAGCTCCTGCAACCCTGATGAACACTCCAAGGTGTGTGTGTATATATATATATATATATATATATATATATATATATATATATATACCCTTATCTGCTGTGGGTCTCAGTGCACCTCTGAAAGAGCTCAAGCCAAACAGAGCAGCCAGGTGAAGGTTCCCCAGGTGACTGAGACTATGCCTGCCCCTGCCATACTCAGGGATCTGGGGTAGCCCAAACAAACCCCACATCCCAAAAGCTGCTCCCTCCCCAGCATCCACAGCACATACAAGACACTTCCATTCTAACTTTCTTCTATCCTTAATGTATCTGCCCTATCCTGTCTGCTCTCTGCTGGGAGCCTGGGGGAGGGGCTGTGAAGAGTGAAGAGCCTAGAGATCCTGTGTGGCCCGGGAAGCTCCACCCAATCTATAGACTCCAAGTTCAGAACGGCCTCTCTCCAACTCCTTTTCCTTCCTCAGGCTCTGTTGCCCCATCTACACAACAGCAATGACACTTGTCCATGTCTTGAAGGCAGAGGCCGGACCAGGTGACCTTCTGAAGGTGTGTTCTATCTCAGGCTTTCTAATGTGCTGATCATAGAGTCGGTTACCACCTTCTAGGTCGAGGTGGCACCAGGACCTGCAGGTGCCCAGCATAGACTGTGAAGTTAATTCCTCTTCCCATGGCTCCTGGACGTGGGTGAGTCTTTCCTGTCTGTGTCAGTACCCAGGCACTGGAATAGGCCCTTCAGGCTTACCCCCTCCCCTCGATACCTCCCAACAAGAGAGGTACAGCCCAGCCTACAGGACAGCTGGCCAGTTTCCGGACGAGGGCTGAATCGTAGATACCAGCCCTTCATTACAGCTGCCCTGTGGCCAGCCCTAGCATCTGATAACAGCAGAAGGCTCATCCCCTACAGAAACCAGCAAGAAAAGGCATGGCACGTGGAGGGAGGCCTCATGTTCTAGTCTCCAAAGTTCCCCTAGTCATGGAGGAAGACAGGATGTAGAACTCAGAGGTAGACAGTCGGGGTCACTAGGATTTGGGGACAGGAAGGTGCTGAATCCACAATCACTCTGGCCTGCTCCACCTTGTCAGCCAAGTGCCTTCTTTCAAAGGTGAAACTGGGTGTGAGAGGCTTTGAGCCAGGGGCCCGACTCTGCCATGAACTGGCATTGCAGGCATTTGCCTGGGCTGATGGGTCAGCCTCAACCAAACCGCTCAAGTTTCTTGAAATTTGTTTCTCAAGTGCCAAGTGCAGCATTTAGACTAAAAGATTCAGTTTTCAATCATAGTTGAGGGGAAAGGCGGCCTGGGAATCTCTGAGGCAGTTGGGGACTCACCCAACTGCCTGTGCACTTTTACTGCTCCCTCTTTCTGGATTCCCTGCAAGCTCCTCCATGGAAATCTAAAATGGGCCACTTGCAAAGAGTCATTTGCCAAATATCCACCAACCCAGAGAAAATAAAACACCACACATGTAAATTTCATGCAAATATTTTAAGTAAAATTAGCATAAACTCAAAACTTCTTGAGTGGAATGTGGGTAATTGGCTTTCTTTCCTCTCATAAGTCACTAACTACCATGTTCAGCAAATCAAGCAAGACATCTAGTTATGCAGACACATGGGTCATTTGGCAAATTAATGGGCGAGTTTGGTCAGAATGGAGATCCGCTGAGGCTACATCTTACTCAGACCCAGAGGATCCTTTCTGCTCTTGAAATTCAAAAAGCACTCAAATTGGAGAGGTTTTTTTTTGTTTTGTTTTTTGTTTTTTGTTTTTGTTTTGTTTTTTTGCCAGGGTCACCACTAGTTTCAACAAGATAATCATCAACAGGTGCTACCTCCAGGGTCTAATTTCATTAGCCAAAATGAGATCAACTTCTTCAGTACTTGTGTGTGTGTGTGTGTGTGTGTGTGTGTGTGAGAGAGAGAGAGAGAGAGAGAGAGAGAGAGAGAGAGAGAGAGAGAGGTGTGTGTGTGTATGTGTGTGTGTGTGTTTTATAGGATATTTGATCATGCTGTGAACCTCAAGATTGCTTTATTTACTGGAAAAACCTGTTTCTAGTTGTGGTATGGCTCAGCCCTAGCACACACCTTTAATCCAAAAGCTTTCTGCTTGAATATTGTAAATAGGATTTTAAAAAGTCAACCATAGGTCAAGAGGCAGAGCCAGCAACCAATTGACAGGAAAAAAAAAGAGTAAGAAGGAGGTGATCAGGAAGACAGAGGGGGGGGAGGGACGGAGGGAGAGAGGGAGGGAGGGAGAGTAGGAAGGAGGGACATTCAGTTTAAGGAGTTTTGTATAGGAGAAAGCCTTTTGTTCTGGGATGTTGGTGGAGGAAGAAGGTTAACTGGGAGCTTTCTTTGCCTCTCTGAGCTAGCAAGCTTTCACCCTTGCATCTGGACCCTGAGACTTCATTGTTAAATTCCAGTGATTGAGATGTAGTCAAAAATCTTGGTCAACCTTAGCTCCATCCACCTTGGATTTGTTTGTTTTTGAGACAAAGAGCTTGCTGGTCTAGAGCTCACTGATTAAGCTAGACTGACTAATCAGTGATCCCCAGGGAGCCACCCATCTCCACTTCCCCAGTGCTGGGATTACAAGCATGTGCCCCACTTGGTATTTTTTATATAGATTCTTGGAATCAAACTTAGGTCCTTGAGCTGACGAGGCGAGTGTTTTACCAGCCCAGCCCTTCATGTTTTACCCCGGCTCGTATCCCATGGCTGCATCAGCTCCCTCCCTTTTTTCCCCCTCCTTCCTCAGGACCTAGAGCCCCAAACCGTGATAGATTCTCTATCATGTGATTTCTGTCATCACGGCTAACAGTCAAGCAGCCAGCAGGAAACAACTGGGAAGGAAACAACTCACTGGAATCTGGCAGTTTCAGAAACAAGCCAGGTGTAGTCCCGGCCAGCCTTCTGGCCACTTGCCTTGGGGCTTGTGGTGGTTTCAATAAAAATGACTCCAAAAGACTGATATATTTGAATGCTTGGGAAGTGTGGCCTTATTAGAGTAGGTATGGCCTTGTTGGAGTAAGTGTGTCACTAAAGGTGGGCTTTGGATTTTCAAACGCCCAAGCCAGGCCCTGTGGCTCTCTCTCCTCTTGCTGCCTGCAGATCTGGATGTAGAACTCTCAGCTACCGCTCCAGCATCATGTCTGCCTATGTGTGTCACAGGCAAGCTACACAGCATGTGTGTATCACATGCTCGCACCATGATGATACTGAAACGTAAGCCAGCCCCAGTTAAATGCTTTCCTTTATAAGGGTTGCCATGGTCATGGCATCTATTCACTAAAATAGAACGATGACTAAACCAGGGTTTGTCTTGGTCGGTGAGCAATCTGGAAAGAAGGCTGCTGTCTCTGAGGCAGCACAGACTACAGGGATGCCTCCGGGGGGTGGAAAGAAGAAACAGGGGACAGTGTTGCAGCTCTGAGTCCAGGTCCCTTGAAGCTCAAGAGTGAGGTCCTGGGAGTCCATCCAGCAACGTGGCTAGCTCCACATTCATTAGACCACCTGGCGCCCTTGTTAGGGTGGGTGGCTGGCTGAATGCTGAATTTCCAATTCAAGGGGCTGGAGAAATGGCTCAGAGGTTAAGAGCATTGCCGGCTCTTCCAAAGGTCCTGAGTTCAATTCCCAGAAACCACATGGTGGCTCACAAACATCTGTAATGGGGTCTGGTGCCCTCTTCTGGCCTGCAGACACACGCACAGACAGAATATTGTATACATAATAAACAAACAAACAAATAAATAAATGAATTTCCAATTCAACATGTCTAGGGAGGAACCCAAGGAATTTCCTTTCTCATTTGATCTGAGGACTACATCTTCAGAAACAGCTTGGTATACTGGTCAGTAGTTAATATATTCAAAGACTCACTCTGCCCATTCCTACTGTGTGACCGATGGCAAGTACTCTCTCTCTGTGCCAGATAAAGCTAAGGAGAGTTGCTTGTGCCCTAGAGCTGTGGAGCCAGGAAAGAAAGAACACTGGAGCTCAAGAAAGGCCCCGGTGCTAGTGCACGGAGCTGCAGCAAGCTCTCGACGGCAAAGTTGTGTCTGTGAGCCTCTCCCCTTCCAGGGATCAAGAGCACTTTACCAAATTGTTTTTTAATTCTCAAAGCAATTCTCTGGAGCCAACGTTAATAATAGTCCCACTTTACATATATGAGACAGAATCAGAGAAGCAGACACAGCTAATGGAGTTTGAGTTTAAACCCTGGCTTCAGCCTCAGTTGCCCTCTTGCCCTTCTTTGCACAGCCATGGAAGTGACCTGATCTTGAACTCAACATAACCAGGGATGGAATGGGATTGGGTCCAGCAGGGGCAGCCACCACAGGACTTAAATAGACATAAACGCCAGCTCCCCTGTTTCACTGGCCTTATACCCAGGGCCCCAGGGCCCCAGTGGACCCTGAAATTCTAGAGCATTCTCATCTGCACACAAACTGCTGTTGGGCAGTGCATCCCACAGCCTCCTATACTGATGACTCCTAGCACTTCCAGTTGCTCCAGTTCCGCAATTAAAATCGAATGGCTGCAGACCAGGTCTAGAAAGGGGAAGACAGGCAGATCCCTGGGTTTCACCGACCAGCCGATCTAGCCTAATCTGTAAGGATCAGACTAAAGAAAGACCTAAAACAAGGTGATGACTTGCTTAGAGTTGACCCTCCACGAGCTTGTGGCTCTGCTCTGGGGACTCTCCTGGCTTTCCTGACAGTGACGGTAGATTTGTCTCTCTACACATGACAGCTGGCTTCGGAAAAACACGTGTCTGTTATTCTCCGCATCTTTGCTACAGATGCTGCCAGCCTACCAAGGGACCAAGATTAGAGAGACAAGGTAGGGTGAACACTGGAGCCCTAACTCTGGGCTCAGAGGTACCAGGACTCCCAAGGGTTGTCAGGGAGGGGACTGGAACAAACCTGAGAATGAATGGTTGCTGCCCGAACAACTGAATTAATTAGTGTGCAGGTCAGAACCAGAGCACACAGTTTGCCCTTGTGTCTGCTGGCCGTGTGACACAGGACTGCAGCACAACCTCTCTGTGCCCCATGGGAATGCTGGGAGGATGGACAGTGATTATGTTGGTGGGAAAAGAGTTTCACACAGCGCTCAGGACAGTCATAGTCACCATAGTGAAGAAGGGATCGACGGTTCTTCCTATCCCTAGAAGACAGGGCCCCATCCATCCCACCCTTGGCAGCAGTGGAAGTCACTGGCAGTGCTGCCAGGCCAGCATTGTTTCTGCAGAGATGATTCTAAGCCACCACTAGCGAGTTGGGTTTTGAGCCCTAGTAGCCAGAGGCCTCCCTCTTTGTCTCCTGAGATCCAACCTTGTGACGAGAGAGTGTCGTCACCCTCTCCATTTCCCGCTCTCCTTCCCTCTGGAGAACCTCAACAGGGCACCCCCAGATTAGGCGGGGTGGGGGAAGTTCAAGGTGAGACTTTCCAGACAGATTCCTGCACCCATAGGGTCTCTTGCCTTCCTGCAGTAAGTTCTTCCATATCTCAGCCCCAGGACCTCCCTGCAAGAGACTTTCCCCATTTGTTTTCTCTAGTCTTCTAAAGGACCCTCAGGATAAGGGGTACCCTCCTAGTCCACCACTGCCCTGGAGCTCAGAGCCTGCAGGGGCCAGTAGCACCCCTTAAGTGACAGTTTCCCTCACCATGCCCCTAGGCTCACTGAGGGCAAAATCCAAGGGCGGGAACAGAAATCCTACCAGTCTCCTCCCCCAGCAAAGAATGGACCCAGGCCTGGTTGCCAGAGTAACCGTTCAGATCTATTTATTTAGGAAGTTAAGCATCCTATTTATGCCCACCAATGTAAGACCCTGATTGTAGAGGGCACTTGGGAAGAGGAATTCCACCACAAATCCCACCTCCCACAGCCAGCTAGTTGGGGAACCCTGCATCCTAGGTAGGCCAGCAGCCACTGGAATGACCTCATCTGAGCTCCACATATATGCCCCAGGCTTGGTAGAGGAGTGAGATTCCAGCTGCAAGGCTAAGGAGAGAGGCATCACACACTCTAGTAGGGCCCTGCGTGACCCATCTGCTAGACCATCCAAAGCACTCAGTCTCTTCCATTATGTGGACCTGGCACTCTGTGTCCCTATCAGCCCTGCCCCAAGTCCTCCTCCACAAAGAGAGCTCAGGGCACAGAGTCAGAATGGAATAAAAAGGTCACCCAAATTGAGAGTTTAATTTTAGCCCTAAAATGAGAAAAATTCAAAGATGACTTAAGAATTAGTCTTCAAGCAGGTTGTGGCGTCACACACCTGAAATCTTGGTCCTTGGTAAGTGGGACACTGGAATCAAGAAATCAATGTAGTCTGAGCTACTGAGAACTTGTCTTGAAAAGAGAAAAAAAAGTCTTCAATTAGACAGGATGGAAACTGGACTCTTAGACTTGATCCAGCTTCTGCGTCTCCAAGAAGTAGGCTTGTTATGCACACCTGAGCCATGTGAGGCTGAAGAGTAGGTGTTGGGACTATAGAACATGTACAGAATCAGAACCTCAGTCATGAGTGACAGGCAAGAAAGCCCCATGATCGACAAACCCTTTTAGTGACAGCTCTGCACACAAGAACTGAAGGACTCTCTGTTATGTGGCGAGGGTCTCAGCCAAGCAAGACCGAGGCCTGGGACTCAGTTCTAGTCACTGAGCTGGAGCGGCTGGGCGGGCCAACCCTCAATTTATGGGAGCCTCTGGACTCTTGTAGTAAGATGATCTTCGATGCCTATAGAGGAAACCTGGGTGGTCTGTCAGCAGGATCTTCAGGGAAAGGAGTGGCCTTGTTGATCTCGTGTTGGGTGGGCTCTGCCATCTGCTGGCTGAGTGACACTCTGAAGTTTGGGGATAATCAGGCCACCAAGTTTCTGGGTTAGGGTGGGATGGGTTAGGCTGTTCGCAGAGAACTCCAAGGGCTACGTGAATGATCCCCAATCTCATTTATGAGTAGACAAGAGAGGAAACTCCATCTTCCAGATTGAAGCATCCAAGCCAGAGCCAGAGTCCTTCCATCTCTTCCCTCTCTGCCTCATCAGACTCCTGACCTGGGAAGAGGGTTCTGCTCAGAAGAGGGTCAGCTGCTACTTGCAACTTTCTCCCTTTGTCATGTTGAATAACCATTAGGTTATTTAAATAACCATTAGGGCCACTTCAGCCTAGAGAAGTCAAGGATTGCTGCTTGGCGTGGATGGGTGTTTCATTCCCAGTCACGCTACCTGAAGAGCTGGCTGAATACTCCTGTAGAGAAGAATCAGGATCTAGTTAAGGGTCTCAGCATTCTAAGGTAGCTCAGTCTCCTTCCACTGTGACATTCCAGGTCTGCAGTGTGGCCATGTATCCAGAGCTTTGGGGTCAGACCCCAAGCTGAACCAAACTCTCAGACCTCAAGCTGATCCAAACTCTATCTTCCCCAGGCTTTAGAACATGGCATGACACAGAATTTCTCTGTGTACACTGACTACCACAAAAACAGGAGGCACTGGGTGTAATTCCCCAGTGCTACATCAACTAGGAATGATGATGTGTGCCTGTAATCTCAGGAGTACAGAGGAAGGCAGAAAGATCAGAATTTCAAGGTCATCCTCAGCTACATAGCAAGTTTGAGGCCAGCCTGCTCTATATAAGATCTGATGAAGCTTTTTTAAATTGATTTGCTTATTTTCATTTTTTTAAAAAATGCTATCAGTTCCCCCACAAGACTCTTTAAATTAAATGTCACTGATCATAAGTGGTGCTTCCTCAGCCCCAAAGAAGAAACAATAACTAGAAGCCATTGCCCATACCCAAGGATGAAGCCTTGGTAGGACTATAATAAAATGTGAGTGCTTTGGATTACCATGGCAATCGCCTAATCCAGTACACAGAGGATGCTGAGTAAACAGTCACTAAGTTAAAAGAAAAAAAAAAAGACTCTAATTTTAACTTTTCAAAAGAAAGTTAAAAAGCAATGTGAATAATGGTCTATGGCTAGACAGCCCTGTAATTTGGTTCTTCAACACTTACCGGAAACTGCTTTCTTCTAGAGAAAAAAGCCTTCTATGCCTGCTGATTGTAGTTATAGTCATTTTCTGGCAATTCCAGGTAGGGTGTGTCCCCTGTGGAGACTGAGGATGAGGTCATACAGCTGCAGGAGCAGAGTCCAGAGACTGTGCTCTGGTTTCCCCAGCTCCCTTCAGCACTCCGTGTTCAATACCAGGAAAATGACCCAACTGTTATGTCCTCACTCTGTCTCATGGGAGGAATAGAGAGACGATCACAAAGCTCTCTAGGGATGAAGACACCATGAGCATTATACATATGGGGGAAGTGGTGGCTTGGGGAGGAACAGAAGGCCCAAACCAGCCGACCCCTCTGAGGTCAGAAGTCTTGATCAGGCCCTAGCACTGGGATTTCAGAAGGAGAATGGAAAAAAGACAGCAACCTTCAGTGCACAGCACCATGTGGAGACATGTGGCACACTGTGAGAAGGGCTGGGCACAGGGCTTGTCATAAAGCTCTCATTAGCAGCCTGTACAGGGAATGGTGTCCTGCTCAGAACACACTGAGCCCACAGCGGCTTCTCCCTGTATTATGTGACTGGCAGTGAGTAGGCTATCTCTGGCTGTCATTAAAGCCTGCTGTATAGGGAAAGAATCTCCAGCTAGGGCCAGTCACCTGCCCCTTCTCTACCCCCTTGGCTGCCTCCCATCCTGCAGAAGATGGCCAGTCTTCTGAAAGTCGGGGACACTCTGCATTATGGACCCTCTCCAAGGCTGCAGGCCAGCCCTGTGAGCACCTGCTGTGGTGGCAGCCAGTATCCTCCTGCTGCTGCCTGGAGTTGGGAAATGCGTTTTTCACCTTGTCAGGAAGCAGGGCAAAAGCAATTTACAGATGGTCAGCCAGAAGCAACATGCAGCTAGAGGTGTTTGGCAGTTCATTAAACAGTGTGGACTAAGGCTTCCAGACATGTCCACACTGTGTATCGGCGTTCAGTCATCCAGAACTGGCAGGGGCTGGTGAGAGGACTCTTGGGGCTCTTGGCTGCTGGGTGATCAAGGATCAGGGGCTCTCAGGGACTCAATCTCTGGGCACTCTGCTCTGTCCTCACCAACTCATACAGGAGCTCTATTCTTTAGCGCATCAGAGTAGGGTGGAGGGGCATTTATAAGGAACTATGAAGCCATTAAGAGAGATTACTTCTGTTGATTGATGGATCTCATTCATGGAAAAGAGTTTCCTATAAATGAGACCACCCAGAGGTGATCTTTTGCCCAAGACCATTTCCGCTTCCATTCCATGAACCAATGCCCCAGGCTCCCTCACTGGAAGCCTTCCAAGTGTTCTTGAAATTTTCTGACTCTATAACTTTTAAGCTAACTAAATCTGTTCTTCCTGATGTACTCAACCTCAGGAATTTTGTTGTTACAACACAAAGAGGGCCAAGACAGGGAGCAACCTAGAAAGTGTCCCCTTTGTTTACAAATGAAGACTGGCAAGTAACTCTCTTTAGATGCATTACTCACCCGCTCACCCTTTCCACAACTGCCCTGAAATGGGCAACAAAGACCCCACTTACGGGGAATGCGTTATATGGAAAGCAGAAGCCCCCAGAAGCTCTTCGAGGAGTCTCAGGGTACATAGCCTACAAACAGTGAAAACAAACCATCTCTCAAGATGAGTGAGATAGGAACGGCGTGGGGTCTAAAGACAGCAAAACAGCACCTTTCAGGGGTGCCAGGACCAGACAGTGCCAGGATATCCACAGCAGGAATCCAGCAGTGTCCACTCCTGGCAAGGGCTGGTCTACTATTTACAGAATTCAGCCCCTAAACAGCTGCAGCTCCAAGAGCATGCTGCCAACAGTTTAAAAACAAGAAAAATTAAACACCAAAGGGACTTGCTGGTTATCTCATTGCACTATTCAAAACACTGTCAATCTGGGGCTGAAGAGATGGCTCATCTGTTAAGAGCAATGACTGCTCTTTCAGGGGTTGTGAGTTTCACTCCCAGCACCCACACAGTGGCTCACAACCATCTGTAATTCCAGCCTCAGAGGATCCAACACACTCTTCTGGCCTCCACAGGCACCAGGTATACATGCTGTTTAAAGAATACACGCAGACAAAATAGCCATACACATAAATAAAACCAACATATATAAAACAGTATATATAAAATGTAAAACACATAAGTTTTTTTTCTGCTTAAAAACAACAGAAAAGAATGTTTGATGATTCTGCCAGCCTTATACCATGGTGAGAAGTGTTTGTAATAATATGCCATCTAGAATGTGTTTTCATAGAGTGAATAGGTAACACCTTTTTTTGAGATTTATTTTTATGAGCGTTTTGCCTGCATGAAAGTATACTTGAATGCTGGTGTACTCTGAGGCCAGATAGAGGGCATTGGAGTCTCCTAAAACTGAATTTATAGCCAGTTGTAAGCACACTGTTCTGGGAACCAAACTTGGATCCTCTGCAATAAAAGCAAATGCCCTTAATCACTGAGCCACCTCCCCAGTCTTCATGCCCGATTCTTCAAGGCAAATATGAGACACAAACAAGAAAAAAGAGTTGTGACCCAATCAAAAGAAATTCATGTTAAGGATACTTTGGGATTATTAGATTGATGTGGAATGTCCTTCAGTATATGTGTTGCCTTTATTGGTTGATGAATAAAGTTGTTTCAGCCAGTGGCTTAGCAGAGCAAAGCCAGCTGGGAAAATTTGAACAAAGGTATAGAGAGAGAGTAGGCAGAGTTAAGCAGATGCCAGCCAGTCACTGAGGAAACAAGATATGTAGAAAGCAAGGTAACGCCACGGCCAAGTGGCAATACACAGATTAATAGAAATGGGTTAAGATGTAAGAGCTAGCTAGAAATATGCTTGAGCCATTGGCCAAACAGTATTGTAATTAATATAGTTTCTGTGTGATTATTTGGGGCTGAGCGGCTGGGAAATAAGAACATTAGATCTAGAGGTTTTTTGGGTTTTTTTTTTTTTTTTGGTTTTTTTTTCTTTGACAAACACTATGATCAAAATCAACTTGGGGCAGAAAGGGTTTATTTGGCTTCCACATCACAGGAAGCCACAGCAGGAACTCTAGACAGGGACCTGGAGGCAGGAACTAAAGCAGAGGCTATGCCAGAATGCTGCTTTCTTGGTTGCTCCTCATGGCTTGCTCAGCCTGCTTTCACGCCAGCAACACTTGTCCAGGTGGCGCCACATCTAGTGAGCTGGGCCATCCCACTTCCATCACCAATTAAGACAATACCCCACTGACTGCCCTACAAACCTGATTTTATAGGGACATTTTTCTCAATTACAATTTCCTCTTCCCAGATATGTCTGGGTTTGTGTCAAGTTGACAAAAAACCAACCAACACACTATGTAGCCAAAATGACCACCCATAAAAAAGCTAGGAAATAAAAACCCCAGAATAAGTTTCTTGGTTGGTTTTTAAGCTAGTGGTAAAGACTGTTGCTATCTATTCAGCAAGATCAGATTACTGGCACCAAGAAAGATGAAAATGTACTAGAAAGTATTTGAGAAACACCTCTACAAACCAGGCAGTTGGAAATGAACATTTCTTCTAGAAAGCATAGCTATTTTGCACTCAAAGGTATCCATGAGATGGCTGTTTTTAAGCATGAAACGAGATACTAAGTAACCTCAAAATCAAGTCTTAAGAAACTTACCTTAAAACCAAAACATTGAGATTTTTGCACAAAGTGCAAAGGAAGGAGTTTCAGAAATAAAGCATGTTGAAGGGATCAGGATGTATGTAGTTGAGTGGTTCTCAGCATGACATTAAAACCAAAAACCCCTTCCAAAAAACTGCTTTTTAAAGTTCTTAAATGTTGTGTGTGATTAATTTTAGTATGATGTTTTTATTTACAAGTTTTCTTAAATGTTGTGTGTGATTAATTTTAGTATGATGTTTTTATTTACAAGTTTTGAAATAATAAAGCGTGCTGGCTAGTTTTCTGTCAACTTGACAAAGGCTAGAGTCATTTGAAAGATGGAAACCTCAACTGAGAAAATGCCTCCATAAGATCAGGCTGAAAGCAACTCTGTTGGGCATTTTCTTAATTAGTGATTCATGGGAGAGGGCCCAGACAATTTTTGGTGGTTCTATCCCTGGGCTGGTGGTCCTGGGTTCTATAAGGAAGCAGGCTGAGCAAGCCATAACGGGAATGCCAATAAGCAGTATCCCTCTATGGTCTTCGCATTGGCTCCTGCCTCTACATTCCTGCCCTGCTTGAGTTCCTGCTCTGACTTCCTTCAATAATGGACTATGATTTGGAAATGTAAGCTAAATAAACCCTTTCCTCCCCAACTGTTGTGTAACACAACTTTTTCTGGGAAGACACAACACACATATCTACTTACCCAAGATGGGGATTCTGTTAGAGATTGGTATCTGCTCAGGACTTCCAAGACCCAGAGGGACAGAGGACAGGGAATAAGAGACAAAGACAGAAGATAAAGGACAAGGGAGAAGGTGAAGGGAACAAAGAAGAGGGGGCAGGGATATTTGTCCTAGAGGGGACAAAGTATTGCCTCTGGATAGAGAGGAGACAAATGGCAGTTTATAAATGTAAAAGGGGAAACCCTGTGTTAGGATGAGCTCTTTAATTTTAACTGGGCATGTTAATTAGGTGAGCCAAAAGGGGCTTTTGACTGATGAACTTCTATACTTTGATATCTAGACCTTGGAAGTCAGCCTCAGGAGGAGGAAGTGGCCAAATAAGTGAATAGACTTTGGTGGCTAGCTTAAGGAATGTAATGTGGCCAATTTTGCCAAGACAGAGAACAGTGGGGAGAAGGGCAAGGACTGCCAGAGCCATGTGCTTGAGTGGACTAGTGTCCCTCCATTCCCACCTTTCTATTGGGTTTCTGGGTGCTGGGTAAGTGGGCATCATTCTCTCCGGCTACTTCCTGCTGACACTGGGTCATCACTATCAGGAAGCTGGGTGTGGGTCAAGGTTTGGAAGAGTAGGCTGTGTCAGTCAACGTCCAGGTTCTTCCGCAGAGACATCTGAGGCCAGGGAAGTGTAGTCTGTGGTGTTGGACCAGGATGTAGATTCAAGGAAATAGTTGGGACTGGCACTGGAGTTGCCGAAGTTATGTAGTTGATCTGAAATATGTTGGAACAGATAGACTAGGACAGAGGTAAAGTTAAGGAGTTTAGAAAAAAACTATCTTATCTTGGTTATATATCTGAAACTGTTAGTTTCATTGTCCTGGTAGTTGGGAAGAGACCGGGAAAACAGGGAGACATCCTACCCTTAGGAACAGGCAATAGGCATAAAAACAGGAGTCTTAGAGTTCTTGAGAGGAGCAGAAAATTTTACATTAGTTATGTAAGATTATTGGGGAGCAATTGTTATCTGAAAGCAGAGTTTGGATGTATATGAGAGAAGACAATTTGAAGGGCTTCTGTTACATCAGAATAGTTTTTCCTGGAGTAGGAATATGGACAATTGGGGAGGATCTTGGCAAATGGTGAGAGGGATGGTCTGTAACAGGGTTTTGGGGGTTGTTGTGAATAGATTGAGAGAATTTGGCTTTGGTTCCCAAAAGGGAACTTGGTCAAGAGGACAGTCAGAAGAGGGGGTAGGGCATTAATAACTGGTGAACCGGCAGTGAGGGTCGGGGGCATTAAATAGAGGCACAAAGAAAGCAGTGGAAGGAACTGAAGGAGTATCAGTGAAGTTAGGGAGAGACTCTGTTGGATGACCTTGACCCAAGTGAGGGCTTGGCCATGAGAGGGGGGAAAGGCAAGGAGGGGGGCAGGCAGAGAGGAGATGGCTTAGGTTTAGTTATGTCTTGGAACTGGGATTGGAATTGGGAGTACAGGATTTATTTAGAGTGTCTGATGTCTGAAAGTGTCTGGACAGTTCATGAATTTAGGGAAGTCAGATGGCGGTGGATGTCTGGTAGTCATCTGACAGAAGAAAAGTATGACTGTCAGAGAGAGATGAGATTTGTGGGGAACAGGTGATCTTAAGAGAACAGGAACTTGAGGATGAGAATGAATATAATGGAAGGGTCTGTCTGACAGGAAGAAGCTGTCATCATATAAAACTATAAGCAGAAGTATCTAGAGAACCCTCTTGTGTATGAGAGGGTTGCAGGAAGAGGTCTTTGTTTTTGGACAGGAATGTAGAGGCTCTAAGGGGCATTGAAGCAAAGGTTAAGTAAGCAGGGGTTGAAGGGAGGACAGATAAGGAAAATGAGTGATGATTTTCTAAAAAGAGAAGTTTGATAGTGGAAGGGACAGGATGGTGGGGTCCTTTGTACATTAGAAGTTGAGGGAGAGGGTAGTGGGAGTGGGTTGTGAGGTGGCACCCCGAATTTACTTGCTAGACTCAGAAGTTGGCAGAGAGGCTGTGGCAAGATTGTGTGTAGACAAGGAAGTCAGCCTTAGACAGTGTTATATAGAGTTTTGGAGAGGTAGGTGAGTGACAAGGACAAAGGTCAGTCTTGGGAAGTTTATGTACTTCAGAAGTGTAAGACTGGAAAGGCTGGAAAAGATCTGGGAGGGGGAGGGCTGGAGAAGAAAGGAGAGCATTTTAAGTTTAAGGAATTGTTTGTGGATGGGAAGGAGGTGATCCAGAACTGGCTTAGTACAGGAAATGTATGTTTATAGGGATCTGTGAGTGGAGGAAATTAGCCATAAGAACATAACAAAGATAAGGTGTGGAGATGGGCAAAGTAGTTTAAAGTGAGGTATCTATGGGTTGGTATGTGAGAGAATTTACGTCAGGTGACCCGTAGAGAGCAGAATTGAGCTTTAGAAGGTGAGACCCAGTAACTTATGGAGCTGAGGAAAATGAAGAGTAACGTGTTGTCAGACTGTCCATCAGAGAGGGAAAGATTGCAAAGAAGGATGTTATCTGCACACTGAAGTAGGTGGGAGGGAAAAGCCAAGTCTGTAGTGAGCACCTGACCCAAAAGGCAGAGACTGTCTCTAAATCCCTGGGGAAGGACAGTCTAGGTCAGTTGTCAAGATGGTTTAATATCATCTAAGTGAAGGCAAAAAGGTTATGGAAGTCAAATCCAGGAGTACTGAGAAGAAAGTGTCTCTAAGATAAAGAATTGATGGCTTGAGAGAGATGACTTAGTGGTTAAGAACCTTGGCTGCTCTTCCAGTGGACCTGGGTTCAGTTCTCAGCACCCATATGTCAGCTTCACAACTGTCTATGACTCCAGTTCCAGGGAATCTGGCACCCTCGTACAAACATACATACAGATAAAACACCAATGCTCATAAAAATAAGTACATCTTAAAAATAAAAGATTTAGGATTGAAAAATAAGTGGTGTCAGAAAATGGAGTGGATAGCATAGGGGTTAGAGACTCGTGGGTGTTAAGGGACAAGAGCTCATGGAGCAAACAAGGGACTGGACTATGTGGATGTTTCCGTTAGGTTTTGGACTTTGTTCTGGGAATATTGTAGGGTGAGGAGGTGTGGCATAGAAACATTGGTTTCAGGCCTAGGCAGAAGCTAGTTAAGGGAAAGGGGTATTGGAATTTAGAGAAAAGGGCAAAACTTAGGCTTGAGTATGATAGAGAGGACATCCTTTCCTAGTAAGCAATAGATGGGAGGCAATGAGGAGGAAAACCTTGAAAGGAGCCAGTTAAGGAAGTCTGGAGGGACGTGGAGGACTGGCTGCATATTCTGACTAAGGGTGAGGGAGCAGCATAGAGAGGAGGAAAGGAACTGAAACAACTTTTCATATACCTTAAATTGCTTTCTTGGATGCATTAATGACTTTCTCAGACCATCATGACTTACTTAAACTTTCATATCTTCAGACTAGGTAGTCCAAGAAAATGTGCTTTTATTGGAGTTAGTTACAGAAGCAGAATGACTCACCCAGACAGCTGCATCACCAAGGCCCACTCCAACATGGGTGACAGTTCACAAGAGCTGGGAAACCTGGAGCACACTGCACAGCCTGCAGGCAGCTCAACAGGCTGGAGGGAGTCCTTTCCAAAGTGACTCTGGTCTAGACAGAGTCTTCTAGAAAGCCAAGCTGGCTTCTACTTCTTCCAGGCAGCTTGTCTGGTCAGAATCTTCTTTGTATGTCTCCCTTTTTAAAAATAGCTCATCTTGTTTTGAGTCTTCTCTGCAGCTTAGCTTTTTCCTCTGAGGGGGACTCAGCTTTTATTGTTTACTCTGGCAAAGGGTGACCTAGGGAATCCGGTCAGTTTTAGGGACTTCCTGAAGCTACTCTGAGTTTTTGCCTTTTTGTTTAAGGGCCTTCCCTGTAGGGTGGAATGTTTTAATTTTGGAGGAAACTGTTACACGACACCAACTTGCTTTTGATCATGGCTTTTCAAAATAGCAACAGTAACCCTAAGATGAAGTTTAAAAAATAGTTTGTGTCCAAATGTATCCTGTGCACTTATGCCAGGGTTCAAAGTCATCAGGGGATGACCCCAAGTGTGGCTCCTTGTCTTTCATCTTGTATTTTTGAGGCATGGTCTCTAACACTGCAATGCCAAGTTAACTGGCTGTCAAGTTTCCAGGGATTCTCGAGTCTCCCATCTTGCTGTAGGAATGCTACCACACACAGCTTTCACAGGTCCTCAGGAGTCAGACGTCAGCCATCACAGAGCATAACACACTAATGGGTGATCTCCTCAGCTCCAAACCATTTTTGAATTGCATGGCTCAAGTTCCTTAAGAACCATTTATTTGGGGGGTAGGCAATTCCTTTAATCCCAGCACTAGAGGGGCAGAGGTAGGTGGATCTCTGAATTCAATGTCAACCTGGTCTACAGAGTGAGTTCCAGAACAGCCAGGGGCCAGAGAAACCCTTCTCAAAAAGCAAAAAAAAAAAAAAAAAAAAAAAAAACATTATTTTTTTAAATAAAGAATACCTTTAAAAGATACAAATGCCACCCACAATAGTTTCACATACGTTACCTCATTTTTTTCTTTAGTCTTCTGTGTACTAGCATGTGAGTAAACAATTTGGGGGTGGACAGATGGCTCAATGTTAAGTGTATACTCCTTTTGCAGAGGACCCGGGTTTGGTTTCCAGCACACACACACATCAGATAACTCATAACTGTAACTCTAGCTTAATGGTTCTCATTTCCTAATGCTTCAAACCTATAATACAGTTCAAGTTCTGGTGATCCCAACCATTTTTGTTGCCACTTCATAACTGCGATTTTGCTAGTTATGAATCACAATGATCTGCTATGCAACCCCTGTGAAAGGGTTGGAACCCAGAGGTCGAGAGCTGCTGCTCTAGCTCTAGATTAGAGGTCCTCTTCTGATCTCTGCATGCACTATACGCACATGGTACACATAAACTCACGGATCCGTAAGTGCACACTGAACACTCCATGCAGAACAAAGGCCGATGACAGCATGTCTACAGCATTTGTATCTCATGATTATGTCTTTAAAAGAAACTTCTCCATTCCTAGGGGTGGGGAGTCATACTGTCTTCTTTGTGTTGTGCTTTTTAAATTTAATTTTAAGCTCATCTGGGCTTTCTTTGATGAATGGTATGACAGCAATCAATTTAATTTTCTCCAGCAGTTTTCAATGAATAATTCCTTATGGCCAGAATAACTTTTAAAAGCCAGTGTTAACACATGCCTTCATGCCGGGCAGTGGTGGCGCACGCCTTTAATCCCAGCACTCGGGAGGCAGAGGCAGGCGGATCTCTGTGAGTTCGAGACCAGCCTGGTCTACAAGAGCTAGTTCCAGGACAGGCTCCAAAGCCAAAGCCACAGAGAAACCCTGTCTCGAAAAACCAAAAAAAAAAAAAAAAAAAAAAAAAAAAAAAAAAAAAAAAAAAAAAAAAAAAAAAAAAAAAAAAAAACCAAAAAACCAAAAAACAAACACATGCCTTCATTCCTATTTTTACCCATTTCCTATTACCCCATCTATGTTTACACTACTGTAACTGTTTTAAATTTAATTGAACTTTTGAAAAATGTGATTTTTTTTTTTTTGGCACAGCCTTCTTTTTCTTTCTTCTTTCAATGGGTATTTTCCTATTTTCATCTGTTACACTTCCATATGAGGTTTTACATCAATTTAAAAACAAGGGTTTTGGCTTTTGGAATGGTTTTGTATAAATTCATATATTAATCCAAAAGGAAATGACATGTTTATAACAGTCAAAATGTTCTTATTATCAAATGCTTATACGTTTCTGGGCTTCTCCATAAAGAAAATCATGCCCATTATATATGCTTACAGTAATGTATACACGTAACACATGTCTAAATCACACGTGTACATAATACACACAGTATATTCACAAATATATACTAATCCACAGTACATTCATTCATACTTACTATAAATACCCAGAGTACATGTGTGCACATATACTATATCACCTACAGCATGCGTACACACTATACCTACAGTACACTCATACGCTACACGTACAGTACATGCTCACATACACACTATATACACCCACAGTACATGTCTGTGCACACATTACAATGCGTAAAGCACATGTAAACAACAGTTTTGTAGTCACTGACCTAGAGGTTGAGGCTGACTGTGTCTGAGCTGTGGCTACCATGTTACAGAGTGCCCTCCCTTTAAGTGGAACTCAACATGCATGTTCCAACAGTGAACCAGGTATCAGAGCCAGGACATTTGCACAAAACTTATAACAAGACAAGTTTAAGGACATTTGTACAAGATTTATTTTTCGTTAACCACAATGTTTTAGAGTGAGAATATACACCCAATACAGAGGAGTGATTCACAATCCACCAAATGTTTAGAAGGAGAGAGCCCAGGCCAGTCGCTTTGTGCCCCAGCTCAAGAAGTGCTTCAGTCGTGTTCTGTGCGTGAGGAGAGGTGAAAGACAGTACCAGATCTGCCATGTCATATGACAAATGGTCGGGAAACTGGACAGCAATGCCTCGTTCGCTCTGCTATGCTTGTGGGCGGCAAAGGCTTGGTGCCTGCAGAGCATTTGTTTGAGCCACAGTCCCTCATTTTTAAGTGACATTAAATAATTTCTCCATAATCGCACGGCTGTAACACTGACAAAGACAAAGAAGAGCCAAGGGCGCTGTAAACCATTCACCCAAACACACCCTGGGCGAACATTCAGTCTCACTGCACTTAGTATAGTCACAACAGTTAAATGACATATAAGAACCAACACAAACTATTTTTTTTCAAACCACTCAACTCTTAACCCCATGCTGACGACTTTCCCAGAGGTGCGATCCATCAGCACTCTTCTGAAAATGAATCAAGTCCAAAGTGAAATGGTTCTGTAAAACAGCAGGTCCCGCAGCGAGGTGGCGGGCCCCTCTGTACCTAAAGTGAAGTTCTTTACAGCAGAGAATGGTTCTGTAAAACAGCAGGTCCCGCAGTGAGGTGGCGGACCCCTCTGTACCTAAAGTGAAGTTCTTTACAGCAGAGAATGGTTCTGTAAAACAGCAGGTCCTGCAGCGAGGTGGCGGACCCCTCTGGAAAGAGGTTCAAGTTAAGGTCTCAGTTAGGGTAGAAGGGAGGAGGCAGTGACTACAGTTAAGTAGCAGGGGGACCAGAGAGGAGACATTTCCTTTGGGAAAGAACAGGTACCTTCTTCCAAATATCCTGGGAATCAGAAACCAAGGGAAATTTTTATGTGGTAATTAAAGCACAAGAGCCATTTCTCTATGAACCTCTGCAACTTCTCGTAAAAATGAACTTTATTTTGCACAGTTTTTCTGAACGCAGTAATCACATCAGAAAAGGTTCTCTACACTGAGTTTCAGCTGTGTCAGTTACCGGTGTCACATTCTAACTTTGAATTTTAAAATCCCCTTACGAGACCTACCACCTGGACAAAAGCAAATATAATATTCCAAGCTACGAGCTCAGGGGATATACCATAAAAACAAAAACAAATAAAACCCCCAAAACTCTAAACACTCTAACAGTTGGATAGCTAATGCAGGCTTTTAGTTGTTTCTTATTAGCTCAGATTAGTATATTCTATGAATATACATTCATAGAATAATGCTTAGTTTAATGTTGGCTGCTTAATAATTGAATCTTAGCTCAAGGGCAATTAACCAGAGAAATAATTAACTACTGTGAGAGGAAACAGAACAAAACAAAACAAACACAGCCTCAATAAGACAGAAAAATCTGGAAGTTATTTACAGGAGAACCGAGAGGTCATTTAAACACTATGTGCTCCTCTTCCCATGACCTGCAGAAACCAGTTTTGTTTGCAAGCTCACCATGGCGTTTGCTAGTAGGTGTATGAAGCCTCTTGTGCAGATAACCTTTGATGATGTTTGGTCTATACAGAGTACATTGAGGAGTGTGCAAATTGTTCCTGAGGAATCATTCATGTGTGCAAATTTGCAACCTGACAGAAAGCAAACAGGGGGGGGGGGGGGCAGCAGCTTCACAGGTCTGAGCACTAGAGACATATATGCAGTGTCATGACCAAGGGCACCCATTCCTCTGCACTTTACACCTACACACATACCAACTTCATCCTAGCAAAAAGAAGAGTAAATGACTTGTTATGGGAACCATAAATGTTTCAGTAACTAGAAATAACGCACAATTTGTGGCTTTCTTTTAAGGGCTTACTTTCAGGCAAACGCACACTTGCCAGCTTAGCCAAATCAAATGCATTACAATGACTGGCTAACCGATCTATATTATTTGGCCTTTTAGGATCTGGTTAAGCAGTCCTCAGCAGGAGCAGAAAAAGTGCACACTGCACTGGCAAGAACACAAGTACACATGAAAAGAAAACATTTCCTGGAAATACTAAGTGGGAGAGAGCAGGTTTTTATTTCCTCATAGTTGAGGACTAAGAATTCTGCCAAGATTTCAATTAATAAGCAAGGCCAATTTCATCTTGAGTGAGTTTTACAAACTGTAAGGATCACATTTTCCCCCACACCTTTCAGCATCTGCACAGTTGTAGCCAACTCTAACTCAAAGAATTTCACAGGCTTTCCCTGCACATTTTGTGCTAACACAGAATGAGTGTGATTACTTCTCCATTAATTTAATAACACAAAAGCACCCACTTTAATGCCGATTTACATAATATAATGCTTTTTATAGGGAAGGTTCTATTAGAGATAAAAAAAAAAAAGAGTACTCTCTTTCAGGGGAGGAGTATAAATTAAGACACTGAGCTACTTACCTATGTTTCAAGAAATGTTCCAAGTTTACTGTTAAAAATATTAAAGCCATGTAGAAGAAACCAGTTCCAAATGATATTACAACCCTGTGGCAAACATCCCAACAGAAAAGCAAACTTTGGACTTCTTGATAAAATGAAAATTTCCCTTGCTATTAGAGCAGAAAAGGCTGTGCAGGCCACAGTAAGAGCCTGCCTGTCCCTACTCTAGGTTCTTCAATATAACCCAAATGAAACTAAGTCAATTAAAGACCCCACAAACTCTACCAACTGCAGAGAAGTACCCAAAAGAGCCAAGCTGTCAGCTCTTACTATTCCTCCCCTAGACATCATTTACAAATCCTGAACTGCTATCGGGCAACGTTCTTGCCGCTGTATCCCATTTCTACCTCTTCTGCCCACTGAGTTCCCAGCAGTAGCCTGAGGAGGCGTTCTCTGAAGGCTCAGAATCACTGTCTGCTAAAGCCCGGTAAGCACAAAGCCAATGCTCACTTCACATTCAAGCAAAATTGAGGAGAAAAGTATTTTCCTTCACCATGTCTATTTTTTGTTTACCACTGAAAAGACACCTGAAGTAAGCTTCAGACTTTTGTGAGGACCCAAAGAGCACTGTTGGTGCAGTGAGACAGAAAATCCGGCTTTATCACAGCTGAAGGAAGCCTGCAAAAACCAGTGCAAACTCTCCCCTGCTGTATTCAAATATCAAACATGATGTTTACAAGATACAGGGCAGAGTTGACCTTTTACAAATACTAAATGCATCCATTAAAACGAGATGGACCAAGAACTACTCACCATATAACTAGAGGGATTCAGGGAGCAGCTCCCCCTGTTGGGCAATCTCTACAGTAGCACAGCCCTGGACCATGGCTCCACCCACACTACAGAGGCTGGTAACTTCAGATGAGGAGATGGCAGGAAGGAAACCACTCAGTAAGAGTTGGTCCCCATGAGAACTGGGACAGAAGGTGAATTCTGACCCCTATCCATTTCCTCAAGCAGGTCCTGCCAGAAGGCCACACCAGAGGCCTTGGTGGGTCAGTTTGCGATACCAACTTCTCCAGGAAGCATTGTGAGTTTGCTGACACGGTCACACAGTTGAAAAGTGCACAAAGCTCAAGGCACAAAGTTGAAAACGTGAACTGATGGGGAAGTTATAGTGAAAGCAGCTATTAGCATTTTCCTCCATGAGACTAGTGCTAAACACAGACCGATTCTGAATTTAAAACATTGTTTGGGGCATGGGTGAAAACACTGTACTGTAGCATCTGCTTGGTTTTAAAGCAAAGATATCTTGACATGAGGCACCATGTGCCTAGTCTACAAAAGAACAAGACAAGTGCTTAAAAAAAAAAGATTCTTTCATCTTTGTATTTTTTGGAGGAAGCGGGTTTGCATGTTGGGCTTCACTTAGCAATGGCCACTCTCCAAGACACTTGCTCTGTAGATAAACTTAATAAAAGATTGTCCCATTTCAAAATCACCCTCAAGTCTAGCAGCAATTGTTTTTGTTAGTTCTTGTTTTTTAAAACTGAAAATCAAAGAAAGAAGTGTGGCATCCTCTCTGAGAACAGCCTTTGACAGAGCTCCTGAGTGGTGCAGGCCCCACTGTGCCTGGAACACTGTCTGTAGCGCCAGTGTCTTCTCTCCGGGAGAAAAGCCCTTCAACAGTCACTATCTGTAGCCCCTGGAGCCTGCACAAGCGGATGGGCTGTCTGGAAAAAAGGCCAGAAGAAGAAAAACCATGAGAGACAGAGCACTCTGTTCACACAAGCTATTTCTCTCCTGATCCCCACCTCCTGATGTGTTTATTTTTAAAACTTTGAAAAATAACACAGTTCTGAGAGACCTGAAAAGGAACCAATATCACCAGGAATTGACCTTGGGGCATTATCCCAGAGTCTTGGTGGTCTCTTGGCACCTGCCTGATCCCAAGGCCAGAAGAACTTCAATTTCCCAAGCCATGCTGTACCACCTAGACCACCAACCCGACCCCATGGATTCCACACTTATCCTCAGAAGCTGGCCCATATCAAAAGCCCATCAAAACAGGAAAAGCATCATTACTTACTATAAGCCAACTCATCCCCAGCTCTCTTCCGGGACTGGTCACCTCTAGGGATCAGAAAAGAGAAAGAAGTCAACAAAACTGACTGGTTTCTTTACACACAAAACCAGCAGAAATAAATCGATATATGTGACAGTACAAACAGCAAATGCTGTTCTAACCCAACAGCCTGTTTAAACAGACATTAAACATCAGCTGAGTCTTTACCCCGAGTATTTGTACCTCAAGGGTATGTAGTCTGTAAAACATAGAAAGTTATTAAATGGATGATCATCTATAAAGACAGTTTACACTGAGAACTAGAAACAGGTGGAAAGTAAAATATGTCTTTGACGACAACCCTGGGTTCTGTTAATATTATCTCCAAGAACCTGCACACAGTAAACAAACTTTAAATATCAAACAGAGGGAAGTTAAAAATCTTGCCCTCAAGCCCCAAACTGAGACCCTCAACACCATTCGAAGTCAGAAACTAAGGTGTTTGCAGACCCTTGAGGTGGAGAGCACAAACCTTCAGATATCGTGCCCAGTCTAACTTCACAAGGTTGTGAACAAGCCTTCGCCTCCTATGAATCACACTCTGGCTTTCTGACTTCAGACACTAACCAAAAACTCCAGTGCTTAAGCAATGAGCAGTAATGGCTCCACTTGTCTCAGCCAAGGGTGCAATCAATCCTCCTTCCTGAAATACTTTTTTCTTAGCTTCTTCTGACCCTCTCCCACCCACTGCTGGTGTCCTTTGCTGCTCTGATTAACACAGCCATAGGCCACCTTTAGTTCTCCATATATATTCTTCTCTTTCTTCTAAGATGCAGACCTTGCCAGTCTGTAGCTCGGAAATTTACAGGCAGTTCTTGATTTCTGTCTGCTTGAGATCTGTAGGTTCAGTATTCTCATTATTAAATACACACTGAAAACTACCATTCCCAGAATATAACGTCTGTTCAGCTCCATCCCCAAACCTTCCTCAGGCTTGTATTATTCTTGACAAAGAGTCAGAGTGAGCTTATACAAGGTATAAGATAGTTCACACCTCTGATTTAAAATCAATTCTAGTTCATCTCCCAGCACTGTCAGGCTCTGGACTAAATCTCCCACCTCATTTTCCAGCGCTCACCACCTCTGCTCACTTTGGGGTGGTAATCTTTTTCTGCTTGCTGCTCTCTTCCCAAGGTGGTTACATAGCCTGTCTCTTCCTCCTCACCTCAGCTCAGTCATCCCCTTGGAAGCCAGCACCACGGCACTGAGAACCCTAACTCTACTTCACTCTCTACGTCTCTCACAGGGCTTACTTACTCGAAACTGTATGTACTTCTGCACGTAACAGCAGAGCGTAAGTACCATGAAAGTGAGAACTGCCTGTCTTGTCTACCCTAGTGACTCAGTGTCTAGAACATAAGAGACACTGGCAATCTATCTGCTCAATCAACAAATTGGTTAAGAATTCACAATCTCAGATGATTACTAAAAAGCTGACCTGAGCATCCCACATTTCCATTAACCAAACAATAAAATAATATCTGACTACTAAACCAATGCTAATTTTGAAATGTTCTAAGATTTTGAATAATTTCCAGATATTCCAAGTTATTCTTTCCCTTATTTGGTTCTAAGCAAGACAGACATCTCTTGCTAATCTAAGGATCCTTGATGATTGGCAGAGAGACCATAATACATGATTGGAAGGTATATGGTTCTTTACAGTGAGCATCTAAAAGAAATTCCACTGTATTCTCCAGGAATAGTCCTAAGCAGCCAACTTTGTGCCCTACCAAATCCAGCCGAGCAACTTCTTAATAATACTGATTAAAACTGAAGATTCAAAACTTTTTATTGGAACCTCTACTTCTAAACAAAGTATCCATTCCTACCTCCTCTCTCGTTAAATAGAAATCGAAGATCTACCAGTAATAGGCAAGAGGAAAGTAATGGATGCAGATGCAAAAGACAAAACTGATTAGTGAAGTCTGCCTACTGCACACTGCTCTGCTATGAAATGGAAAAGCCCAAATCCAGGGGCCTCCCTCTCAGGTGAACAAACAACAACAAACCAAAAACACCAGTATCTTTACAAGGTTTTGCCATATTCCAGAAACAGAAGTCACCTCTTCTCAGACAGAACATCTTATTTGCCCTTGCAAAATGTTTGGTGGGACTCTAGGCTGACCTGAACAGTATACTCCAGCCAAGGGCCCATGTTTTCTGTTTCAAGGTATTTCTGACAGCAGACACCAACCTATCCTCCTCTCCAACCAATTCAATTACCCACAAGAAGATCGATCATAATGCTTCAAGGCTACATTACTACTCTAGTTTCAAAATAAGTCTTCCCTGTACTTCCATGCATCTAAAGAGCTATTGCAGAGGAGCATGTATCTGAAGACATTTGCATAGTATGTAAAAACATTTCAAACACTTGGACACAAAATGAAGAGCTTCGAATCCCAATAAAGAACCACAAACTTGATGAAATAAAACTCACAAATTATTGCTCAAGTCCAAAGAGGCAATCCAAAAAGTTATCTGAGAACCTGTATATTTTGGGGGTTTCTCCCCTTTCATATCAGTGAACACTATGTCTCTCTAAGACAATCCTAGCTAGATAATGACTCAAGAGATCATCAGTCTGACAGGGTATTCCAAAGAGGGCCCATGACACAGAGACAGGCTTGTAACAGGGCTGAGCATGGCAGTCCTTTCTGATAGGTGGTTAATAAGCCTAAAAGTGGGTCATAGGATGTCAGCTCTGGCAGAGCCTACTCTGTTCAAAGTTCCTGTCAGAATCACTTAGAAGGGAGAGTTTAATCCTCACAGTAAATTTGTAATATAGTGTCAACTATAGAAGTGGCTTAAGTTTGTGCTACAAGACATTTCAATTTTACTGCCTCTTAGAATACAACCTAATGTTTAAAACTCAGTCAGAGGCTGTTTTAAAGATGCTGTTATGAGTGGTAACAACTGTAATTTACTTCAAAAGCCTAAGGCAGTTCCCTGATCCCCTTGGCCTTGGCAGCACAATGCTCCAATAGTTCTCTGAAAGCAAAAGAAATACCGTGTGACGCGCTTCCAGAGTCAGCCACCCATTTCACCCCAACCCAACTCTGACACGAGACACATCACATGCATCCGTGAAACTGTCAAAGAACATGGCATTAAATGGCTTCACTATGCACAAATTACTTCAGTACTGGAAGATACAGGATTCCTCAATCTCAAACAGAAAAGCTACCTCTTACATTCAAGTAACACCTGCCTGCATTGACACTGTGGTGTAAGCTACTTGAGGGGGACTAAGTGACCAGTGGAATTCTCAGAACCTCCACTACCTCATGACTGCTGATGTCACCAAGACCACAACACAATGAAGTCCAATCTGTGGACAGACATCAACAACAACATTTCCTTTCTTTCTTAACCTGAAACAAATTAAGTAAGCAACCATGGTAAAGGCTGTTTTTTGTTTTGGTTTCCTTTGTCTGTTTCTGAAATTCAGTTTGGCCTCAGAATTTTTTAGAGAAATGTCCATCCTGTCCCATCAGATAATCAAGATTCAATATGCTGCTTGGGTCCTCATTTTCACAAGTTTCCTTAACACTAGGTATTCAGATACCAGAAGACAGGAGAGACAGATAAACATGAAAGTTATGAAAATATAAGTAATTAGTGTGTCCTTGACTTCCTAACATAATCAAGTACTTTCCCACTGGAAATTACCAGACTTTTATATTAATTCATTCTAATTAAAAAGATAAAAGACCTGTGTTTACTGTGATTTCTCTGGGGTACAGCCATAATAAGGAATTGCAAACATTTTAGAAAAATAAACATAAACACCAAAAGCAATGGACAGAAAATTTCTGGACATTTATAAAGAGAGACTCTACTTTTTAAAAAAAATTAGATTTAGAGAAAACAAGAAAACATGACAATAATGTTTTTGCGTTGTTTCAGGATTAATGTGAGAGACTAACGCGGAAGAAAGCCTTGTCCCGTCTAACTGTTCTTTCTTCAAAATGCACACAGAAATGCACAGCTTCCTCCAGCTTAGCACCCAGCTGGCAATGTCCAGATAAGGACCCCCCAGCTCCGGGCTCTCAGACAGTGATACTCGACACTCTCTCTAGCTAAGCTAGAAGCCTGGGAAAATGGGCTATACTGTCACTAAAGGAAAGCCAACTTGCCTGGTGAAACCATTCTGTATAAGTTCTCTTTGAAGCTTCTGATCTTGAGCGGCATATTCAGACAGTTCCGATTCCACAGCTGGAGGCAGTATGTTTGGAATAAACTTAGAAAACAAAGTCGGAGCCATCTGAACCCATTCTGTAAAGGGAAATATATGATTTGTTAAGAAAATAATAAATTAAAAAAGCAAGTTTCTTATTTAAACAAGAATATATATTAAACCAAATGGAAAAAAAAACAGTCTAGCCCTATTTTGGTGAACACACAAAAATGTATATTTTTCTTTCTAAAAAGTATGAAGAAAATTGACGTTTTTTACATTACTGATTCAAGAAAATTAAATGAAAACCTGTAACTTTTGAATAAATCTTGCAAAAAAAATTATAGAGATGTAGGAAAACACAAATGAGATTACTGGACAATGCCAAGTGGAAAAGGATGTGCAGAAAAGCAGCTTGATGGCAAAACCAGCTCTCTATGAGCCATTAATTCAAACAAGAAACCAGTCCCAGAACACAGCACTTCAGGGCGAACAATAAGTATAACCAGAGAGGAAAAAAATCCAAGTGGGGCAAGGAAGTGGAGAACTAGTTAGTGCTTTGCAAATAAAAATCTCTTTTGATCCCTGTTAAATGACAACTGTGTGGGAGTGGGAATACAATAGTAAAGTAAAGAGAATTATATGGTTATCAAGAGAAAGACCAGAAAAAATAATCTATAGAAAATAAAAGAGCAAAGAGAGGACATAGGGATATATTTCTACCAGATATAACAAAAACTTGTAGCCGGGCGGTGGTGGCGCACGCCTTTAATCCCAGCACTCGGGAGGCAGAGGCAGGCGGATCTCTGTGAGTTCGAGGCCAGCCTGGTCTACAAGAGCTAGTTCCAGGACAGGCTCTAAAAAAGCTGCAGAGAAACCCTGTCTCGAAAAACCAGAAAAAGAAAAAAGAAAAAAAAAAAAACTTGTATTAGAGTGTTTGTACAAATCAGGTTCAGAGAAAAGACAGGATGAGCCAGGTGGTGGTGGCACACACCTTCAATCCCAGCCCTCGGGAGGCAGAGGCAGACGGATCTCTGTGAGTTTAAGACCAGCCTGGTCTACAGAGTACATTCCAGGACAGTTGGGATTGTTATACAGAGAAACCCTGAATCAAAAACAAACAAAC
The DNA here is from genome assembly GCF_903992535.2 of Arvicola amphibius. Classification (NCBI taxonomy): domain Eukaryota; kingdom Metazoa; phylum Chordata; class Mammalia; order Rodentia; family Cricetidae; genus Arvicola; species Arvicola amphibius. The sequence continues at coordinate 199,885,497 of NC_052047.1, forward strand.
AAAGACAGGAATGAATTATCTGAAGAAAAAAAAAAATACACAGCATCAAGGTAAAACCCACGTGCACACTGGTCAGGGTGGCACTGCACCTGGACTTCCTGAGTAAGGTCTTCCGTGAGCACTATTTCAGGTTAGGGCTTTCAAAATGCCCCTTTATAAAAATCCTGGCTGTTTATACTGAAAGAAACATGACAATGCTCTATAAAGCCGGCAAGCCTTCTTTAAAAACTGCAATCTGAATCTGAAAGCCCACATTTTTGATTCTCTGTGGCAGTGGCCAACAGCAAGTAACAAGTAGAAAAACAATGTGCAATTGCAGAAGGGCTAAATGAGAGGAAACACGCAAGAGCCGGAAGCAATGCAGGCCAGCCACGCTGCCCTCGATAGAACCACGGCAAATGCTCACAGTGGTGTGCCCGTTTGGTATGTGGCTTGGAAAAAGTCATTAGAGTATTCTAGGCAATGACTAGCCAGCCAGTCTGAGACTCCAGAGGCTAAATCCTTCCTCCAGGTGGTTTATCTTCAAATAGTCGTTAGTAAAGATAATGAAATAAAAGTGCATATATTAGATGAAAAGAGGCAGAGTAAGTGAGTTTTTAAAAACTGACGGAAAGTTAACATCAATGCTAAATCCTCTAAATTGCCAGTGGGTGAGGGCAGGGAGAAGGCTGCGGACCTTCCAAGGTGACTGAAATGTAGCACAGAGACTAGCGTGATCGAGGACACCTGTGGCAGAAGCGTCTCGGTTTCAAATTCAGCTTCTGAAACATTCCAACCTTAATCTGCCAGGTGACTAAACTTTATTAGACCAGGAACATAATGGACACTGGCAAGACATGGAAATGTCAAAACATGTTTGATAGCATCTCTGAACACGCCTAGGGTAGCGAAAGGTTAGTCTGTGATAAAATTCACCTTTTGAAAAGGACAATTCTCACAGAATTCTCACAAGGAGTATAAATCCTATTACCAGAGCTCAACCTGGATAAAATAGCATTTAGATAAACAGGCACCTAAATTTTTTTCTACCCATACTGATTAGCTTTATTCTGTAATTTTGCTGCATATATTAAAGGCCATGGCTGATGAACCTGCCTACTTAGGAGGCAGAATTTGTCATTCTACACTGGGAAGACTTCCAACATAAAGAAAAACATCATTCATAATCTAGTATACAAAAAAATTCATGAGGATTCTTAATAACACTATAGGAAAATGAAATTCAAATATCAGAAAAGCTAGAAGAAAATAGCTTACTAGAAAATGTAGTAAAATATTTTTAACTTTATAAAATTACTTGACCCAAATGATTAGTGTTAAAAGTTACAACGAATAAAGCTCAAGATGAAAGCCAAAGTTAGATAATAAACATGAAAACTCTACAAGTCACTTATCATTTTATAGTACCTCAAGAAAAAATAATTTCTTGCCAGACAGTGGTGGCAAATGCCTTTAATCCCAACACTTAGGAGGCAGAGGCAAGCAGATCTCTGACTTCGAGGACAGCCAGGGCCACAGAGAAACCCTGCCTCAAAATATTAATAATTTCTTGATAGGAGTTTCACTTGGTTCTTGGTTCAAAATTTATTTTGAAGTGTCTTTTAAATCAATTATTAATTCATCAAAAATAATCACCAAATTCAAGTGATGAGTACCAAGTTAAAAATGCTTATTACTGGTATCAGGTTAAATTCTTTTTTTTAAGATTTATTTATTTACTTTATGTATATGGATGCTCTGCTGACTTTATGCCAGAAAGGGGACCAGATCCCACTAGAGATGATTGTGCACTGAACTCAGGACCTCTGGAAGAGCAGCCGTGTTCTTAACCACTGAGCCAGCTCTCCAGTCCCCAGGTGAAATTCTTCATTCACATTTTATTTCTTTGGATCTTCAGATAACAAAATTTCACAAAACAGTAATTTCTGTACAAAATAAATAAAGTATCTTTTGTGTTTACTGATTATAGGACAATGTTTTAACCTGAGATTTCCACAAGCTTCTCCTGTGGGCATGTTGTAAATGGTTAGATAACTAATTCGGTGGCAAACTTGATGCCCTACAAAGACTCTCTGAATTGCTTTGCACCCACCATGTTTTTCTATGAACAGGCACAGTAAGTCATTTACAGGCATCCCTTGTGAATATGGGCACTGCTTATGTTTCTTCCCCCAAATTCTCATGACATAACTTTATCAACTGTTCTAATCCCTTGTCAGTTATATAATGAGCTAGGTGGTGTCATTTGAGTGTGTATTCTTACACATACTTACAGTGTGAGATCAAAGAGAAACTCCATAACTACAAACAATATTCATTTTTTTGCTTTGTTAGTTATGAGGCTTTCAGGCTGGCTTTAGAATCACCCGTCCTGCTTCAGTTCACAGATGACTGTACTTTCAGCTGTCAGTACAGCAAATCATTCTGTGGATCTCTCTCAGGTGCTACAAAAACCAAAGCAGCTGCTTTTCACTGGTAGAAAACGAGTTCCAAGCAAGTCCTAAACCAACATTTCACACAGATTTGAGTTCCAGGATTTTTACTACAGTAAACCCAAATGTCATTTGGCCTTAGAAAGCATGTAAAGAACCAATGCCCTTTGGAAAGGCTGCAATAAATAAAAACACAGGCCCAATCCCAACAGAAATGACAGGTGTTTACCTGGTCTGAGAGTGTACAGGCCTTTCACAATATTTGCCATAGTTGAAGGTGTGACCTGAAATGGTGTTGACTGGGCTTCTAAAAGTAAAGCTGGAATAAGAAGAAAAAACAGGTAAAAAAAAGAAAAAAAGAGAAAAAGAAAAAGAAAAGAAATAAACAAAAATGAAAAAGAATAAAAAAAGGAAAAAGAAAAAAGCATGTAACACTTGCTAACAGTCAAAATTTCTCTCTATTAGTATTTTCAAGGCCGAAGAGGTAAACACCACAAGAAAAGAGCAGCACAAGACAGATCAAAAGTTTACACATACAAAACGATTACAAAGCCTTTAGCACAGCACTCAATAAAACAGGAATCTGCGCTGGTTTGCTGACTAGAAAGTGAAGCAGTGCAGAGTCTGAGAGAAGTAAAGCCTTCTAAAACCAACAGAACCGAGGGACATAGCTCAAAGTGCCTGCCTGTGTGGGGAGAAAACAACAGGTGACCCTTATTTCTTCAAATCACCCTCATCTCAAATGCTTGGATCAGAAGTTGTCTTGGATTTTATTGGCTGAGCATCCCTAATGCAACAAATCTAAATACTCGAATTTCTGTCATGCTCAAAAAGCTATAGATTTCAGCTGGGAATGGTTGCACATGTCTTTACTCCTGGCCCTCAGGAGGTAGAGGCAGGCGGATCTCTCTAAGTCAGAGGCCAGTCAAAACAACATAGTGAAACTCCCTCCCCATCAAATACAAAGTAAATTATAGATTTCAGAGTACTTTGGACTTTCAGGATTAGGGAAACTCAACCAATAGTAATTTTATAAACTGTATCAAAGCTTATTTTCCCAAATGCCATAGCTCCATCTTTCTACAAAAAAAAAAAAAAAAAAAAAAAAAATCATGCAAAAGGGCAGAGATGATAACTCACCTTTTCTACTTCAACTCTGAACAGAGTCAACTTTCTTTTATATTACCTACACTTCCTCCATTTTTAAAACAAGGAATTACTTCAATAACACTTCTATTAATCATTAACATACTAATTCCATGTCTATTGGAAGAGCAAGTGCCACAGCCCTGAAACAGTTCATTTTTAATTCGTCTCTCAAAGGTTAAACAAACAAAAATACCCACTACAGAAATATTTACTATCCAAAACAAAAAAGGGGGGGAGGAAAAAGAAAGAAAAAGAGAAAACTAAATGGTGGGATATTTATATAAGCCAGGTTTGTAGTTAACTATTTTCCTTTATCCTTGTCTTTTTAAAAATGGAAATATCTCCTTACACTTCAAGGATTTGGTAACATCAGACATAGGGTATGACCTGCTATGGAGTCTGCTAATAAAGATCACCACAGTTGCTCTGTTTACTCTTCCCATCTCATTATCCAAATATAATTTCGATTCTGAATAACAAATTTTAAGGATGACAAATGTGAACTGTCATAAAATCATGAAACGTCAAAATTTAATGTTTAAATACTGAAATTCTAAATGCTGTGTTCTGAAAGCCATAGGTACTCAGCATGTACCCCAAATGTAACTGCTCTTTTTACCAATCTAAGTTCTTAATTTTTGATCAATACCTGAGGTCTTCATGCTTAACTACATCCTCAATATGTGGCTAAGTACTGACCTCAACAACCCTACCATAATTTCTATGTCAACCTAACAGCTATGAAGAAATGGCAAACTTAAAAGACATACAAGGCATATGAAATGTGCATAAATAATTTGGGGCGAACTATAATTATATTCAAAGAAAAAATATTACTACAGCTGGGGTGCAGTTCAGTTTGGTAGTGTTTGCCTACCACGCACAAAGTCCTGGGTTTGATCCCCAGCACCATGTAAACCAGGCATAAAACGTGAAAGGGGGGATCAGAAGTTCAAGATCATCTTTAAGAGTTTCAAGCTAGCCTGAGCTACAAGAGACTCTATCTCAACAAAGCAAACAAAAGAAAAGGTTATCAAGAGCTGGTAAAGTACTTTAATAATTTGATAGCACCTTCTCTTCTCTATTTATACTCTTGGGAGAAAGTTTAAAGGATTCTCCAGCTTTCTTCCCCCTTAATGAACTGGGATTTGCTAAGAATGCAAGGGGTGGAGTGTTTACTGCACCTAGCAAATTCCGGCTTTAGCTGTCTTTGTTTGCTTTAACTAGAAGAGCATTTCATATGGTTAGGAACTTGTTTTCCCTCTGAACCCTATACTCACTCTTCTTTCACCACACACATCACCACAGAGACACTGCTTTTACAGGAACTGGAGCTAGTAAAGTGTTGTTCTTAGTAACTGGTTTCTTCTGAAAGTCATTTATCAAAGAACAGGGTGCTTCAACAATTCTGTTACTCACAGAAGTGTATCAACCATAGGGTGTTCTAATCTCTCTTCTCATGTTATGGCATTAAACTCTGGCACCCAATGTGGTAACTAAATTAACTTAAAAACCTGAGAGGGCTTAAAAATAAGGGAAAGAGTTTAACACAGCTTTTTGCTGTTTGCTAGGACGTGCTGTAGAGAGATTTCCTGATTCAGCAATAGCAATGGAAAAAAGCCACGCCATTTTAAAACGTGGCTTCCTGGGCACTGCTGCAGATGCAAACTCCAGCTATGGAGCGTTTGTGGACCTGGGTCCTGAGCTCCCCTGATGTTTCAAAGATTCCTTGGTGCTAAGATCTTGCCAAGGGTTTTCTTAAGTTTTCATTACATGTACTTACAGTGTGTGTGGTGCACACACGTGCATGAATGTCACTGTGCATGTGTAGAGATCAGAAGACAACTTGAGAGAGCCACTTTTCTTTCACTCCTACTCCAAGGATTAAGATCGCCAGATCTGGCAGAAAGCAGTCTGACCTACTGAGCTGTCTCACTACCTTCACTGTCTAGAGGATTCTGACATCATACTTTCTCTGGAAATGTCCAACATGATTATGAACATATTTATTCTCACATGTGCTCAATACAGCACCATTTAAATACTTCAATTAACGTAAATTCTCCTAGCTCTACATTCAGTTTAATTCAAAGTGAAAACTATTTTCTAAAGAAAGCAATTTTGTTACCAGTTTTTCAAGGACACATGTATGCAATGACCATGCACTGTGCTGATAGAAAACCAGCCTCACCTATAACAGAAACTCCGTTTCTTATTCACAAAATAATTCATGAGCATGAGGACATCAAGTACCAATCTGTCTTTAGCACATACTCTTGCCTTATTAGTTTAAGATATGAACTCTCACACCCTAGTTTGAAATACCCTTCCCCATTGAGAGATGGGGGTCCATGATCTCCCCCAGTAGTCTACCCAATAGAATGCAGGAAATCTTTCCACAGTTCCAAGTTTCTACTTTATGAACCTTGGAACATTTCACTATTGGAGAAAGTCTAAGAAACTAAAAACTGCACTAATTTAGCAGTCATGCCAGCCAGCAATGGAAAGCCCCAGCTAGGCCACATCAGCCAGTGCAGAGCAGAGCAGAGAAACCGCCTCACAAGAGCCCTTTCCAGAATATACAGCAGATTAAAAGACAGTGCTGGCCGGAGCTACTGGACTTCCAATTGACAGTTAATGGAACAGTAGCATGTCCAGTGTGCTGAAGGCCAAAGGAAGGAAACCAGTGCTACAGAAACGACTACTGTACATTAGTATGGACTTTGGTTTATTGATACAAGTTTAAGGTCAATTTTGTTATATGTACTTTTCTACTTTTGTTTAAGCTATTATGTTTACACAGCTCTACTTCAGTCTCACTCTGAGGATTCAGAAGGCAGTGTCTCCATTTTGAACTGAGGTAGAGGTAAGAGCCAGTGGCTGGCTGCTTTGCTTTTCTGGTCTTCAGATTGAACCCCAATATCTGTTATCTGTCTCTGGGTTTTTATTAATCGTGCTACAAACTAATGTTCAGATTTTTAGAAAAACATAGACATTGGGTGTACTTGTGTTGTAGCCACTAGAGTCAAAATACCAATCCTGAATTACTGTTGTTTTGACCTTATTTTTATCTCTTTGCCTCAATTTCTATGGTAATGACCACCTACCTTAGTGTCATGAAATTTAAATAGTATTTGTAAAGTATCTAGAACAGGTCCTACTACATGTAAACATGTGTGTGCCTGTTGAAAATCCTTGTGCCGATCTTCTATGCAACTGTTCAAACATTTACAGAGCCTTCCTTGTCCTGGGACCCAAACCAGTGTGGCCAGCAGCTGTGGTCTTCCATCCTCCGTACAATACATACCAGCTGCTCAGTAAATATCTGATGTGTTTAGTTTAATCCAACCTACAAAAATGTAAGGCCTTTTCATTTGCTGGGAAAAGGCTGTATCCTTTAAGTGTCAATTCCTGAAAGGCCCAGACTAGAAATACTTACATCCAATTTAAGTGTAATATTCTCTTTAATATTCTTTCTGTATGTGCAATAAAGTTGACTTCCAAATTATTAGCAAGTATAAAGACATATTTAGAAAGAAAATACATATTTCTATCAGACATAGCGTTTCTTTATAAAATTTTAACAAAGAAGAAAATGTGCTTTAAAAAATTAAAAACAAAGCCGGGCAGTGGTGGCGCATGCCTTTAATCCCAGCACTCAGGAGGTAGAGGTAGGCAGATCTTTGTGAGTTCAAGGCCAGCCTGGTCTACAAGACCTAGTTCCAGGACAGGCTCTAAAGCTACAGAGAAACCCTGTCTCCAAAAACAAAACAAAATAAAAAATTAAAAACAATGTCAGTATCCAAGGCTATGACCGATGGTTAGAAGCTGGTGCAGTAATAAAACTCTGAATTCCAGAACTTGGAAGGCTCAGGCAAGAAAATTGCTTACAGTTCTAAGCCAACACAGGCTAAGCAAGGCCCTCTCTAAGAGACTCTGGACTCTTTGGGAGCTAATTGATGTCAACTGAATCTATACGATTTTGTAAAAACTGTGCCTTGCAAAAGTAAACTGGTCTAGTATATAAATCCCTTCTCTTAATTTAAAATCAAAAGTAACAAAAAGACTTTGTGGTCAAGCTTAAAACAATTACTCTGTAAATTTCAGTAAAACGTCTGTGTGGCAACAACTAATTAAAACGGAAATACTGCAAGAAAATATAAACTACAATCCACATTAGTACCAAATTACTAAAGAATGCCTTGCTGGGTACCGACCAAAGCATGAGCTTTCTTGAAGGTGCTGAGTGACAAGTGAAGGTACACCTGGAGTCCACTCCTTTGGATGAAGAGGAAACGATGCCACCTGCTGTGAGCTAGGAGTCGGGGGGGGGGGGGGGGGGGGGGTAGACTGAGCTTGTACCTTATTTGCTGTCTACACAGCCATGGTAAATACTCTGCAAATGCTCATCCACAGGAGGCTAACAGCTCACTAACACGGTGAGTAGCAGCCACACTAGACTAACAGCGGAAACCAGATAGACACCTAACACCCCCTTGAGAGTCAGTGATACTGCCGTTACATGCAACTCTGCTAATCATACTTCTGCTCAGTGAAGAAAGGCAACACAGATCAGGGCAGGCACAAGACACGGTCCAGTACATGACCTGCCTAAGTATTCCAACAATAACAGGTGACTGGTAAATTAAAATTTCAACCCCAGGTGTCTCTCTCTGCAGACTGAGACTGGTTTTACAACTTCCTGCTCTCTGGTTCTAGAGATGTCAGTACTGGAATTTAGAAGACAATGACTTCAGATGAAAAGAGTGAGAGTGAGCTGGAGAAGGGAGAAGGAAGAAGGAGACCATGGCTAGTGCTGTCCCCCCATAAAAAGTGAAATTACTTACGCATTAGGCTGTAAATGTGCTTTTCTGCAACATGTTCCGTAAACAGCTTTATAAGATCATCTTTTAAGTCTCTGTTAAGTTTAGTTTCTATGTAAAACTTATTCTGAAAAATAAAATAAGTTTTTATATATCAACAAGGGAAAGCAATCATACCCATGAGTGGGAGAACCAAATAATGTTTAAGGGAATAATGTATAAATGTGCTGATTAAAAAAATAATAATAAGGCCAGGCGGTGGTGGCGCAAGCCTTTAATCCCAGCACTTGAGAGGCAGATGTAGATAGACCTCTGTGAGTTCGAGGTCAACCTGGTCTACAAGAGCTAGTTACAAGATAAGCTCCAAAGCTACAGAGAAAGTTTTTTTGGCATGAGGTTGAAAGGCTGAAAGATTCAAACAATCCCAGCACTATGGAGGCAGTATGGAGCCACACTGGGTGCTGTGTCCTTTAAGCGTTCATCACAAGCATCAAAAGGCAATGCTGGGAAACTCAGGAAGGGCACGCACTCTTCGTCATCTAGGCTGAGGACAGGCAGTGGAAGCTAAGAAGAGTCCCTGTAAACACGCCGGTCAGCAATGGGCAGTGTAACACACTCCAGATACCATCTCTGCTCAGAGGCAGACACCCTAATCAGGCTGAGAGCAGGCAATGCTTGAAGGAAGTTTTTCAATTATTTCTAAAACAGATGAGCTGTATGGTACACAACAAGGGACAAAACTGAGCGTGACTACAACATTCCTGGGAACTGCCTACTGTTTCCTTATTTACCTGAGTCACTTTGAATCAAGTTTTCTCTTTCTTGCAACCAAAATCAGCCTAAACAAAAACAAAAATCTAAAACTATTAAATTTATTCATGTTTAAATGCTAGCTCAATGCCAAAAGGATGAAAACAAACTGTTCACTCACTCTCTTGGTTCTGAACAGTGTTCTCCTTTCTGTAAAAAAAACAAAAAAAAAAAAAAAAAAAAAAAAAAAAAAAAAAAAAAACAAAGCTATAAAAGCCAGGCAGTGGTGGTGCAGGCCTTTAACCCCAGGCAGAGGGAAGAGGATCTCCATGAGTTGGAGGCCAGCCTGGTCTATAAAGCAAGTTCTAGGACAGCAAGAGCTGTTACACAGAGAAACCCTGTATCAAAAAACAAACAAAACAACAAACAAAAACAATAATAAAAAAAAGACGTACATGGTTAGTTAAAAAACAACCATGCCAGCAGGTACGCAATCAAAAGCCAACCAGAGCTGATCCGTGTTCTAGCTCTACAGGTCACATTCTGTAGAGAAAACCACATGACACATTTGTTCTGAAACACTGTTTGCAAGAACATGTGACCCCTTCCTCTCCTGGGAGAAAGCACCTGCTAAGAAAACACAACACACTGCCTGTACCCTTTACCCTAATGTTACGTTCTAGGAGACCTTTCTCCACAAAATTATATAAACATGCCATTATTTTAACTGTATATTTTCCTGTTTTCCATAAATTGTTTAAACAGTCCCCAACTGATGACAATACAGATATGCCCAATGTTTTGCTATTAAAAAGAAATTAAAATATAACTTATACATAGGCAATATTTATATCTATGAGTTTGGGAAATTCTAGAGATAAAATTTTGAGTATTCCAAGGCAATTTTACCAATTTATATTTCTACTGTAAATTATAGGCCTCTTTCTCTACAGCTTAATCAGAAGTATTTTCAAGAACTTTTTAAAAGTAATTTTAACTTAAATAACAATGATGTCATATATATTTTCCTTTTATGCTATATATTTTCTGTGAACTATACAATTCATATCCTTTGTCAAAAAATAGTATTACTGACTTTTTTCTAAGTAAGCCATGAAACTAGTTAGCAAAGACAATAAACCTATGTCTTGTGTTTTGCAAATTGCCTAAACTTCTTCACTACTTTTTGGTTTTGGTATTTTGCTGAACAAGAGTGTTTTATTCTTACATCAACCAATATCCTCCTTCCTGACAGGATTTAAAGGTCTCTCAGCGAGAATGTGGGAACGGGACCTATGTATGGGGGGTGCGGGGTAACACAGAGGTGATAAGAGAGGGTTGAAGGAGAAAGTAAACAATGTACTAAATATAGGATGAAATGGTGAAAGAACAAATTTAATAAAATTGTGAGGGGGAGAAGAAATGCCTTTCTTCACTCTCAAAATTGGGCATGATTTTTTCTGTCACCTTCACTTTTAGGCTCATTCCATTTAGATGTGTTGTGAAGAATAAGGTAGTGATTACACCTCCTACTCTCAACTCCAGATTCATGAAGACACCCATCTTTAATCTGACTCAGGAAAAGAAAACCAGAACACAATTAGCCCCACATGGTTTGGGAGGTAAACAGAGCTCTAACTTACCATATATATGAAAAGAGGCACGATGCTCTGTAATGCTCCCATATACTGTCCCAGAGCTATATTAAATCTTTCAATATAGAGGTCTGGAGGGCTGGCCTGTAAGAAAGCACAGCAACATAAGCACTCTGAGAAACCAAGTAAAAGTCCTTCTTCAACCTCCTGCAATACAAACCAACTTAGAAAGAAATCAAATTCCCATAAGATGTGTAGTGTGGTGTGTGTGTGTGTGTGTGTGTGTGTGTGTGTGTGTGTGTAAGAGAGAGACTTATATTAAAGTCAGCTAAGGTTTCTTTGTTCCAAATCAGTTTAGTCACCTTTAAAAACTGCAAAACTTTAACATACTATGTTTTTAATAAATCACCACTGAATTAGGGAGACACTCCTTACAGGAATCAAGCTATATTGGGAGGAGGGGGGCTCAAGCATGTAAAACAGGTTCAAGGTTCATGATACTACTAGAGGGGCTAAAGAGATGCCCAGCCGTTAAACATGCTTGCTGCTCTTGCAAAAGCACCCAGGTTCAATTCCAAGCAGCTTACAACTATCTGTCCCTCTGGTTCTAGGGAACCCAATACCATCTTCTGGTCTGCACAAGCACTGTACACATGAGGTATACAACATACACTCAAGTAAAACACATATACATAAAAAAATCAATCTCTTTTTAAAAATTAAGAATTCACATATACATATACATGCAGGTCTAGACTGAAGTACAGTATAATGCACACCTCCTAACTTCACCCACTGCTACAAAATACTAAAAGTCACTATGGAAACCTCTTTTTTACTGTGTGTTGACTGAACATGTCTGGTCTCCCAGTATAGCTGTATCTGAAATAAGGAAATAATTAAAATTCCATGAGGTCATAAGGGCATGGTCCTCATCCTACAAGACTGTGTGCCCTTAAAAGGATACAAAAGGGCATACTCCCAAACATTTGCTATCAAAATGTGGCACAGAGGAAAGGCTTTAGTGAAAATGCTTCTACCTACAAGTCAGCAAGAACTGTCTCTATTTCATCTTTCATTACAGAGCACTTAAAGATGTGGTGTTCTCTTTCCATTCTTTTCCTAGTCCTCCTAACCGCCTGCGGAATAAAGATTGTCTCCATCATACATAGGAGGTAAACAGCTCAGAAATGTTTAACTATTTGACTGTGATCCCAAGCTCGGCTTAATATGCACCAAGACTCAATCTGATCCTGGGGACTCTGGGTTATTTTGTACCGAAACGCCCTTCTTTATTACTCTCAAATCCGCCACCTTTTATTGTGGACTTCTAAATTGAAGGCACACTGTCTACTTTTCTGCATCTACAACCTATACCTTTAACACTGCCCAGCCCAGCACATGGACCAACCAGCCAATCCCAAGTAATATCAGTGTCTTTTGTCTGCCCAGACATCTTTCTCCCCACCTCCATCAGACTTGCTTTATTCCTTCAAGATCTATTGTAGCTTTCTCAAAACATCTGAGTTTCATGACCCTTAGTTGGGCAACTCACTCTGTCACTAACTGCAATCCCTGAGGCAGGATCTGTGCCTTACCTGTTCCTCTACAATCTGACCAGACTGTCTAGAATACAGGACACAGACATGTATTTTTCAAAGACAGAATCTTTTGAAATCTAAACTTTATAATATAACCTAGCTCTGTTTAAATCTAAATTTCTATTTTAGTATTAATAAGGGTTTACCGTACTGAGTAACTAATTCATGCCTTAGAATTTTCATTTCCATACTGAGGAGCGATTCCCACACTACGCTATTTCTAAGGATGTGTCAAGAATCAGACAAACAAGCTCCTATCCATGAGTAGGAGTAAACAGCAACCATGTAATATTTTAAAAAGCAGTATTTGTCAACCAGAGAAACTGGGGGAAATGATTCTGCATTACAGGCTAACTACCAGAAATGAACAGACTGGCACACAGCATCTTTCTCAAAGCAGCTTCAAAGAATTCAGGAATTGATATTCAGCATTCAAAGAAGTAAATTTTACACATATAGGAGAAAAAAATCTGAAAATCCATTACATTAAAATATTTTTCCCTTCTCATGAAAGGACACTTCGTTTAAGAGTTAAAAACATGAACACTGATCAAAAGGCACATTGAACAGCAGAGAGAATGAGTAAAATTGAGCTCCATATTCCTTCACAAAGTCCCCAAGCCTCAAAGGCTAGGAGTATAAAAAGTACTTTTTGTGCTGAATCAAATGTCAGAACACTCAGCTTCTTTACTTCCACATTTCATGCAGCACTTACTCACTTAAAACCTTGGAAATAACAAAGACCATAAATTATTACGGTCTGAGAAATAAACTTCATCTTTTCCAGGAACCTAGAAATAAATGTCATTTTGAGAAAACAAATCAAACTGTTCCTCTTTAAAACTTAAAATCAGTACACTCTGGTCTCCACTGGGGAAAATGCTGCCTAGTTTGAGCTTCACTATTCCAAGATGATAGCATCTGGCTTGGATATTAATTAAAAGAAATCCCTCACATCAAACAAGAAAAAGAAATCCCTCACATCAAACAAGAAAACGGAACATTTTCAGGTTTAGTTTCCAGCACAAAACAAAACAGAAACTACTGTTGTAAACTTCTCCCAGTCCTTAGGGGAAGTGTTGCGGGTGCCTGGGCAGACAAAGGTGCTCTACACAGCCACACCAGTCCTTAGGGGAAGTGTTGCGGGTGCCTGGGCAGACAAAGGTGCTCTACACAGCCACACCAGTCCTTAGGGGAAGTGTTGCGGGTGCCTGGGCAGACAAAGGTGCTCTACACAGCCACACCAGTCCTTAGGGGAAGTGTTGCAGGTGCCTGGGCAGACAAAGGTGCTCTACACAGCCACACCCTCAATGGGTTTGGAGTTTTACTTTCACTTCTTCCTCCCTGAAACAACAGCCATTTAATGATTTTCTATCCTTTCAAAACATATTGCTTGTAGAATTAAGAGTCTAATAGTTCTTTGCACAAATGTGAAATTATTCTAGTACCAATGTGTACTTTTTCTAACAATCTATCTTGGAGTAGGTTTATTTTATTGAGTCTAAAACATTGATCCCTGGAATGACTTGCACTATTTAAAATAACTAAAGATGGGGTTGGGTACATGGCTCGGCAGTTTGGAACATTTACTGCTCTTTCAGGGAACCCAGGGTTAGTTTCCAGCACACACATGACATTTTACAAGGGATCTGATTGTCTTCTTGCCCACACAGGTTCCTGCACACACATGGTGCACATAAACTCACATGGGAGCACCAATACACGTGAAAATAATAAATGATAAATCTTTAACCTTAAAGACTCCAAAAAGCCTTTTCTATCTGGAATTAATGAAGGTACAGGGGAGAGCATCTGTACTCCCAAGGAAGCTGAATCAAAGCCCAGGAGTTTGAGAATAGCCTGGGTAACGCAATGAGACTGTATGGCCCCAAAACAAATAATAAGGTCTTCAAAAGTTCCCCAGTGCAAGCAATCTACAGATTCAGTGAAATGCCCATCAAAGCCCCAGCAAAATTCTTCACAGATGTCGAAAGAACGGCACTCAACTTCATACAGAAAAGCAAAATACCCAGGATAGCCAAAACAATCCTGTACAATAAAAGAACTTCTGGAGGCATCACAATCCCTAACTTCAAATTCTACTACAGAGCTACAGTACTGAAAACAGCCTGGTACTGGCCTGAGGACAGACAGGAGGACCAATGGAACCAAATAGAAAACTTAAATATTAAGCCACACACCTTCAAACACCTGACTTTTGACAAAGAATCAAAAACTATCAAATTGAAAAAAGAAAGCATATTTAACAAATGGTGCTGGCATAACTAAATATCAACATGTAGAAGAATGAAAACAGGCCTGTAACTATCACCGTGCACAAAACTCAAATCCAAATGGATCAAAGACCTCAAAATAAAGCCAGCCACATTAAATGTTATAGAAGAGAAAGTGGGAAGTACACTTGAATGCATTGGCACAGGAGACCACTTCCTAAATATAACCCCAGCAGCAACAGAAACTGAGAGAAACAATTAATAAATGGGACCTCCTGAAACAGAAAAGCTTCTGTAAAGCAAAGGACATGGTCAACAAGACAAAACGACAGCCTACAGAATGGGAAAAGATCTTCACTAACCCCACATCAGACAGAGATCTGATCTCGAAAATATACAAAGAACTCAAGAAATTGGTCATCAAAAGAACAAATAATCCAATAAAAGAAAAATGGAGTACAGTTCTCAACAGAGAACTCTCAACAGAGGAATCTAAAATGGCTGAAAGACACTTACAGAAATGTTCAACATCCTTATTCATCCGAGAAATGCAAATCAAAACAACTCTGAGATTCCATTTTGCACCTGTAAGAATGGCCACGATCAAAAACACTGATGACAACTTATGCTGGAGAGTTTGTGGGGAAAGGGGAACATTTCTGCATTGCTGGTGAGAATGCAAGCTGGTCCAGCCCCTTTGGATGTCAGTGTGGCGATTTCTCAGAAAATTAGGAAACAACCTTCCTCAAGACCCAGTAATACCATTTTTGGGTATATAACCAAAGGATGCTTAACCATGCCACAAGGACATGTGCTCAACTATGTTCATAGCAGCATTGTTCATCATAGCCAGAATCTGGAAACAACCTAAATACCCCTCGACTGAAGAATGGATAAGGAAAATGTGGTACATTTACACAATGGAGTACTACACAGCAGAAAAAAATGACAGCTTGAATTTTGCAGGAAAATGGATGGAGCTAGAAAACATCATTTTGAGTGACGTAACCCAGACCCAGAAAGACAATTATCACATGTACTCACTCATAGGTGGTTTTTAAACATAAAGCAAAGAAAGTCAGCCTACAAACCACAATCCCAGAGAACCTAGATAACAATGAGGACACTAAGAGAGACATACATGGATCTAATCTACATGGGAAGTAGAAAAAGACAAGATCTCCTGAGTAAATTGGGAGCATGGGGACCTTGGGGGAGAGTTGAGACAGGGAGGGGAGCAGAGAAAAATGTATAGCTCAATAAAAATCAATTAATAAAAAAGAAAAAAGAATTGAGATCATCTTTCAAATTTTTAAATAATGTTATAATTCTAGAACTTCTTTCATCATATACTTAAATATTTTAGCAATAATTTCTTTATTTCATGAAATAGTCAATCAGTATTCTGATTTCCCCTAATCATATTGTAAGCCCTATTTTTTTAACATTTTATTTGGGTCTGTCAAAATAAGACCCGTATGTTGTGACATTGATGGCAATTTCCCTCCAGTCTCTTTCTAACCTATAGGTTTCCACTCTCTTCTTTTTCATATTCTTGCAAGTTTCATGTTTAAGAAGCAAGGGCATTAAATACTATGGAATTTTCTAAGCTGTTTTTGCTGGTTGCACCCAATTCATACAAATGATGTATTCTAATTCTTTTCTATTTGTGTAAAAATCAATAAAAATCAATAAAGTTCAGCAGTCACGTATCTTCCATGCTTGCTGCTACTCTGCCATGCGTAGTCTCTTCTGCTGCAGCCAAATCACTGTCACCCCCTGTGTAACAATGAAGGCTCAGTGTCCCTACAGCCTACTGCTTCACATCATAAACAGCCGATAGCATGCTTACTCCAGGATGGACCTTCCTTACAATACACCAAGCAAAACAACACGAACAGCAACAAAGAACATGCTTTGCAGAATCAACTAAATGGAGAGCTTTCCATTTTTTGATAAAATTACCCAATTGACATCTTCCCAAGGTTTGGCTACATTATGTAAGACAATAATTCTTTATGCTTCAATGTATCTTAGGAAGTAGGTATACTGCTATGATGAAATAAGTTTAAAAGTTAAAATATACCTTTGAATGGCAGTCTGTTACATTACATTCACAGGATCTGTTACACAATGGTTCGGGGAAAGGGTAAAACTGAATAATTTTTAAAAATTTTTTTCTTAAAAATATAAGTATAAACATCTGAATTTAAATGTATAAAAAAGTTGATTATTCATATTTCAACTGGTATCTGCATTTTGTGCTTTAGTAGCCCTAGAACATTTTAACTTTTCTTTAAATAATGGTCTGAGGCATATAGTTTTCATTCTTTTGTACTTGAATGTCTATATTCTAAATAAAATGAAAAAAATTTACATATTAAAAAACCTGAATTCATTCCAACATGACAATAAAGTCATTACATAAAATCATACTGTTTATGAAAAATAATCTTCCAAAACAAATCCAAGAGTACTTAAAAGTAACTTTAGTAATTATTTTGACATTTTAACAATTCTGTTACAACTTAATTCTTGCATCTGCTTCACTAATCAATTACTATGTTTTGATGTAAAGGAAGAAAATCTAACCTCAGAAATTTGTAAATGAGTGAGGGAGAAAGGTGTATCTGAATAGCCTCCTCTCTCTCTTATTTTCGTGTGTGTGCGCGGGTGCTTTTTTTTTTTTCCGAGATAGGGTTTCTGTTCAGCTCTGGCTGTCCTGGAGCTAGAACTCGGGGATCCACCTGCCTCTGCCCCCCAAGCGCTGGGATTAAAGGCATGTACCTGCTGCCAACCACCACCCAGCCCTGAGTAGCCCTTTCATGACACAACAAATTCTCTTTCTCAGAAGCTTAACAGATGATTGCTTCTTGAAAATTTGTTGCAATACAAATTAAGTCTCCTGAAACTACCCATGGGTGCATTAAATATTATATAGTGCTCTAATTTACCTTCTACTTGGAGTCTTTAATTTACATATTTACTACCACTGCACATTGCTCACTGGCAAACAATGAGTTACATTATATCTTCTAACAGCTGACACATTTCAAATACCTAAGTCTCAATAATCAGTCTGTTCTTCATTCACTCATTCTTCAAGTAAACAGGGGATTCTATAGAAAAGGGTAGTTTCAACACTCAGACCATACTTTGGTGTATAACTAAGCATTTAATTATGAGACCATAGGGACCATTCTTATTTAAAACACCATAGCCACTAGATACAATAGGATAAAAGGATAGATTATTGAATCTACTCTGTAAAGAAAAAAGGGAGGATACAGATATAAGATAAAAAGACAGATTACTGGGGCTGGAGAGATGGTCAGAGGTTAAGAGCATTGCTTGCTCTTCCAGAGGTCCTGAGTTCAAATCCCAGCAATCACATGGTGGCTCACAACCATCTGTAATGAGATCTGGTACCCTCTTCTGGCCTGAAGGCATATTTGGAGGCTGAACACTGCGTATATAATAAATAAATAAATCTTTAAAAAATAGATTTCTGATTCTACTTTTAAAAAGAAACTATTAATTTTAAATATTTTACATTGGGTTATATTTTTGTATACTGTATACAAATTTTATATATGAAGATAAATTTTGTATATGGAGATTAATTTTGTTAAAACATATTATTTCAGAGAAGAGGCTAAAATTTTAGAACAACATGAAAAAGCAAAAGGACTTGAGACTTCCCAAGATCAAATTCTTGGTGAGGGCACTTATGCTGACCAACAGGTTCAAGCTCTTTATGATGAACAAATCTTGTCCCTATGCCACAAAATGGCCTTTAATGCCTGGGACATGATTCAAGAACCAGGAAAAAAAATTAATCATATACCAGGGTTAAACAGGGCCAGAAACAACCCTTTAGGAACTTTTTACAAAGACTGACTAAGGCTGTACAAATAGGAGTAACAGATCCAGATGCTAGACGAGTACTTATTCAATCTCTGGCTTTTGAAAATGCCAACTTAAGAATACAAAAAGATACTTGGGCCTTTAAAGATTAGATCAGCACCAATGGATGAGTGGATCCTGCATACAATGAACATTGAGACATTTGACTATAATACTGAATCTTGGGTAGGAGAAGCAATTTCCAAAAGTATGAGGAGACATCAAAATGCCAAATGTTTTAATTGTGGCAGAATAGGACATCTGAGAAGGGATTATAGACAAGGAATTCCTAGGAATAATATCTCCTCTGGGAATGGCAAGAATAGGGGGACTCAGCCTTCAGGTATATGTAGAAGGTGTGGCAAAGGCCAACATAGGACCAATGAATGCAGATCAACAAAAGACAGACAAGGCAACCCTTACCATCTGGAAACTCCTTGCGGGAGGGGGGGCTCTCACAGGCCCCCAAGTAAAAAGTGGTCTAGTCATTCCCAGTCACTGTGGAGGACATGTCTCACCAGGAAAATTAAAAATTCTAGAGCCTTCTGTAAAAAACCATACTGTTCTGGATGATGGAATAAACATGGAGGATAAGACAAAAATTTCAATAGTAAATAAAAAACATATTCTGGCAGACTTCTATAAATTATAAAGACCAAAGCTAATTGTACATAAAAATGGTATTGTAACTGTGGTTGATAGAAACAGGTGCAAACGTATCATTACTCCAGAATCTTGGCATCCAAACTGGCCTCTTCAAGAGGCAGATGTTCAATTCCTAGGAATTGTAACCCTATCTCAAGTGAAACAAAACACGAGAAGGGTTGAAGGCATGGGGCCAGAAGGACAGACAGAAGGCTGAGGTCGTATGTGGTGAATATTGCAGTGAATTTATGGGGTCGTGAGCTGCTGCAGTAATGGAATAACCAGATTAACATTCCTGCAGTTCCAGAAACTCACAATTCTGGGAAGAATATTATAAGGTACTATACACAAAGGTCATCAGCCATTCAGGCTGAAAACACAAAGCAACTAGCAAACCTTTAGAGGTACCAATGGTTCTACCTTTAAAATGGTTAACTGAGAAACCAATATGGGTTAAACAGTGGTCATTAACAGAAGATAAATTGCATGTTTTAGAAGAGCTGGTACAGGAGCAACTAGATGCTCACCATATTGAAGAATCAATCAGCCCTTGGAATTCTCCTTTATTTGTTGTTAAAAAGAAATCTGGTAAATGGAGAATGGTGACAGATCTAGAGTGTCAACAAGGTTATTCAACCTCTGCGCCCTCTACAATCTGGAATTCCTCCGCCTTCTCTATTACCAAAAGGATGACCTCATAGTTATTGATTTAAAAGATTGTTTCATCACTATACCTTTACAAGAAAAGGACAGAGAAAAGTTTTGCCTTCACATTACCTACTTATATTTATTCTCAACCTACTAGGAGATACCAGTGGATTATCCTTCCACAGGGAATGCTCAATAGTCCCATCCTATGCCAATACTTTGTAAGTCAGCCATTGAAAATAATACGTTAAAAATTTCCTATATTCATAATTTACAATTAAATGGAATAAGTTTTGCTATCTGGTTCAAACACAGACACTTTAGAAAGAATGTCTGAAGAAGTAAAGAAAGTTTAGCCAAAATGGGGATTACAAATTGCTCCTGAAAAAAATAGAGAGAGGAGATCCTGTTATTTACCTAGGTTATAAAATAGGTTTACAGAAAATTAGAACACAAAAGGCACAAATTAGGAGAGACTAATTATGGACTCTTAATGACTTTCAAAGATTGTTAGGAGACATTTCCAGTCTACAACCAGCTGTTGGGATAACATCTGATCTAATAGTTCATTTAAACAAAACCTTAGATGGTAACAAAGACTTAAGTAGTACCAGAGAATTAACAGCTGAGGCAGAAAAAAAATTGACAATTGTTGAGGAGAAATTACAGGAGGCACATGTGGATCAGGTGAATCCAAATCTTAATTGCATCTTAGTCATATTGCCTTCCAGAATTTCTCCTTCGGGAATTTCAATGCAAAGGGAAGACATCTTAGAATGGATATTTTTACCACATAAACCAAGTAAAAAATTAAAAACTTATGTGGAAAAGTCTCTGAATTATAAAGAAAATTGAGGCAATCTTCAACTACTTCCAAGAGCTGTAGAATATGTCATTTAAATAACTTAGGGTTCTGTTGATGCGAGACATGATTGTTCTTGACAGCACCGATCTATTTCTGAATGTTGAGCACCAAAGACACTCCACTTGGGAGTTTGGTTCCTTCTTGGCAAAACTGGTCTTTGGGCAAGGAACTGCCCATGCATCGACCACTGACAAAATGCAAAATGTCCAGACAGGACAAGCAGGATACAAGAAAAAAAGACCGTCAAATCTTGCCAACACAGGGTAAGACAGTTTCATAAATTTTCCTGCCTCTGAAGATGGTCTGTCATTTACTCTAGGCCTTAGCCAAAATTGGTTTGACCAACACTGGAAATGAGACTTTGGGTGACTGCCCAAGTAGCCAGTTGTCTCTGTCATTTGTTGCACATTTTAGAAGTTGCTTGACTGCACTATGTGCTTACTCAAGTCATATTTCCCTTCTCAGGTCTTCATTGGGGTTGAAGACTAGATCGTTGTAGTTACTTTCCTCTCATGACTTGGCCAAGTTATTTATAGTACAAGACTTAAACTCCTTAGGATGGGATAATTATTGAGACATCATGTTTCTTGCTTGAAATTGTTTATGGTGATTGTAATTCTTATTTTTATACCTGATATTTGTTCTTAACTCCTTAGGATGGGATAATTATTGAGACATCATATTTCTTGCTTGAAATTGTTTATGCTGATTGTAATTCTTTATACCTGATATTTGTTCTTATTGGATATAAGTTTGCATTAGGTTTAAAACTCTCTATTATTTAAACAAAAGGGGGAGATGCTTTAGGAATTCCTGCCGCCAGCAGTCTTTAACTTATCAGCCCACTTAGGTGTGGCCTCTTATACTATATATGCCGATGTAAAGCATGGGTCTAGGCTCTCTTTCGGCGGCGTGATCTGGTTCCTGTTCCCCATTCGTGCAGAGGACTGTGATCAGTGAGTCTACCTCTAAATACATAACCCTTTATTATACTCCGTTCTGAGCCAGTGTGGGATTTCTTTTTAGCGTCCGTCTTAAATTCATATGAAGACTGAGCATTTCAGATACACAATAGTACAGACTCAGACATAAAAGACGTCTAAATGAGTCACAGTGTTAGATAAATGTACGTAGGCTTGGGAGAAAGAAGAAAAATAGTATAGAGAGTTACAAAAAAGAAATAAATGGTTTTTAAAAAAAACAAAACAAAGTCTTTAAAGAGAGAATACAAATAGTAATAGATTAAAGGAGTAAAGATAATAAAATATTAAAATTAGAGTAAAAATAAATAAGCCACTTAAATATGGTATATACACGGAGAGTGGATTTTGTATATTATTGTGCTTTCTTTGAATTTTTTTACTATGAAGGAGCTAAGTACAGAGAGACATTTCATTGTATGGGCTGCTAAACTAAACCAGCATGTATATTATAAAGGTATCTTGACTTCAAAATATGGGTCTAAGAATATGTTGCTTTGGAAAAAAGGTTCTTTGGTTTCCACAGAGGATGAGAACCTGTGAATTAATTCTGACTAATGTGGTTTGATGGATCAAGACCCCCCCCGAAAGGTTGCCATTAATACCTCCCAAAAATTATTTTGCCCAACCTAGCACACAGGATACACCATGAAAGACCTAATTAAGAGTGCTCCCAATTGGCAGAAGTAGTCTAGAAAATTATGCCCAAATTCCCAAATATTGTCTATAAATGTTTGTTTATATTTAAAGGGGGATATAATATAGCTTTACATGGGTATGGATCTTGGTTTATTGATACAATTTTAAAGTCAATTTCATTATATGTATATTTCTGCTCTTGATTAAGGTATTGTGATTTGTAGTTCATTTAAAAATGTAATGTATAATTAAGAAATATAGGTTAGATAATCATCTATAATAGTCAAGCTTATAGTCATGTTAGTTAGGTTTTCTAAATATATAGAGATATTTCAGTTAGGTAGGTATTCTTCAAATCTTTCAGAGACCTTCAGAATATGGCATTTAAAATGTTTTAAGAGCTTAGGACTTTTCATGACAATGAGACACATCTGCTCCTGGCAGCACCAATCTACTTCAAGAGGAAGATGGGCAAAGAGACTCCTTATGAAGTTGGTTAGCCATTTGGGCAAGAAACTGCTCTTGTCTGGACTGCATGATGAACTGGACATGCAGGACCCACAGAAAAATGACTGTTGAAGTTGCCTAAAGGTCCTTTGGGGTTCCTGCTTCATGAAAGAATAGAAAAAGTCTGCTAGACATTCTGCAGGACACAAAAGAAAGTGACTGACAAACTGCCAATATAGGTGGAACTGTCTTTGAAATTTTCTGCTTCGTGGATACTATGTCTGCTGGATACTATGGGCCTGTAGGGTAAAGATGGATGCCCCAACAGTACAGAAGAACTCTGGGTGACTGTCTAGGCAGGGAGATGTCTCTGTTAATTCTAGGGTTTTGGAAGTTGCATACAATGCACTTCCTGTTTACTTCGGTAATATTAAATTCTGTTGCGGTCTTTGATGGAGTTGAAGAATAGATATAGTTTTCCTTAGTTATGATAAAAGATAAAATAGATATAAATATTGTAACTGTAATTCTTGCTTAATACCTGTTTTGTTATATATAATTTTACTATGTTAAAACCTTCCTTTTTATTTAAACAGAAAAGGGGAGGGTGATATGTGATTCCCCTCTGTATGCTGTGAATATCATTGGTTAACTTTATCTGGTAAGCCACTGCCACAAGGCAATATACAGATTAACAGAAATGGGTTAAATTAATATGTAAGAGTTAGCGAATAAAAAGCTAGAACTAATAGGCCAAGCAGTGATTTAATTAATACAGTTTCTGTGTGACTATTTCAGGACTGAGCAGCTGGAACAGCCAAGCGGCCTCCTTCAACACCATATTCCAGTCCTGCACAAGAGCTACAAGAACTCTTAACCACCAAACCATTTCTCTAGCCCAATAATTTTATTTCCTAAAATCTTCAGTCTAGTAAGGAAAAAACAGTATAAAGAGGTTATTTTTTGTTTTGTTTTTAAGACACACTATATACTTCAACACAATTAAAAATCAAGATCTTTAATTTCTTTTATTTTTTATTTCTGCTAAGACAGCTGTAAGCAACCAGTTGGACTGTACTGCCACCCACTGGGGAAAAAGCAAATAGCAATGCAACACCTGCCCAGATCTTAACACCAAGAAGACATGGCTGACTTTTACTGGCAGTTGGGTAAGAAAAATATGTTATACAATATACAATAAAGTAATATAAGCTGGTGTTTGTACAGTCCAAATAAAGTTAGGACTAATTATGGCTTACTTTCCACTAATTTCATTATTTATTGGTTTATAGTATCTACAAACCAAGATATATTTAGCTTAAAAGGTACCAAAATTACTAGTTTTTTTTTTAAAAAAAATAATATCTTAAGTGTACCCAGACAACTGATAAACACTTCCATAAAGTACTATTTAGTGGGGCTGGAGATCTTCCCAAAGACCCAAGTTCAATTCCTAGCACCCACATGGCAGCTCACAACTATTTGTAACTCCCAATATCTGACACCCTCATACAGACATACATGCATGCAAAACACCAATACACATAAAATATAAAGAAATAAATTTAAAGTGCTGTTTAGAGATTTAAGAATGAGAACTTATGCCATTTTCCTCCCCCTGCTCTATTTTGGTTGCTCCTCATCAGGACCTGAATGCTGTTTCCCCCACTTTAATGTCTTCGTCTTTCCCTAAAAACAGTCTCTGCTTAAACAGCTAAGTGGGTAAGATACAGTAAAAGCTCCAAATGACTGAAAGTGAGCAACTGTTAAAGGCTAAACAGAACTTTGCAAAACTAAGCAGGCCAGGAGTGGTAATGCACATCTCTGCATGCCTTCAGTTCCAGCACTGGGGAGTCAGAGGTCGCCTTGTCTACATAGCAAGTTCCAGATCAGCCAGGGCTACACATTAAGACCCTGTCTCGGCAACAAACAACAAAAACAAAAACTAAGCAGATTATTTGCTAAGTTGGTAAGACAATTTTCTGTATATAACTAGTTCAAATTCATTTGAGAATCAAAAAAAAAAAAAAAACCCTAAAAATTCAATACTCTGGTGATGGGGGGAACCCTGAATTTCTTTATATTTAAAAGAGACAGAAGTTATAGGAAGAGGGATATAAAAATGGGCAGGATAAACTGTCACAATCTCAAATAGAAACTATAGACAAGAATCAAGTGAAGCAACAAGTCACAAGACTGGGTTCAGTCATCTGTTTTACCAATTCAACCACGAGCAACTTTTAAGTTATTGGACACTATTCCAAACTGAAAGATGTGAGAGTGTGAGGTCTGTGTTTTACAACACTATGTTAGATTATGCTACTTTACAAAAATATTTAGGTTTGATAGACTAATAATATTAAAATCTGAAAACTATATTCTCTATTTTTTAGGTCAACACCAAAAATAAATATGGAATGCTATTTCACACAGCACTTTTGAGTCTCTCCAACAGAATGCACCTTTATTTTTATGTTCCCTGGTGTTTTGCCTGAATGTATGACTGTGTGAGGGTGTCAGAAGCCCTCGAACTGGAGTTACAGACAGGTGTGGCTGCCATGTGGGTGCTGGGAATTGAGCCTGGTCCCCTGGAAGAACAGACAGTGCTCTCAACTACTGAACCATCTCTCCAAGACCCACAACGTACCTTTAAATGTGGGTAAATAAGTGAAACCAGTACCTATTTTAAGATGCCCTTGACAGAGGATGATGCCCTGTGGCTTCCACCCATTGATCTGTCAACTGCAATGTTCAATCTTTGCTTATCTGCCAAATGCAACTCAGACCATAATACTGCTCTGGCTCAAGAACTTAAAAATCAGGTTGGCAAATAACATGCTCCACCCAAATACAATGGCCTGCCCTGTAAGACTTGCTATATTCTGGTTATCATGAAAACTACTTAAACACCTAGAGAACATGAGGATCAATTATCAAGACTAATCATGATACTTCCCCCATTGGTACAGGTCAAAATCATCTGATGAGCATTCACTCAAGTGTCTGAGTTATGGTTGTGCCTTATACTAAGTTTAAAAAGAGAAGCAGGACAGAGTCCTTGCCTCCCAGAAGAGCCAGAGAAGTAGCCGGACTTGAATACAAAGACAGCAACACAGCTGTAGCCCTAACAAGCTTGTTACTGCTAAGAGGCTAGGAGTCCATAAATAAATGCCAACTGTCTGCTTTGTTCTGTTCTGTACTGTCTTGAGGGCTGGACAAGAATTCCAGGAAGGCTGTCCATAGGTGAACAGAAATGAATGTAATACTGAGAAAAGAAGGCTTTGCAAGGCAGGATGCAGAAGGGGAAAAAAAGTATCTTAAAACTTAGTGTAAACTTAGGTATAACAAATATTTCAATAAGGATATTTCACCTTAATGTTGAAAAGTTGACAAGATGATGTGAGCACATTTAACAAAAGGGTCTACAACTGATGAGCGACAAAGCTGGAACCAGGGTCTGAGGTCCCCACATTGTTACCTACTTTACCTAGCTCTTTAAAACTGGTTACCATCTTCCAAAAGAAGTCAATTAAAGACTGGCCGGTTGGGGTGTGTGTGTGTGTGTGTGTGTGGTGTGTGTGTGGTGTGTGTGTGTGCGTGTATGGTGTGTGGTGTGTGTGTGTGTGTATGTGCGTGCCCAGAAGTCAAGGCAGAAGGATCACTAGTGGTCTTACACCATTCTAATTCCGCAGGTGCTTGTTAGATGAAACCCAGGTAAGACTGTCAAGAGCTAGTTCAGTTCACTGGGGGAGCACTTGCTTAGCATGCACAAGACCAGAGAATATGATCCCCAGAACATCAAGAAAAAAAGAATTTAAAGAAAATAATGATTTTTAAACTCAGTGAGATGTGCACTGACTAAAAATAAACTCTGGGTTTACACAATCTATACCTTTACATTTACTGACAGTTTTTTAAATACTAAAAAGAGCACAGCACCTTTATCTTGCTTTAATCTTTAATAAGTCCTTCCTAATAGGAAGTTAAAAATTTAGTTTTGTAAAATGCTGCATTAGCTGGGTGAGGAAAAACAAACTCTGACACAGATATGACTAAAATTTGGGAATACCAGTACCAGTATCAGTCAAAAGCTGGATAAACAGGTACAACAAGTAAGGGAGAACAATCAGCACAGCACTGGTGAAAGAAAGGACAGTGACAGAAACCAGAGGGATGGCAAGCTACAGGACAGACGGACCAGAGCAGCAAGCTACAGGACAGACAGACCAGAGCAGCAAGCTACAGGACAGACGGACCAGAGCAGCAAGTTACAGGACAGACGGACCAGAACAGCAAGTTACAGGACAGACGGACCAGAACAGCAAGTTACAGGACAGACGGACCAGAGCAGCAAGCTACAGGACAGACGGACCAGAGCAGCAAGCTACAGGGCAGACAGACCAGAGCAGCAAGCTACAGGACAGACGGACCAGAGCAGCAAGTTACAGGACGGACCAGAGCAGCAAGTTACAGGACAGACAGACCAGAGCAGGAAGTTACAGGACAGACGGACAAGAACAGCAAGTTACAGGACAGACGGACCAGAGCAGCAAGTTACAGGAGACAGACAGACCAGAGCAGCAAGTTGCCTTTAGGGAGAATTTGGGGAGAAAGGAGACTCCAGAATTAAAAGCAAACTATTTAAGGCACAATAAAATTCTACAACTGACATGATATATAGGCAGTAAGTATCTGTTAATTATTATGGTATATTCAGTTACAAAAAGATGAAGAAAACAATAGGCGAAGGTGTATATTTTATAGAATGTAGCTCTGTTGATAATTAAGAGGAAAAAATGAAAACAACAACAAAACAAACTTTGGGTCGAGCAGGCGGCTCAGCATGTCAAGATGAGAAGATGCCTGACACCACACATCCTGACTCACACAGTGGAAGGAGAAAACCAAATGTAGCAGGACACCCCACGGCACATATTCACGCTGCCCCCAAACACACACAAGATAAAATGTGGAAAAAAAAAAAAAAAACAAGGTAAGTAAGAAACAGTATCAGACACAAAGCCTACTGTTGGAGCTGTTCCACCTTGGAGTGAACCCTGGTCACCTACTCTGAGTGAGTTTTGTATGCCGTTACTTCTACACCAGAATCCAAGTGTGACCTGGCTCTAGCCCAAAAAGCTAGTGACTGAGGCCAGGCACCCCACTCAGGGTGTTGCCTAATAGCATCATCTGCAAGGGTTTGTCAATAGCTTCAGTTGTTCATACAACAAGGGTTAGAAACTAGGAGGCAAACCACTCACTCTTGAAAGATAATACAAATTCAAAAACGTTAAAATATATTGGATCTATTTTTTTTAATTTCACCAGATAGTAAACAGAGAAAAAAAAAACATGGTTTTAAATAAAAGAAATGCTGACATTGTGGTATCAGTTATGAACTGAAATATATTCCAAATAAAAAGTTCCATAATTTATGTCAAATTTTCAAGTATTTTTTCTAAAGATTTAGCCAGCTATCCAACTAAAAAAGTATAAACTTGTGCAGTAAATCAAATTAACAAGATCCCAACTGCTCATGAGACAGCCTAGTTCCACCAGACACGCTCAAAGCAGCAAATCCTGATGCACTCAGCTCCTTACCTGCAGCTCCTTGGAGACTCGTTCTAAGTGACTGGTTATCTTTTGAATCAGATCACTGTACATCTGTTCCGAGTGCTGCTGGCACACACACTTATATACACAGCTGCAAGAAGAAACAGCACAGAAACCAAGTCAATGAAGAAGCATTCCCTGCAATCTAATGTTAAAGTACACTTTTCAAAATAAAACTCATCAACCTACAACAGGTGATCAACCAAAAACTGGAAGAAAAATCTACCCTCCCCATTCAGTGTTCTGATGGAAAGGACACTGCCAATCAACTTCAAACGACCTGGATAGTACACGTGAAATAGGCATGAGATAATCCAAAATGAGAATCTGAATGTGCTAACTCCTTGTAAGTCAGCTTTTCTCTCTTTTTAAAAATACTTGTCAAAATGAGAAAGAGAATGATAACTAGAAGAGAGACGGTTTCTGACTTACAAAGGTGTTTGCAATAAGTCCTCCTGTACACCAGTCATGAGGAATGACATAGCTGTCACTTCTTCCTGTCACTGTGCTGATCTCATTTCCCACCCCAGTTCCTAATCTACTGCTTCCATTGACTAAGCGCTGGGTACAGTTAGAGCTGATGTCAGTCAGCATCACCAGGGCTAACTAGGATCTCCTAAACAGAGCTGATGTCAGTCAGCATAACGAGGATCTCCTAAACAGTTAGAACTGATATTAGTCAGCATCAACGGGGCTAAAGTAACGAGGATCTCCTAAACAGTTAGAACTGATATCAGTAAGCACCAACAGGACTAACTAGGATCTCCTAAAAGCCATGTATTTTTACAGCAGACACTCACTAGCTTCTCTCACTGGCCTTGGAGGTTTTTCATTGTATATGACAGAGACAGGTAAGCAAGCAGAGGTGGAAGTTAATAGTGTGGTCTACTAGATCAATCCTGACACGAAAATCACTTCTGAACTGAACATCCAATTCACCAGTGTGGAGAATATACACGTCCAACGTCATCTTACATACTTCATATATCATATTCATGTTGTCAGCAATCAAAATCAATCCAAACCCACACAAATTAAATAGTAACTTACCTGTAAATCTGTTCATAGGATATAGGTATATAGTCACCAGGACTCTGGGTTAAAAGTTGGTCTATGGCACCATCTAATTTTGGCCAGTATGTGCTCTTATAATCTTCAATTGTTATGACATTCATTACTGCAAACAGAAGTAAAATAAACATTATTACTATGTGCCACACAGAAATAGAAATCATAGCAAGTGTATACACATTCAAAATCTGTCCTTCCATTACTTACCCAACCTATTTCAGTTTTTAAAAGAAGAGAAAGTTGGAAGATGGAGGCAGAGGCAGGCAGGTATCTCTGAGTTCTAGGACAGCCTGATCTACATAGTGAGATCTGAGACAGTGCAGTGACACTGTCTCAAAAAAAAGTTGGGGGAACTGAGGGGGGAGAGAGGAGAAAGAGAGAGATGAGATGGGGAAGAGAATGAGCAGAAGAGTGAAAGCACACACACACACACACACACACGAACTAGTCAGGAATGTTAAGCAGTCATTGGCTGCTTTCCCAATATGCTATAAGCTTCTATCATCAGTAGATATCCTGACCCTCAAATACATATTGTCACAATTATGAGACATAATGAGCCATCAATTAACTAAGAAGGTTCCAGGAACTATAGTCTTTCATAATTAATCTTTATAGACATCCCTGGGGGGGATCTATCTAATGACTGAACTACAGGGCTGGAGATTTAAACAACACTGTAGTCCCAAAAAGAGGATCCCACAAAATGTACTGACATTTACGGTATCACAGTGACATTCAGATGTACCTAGAATTCAACAAGACCAAGGAAAAAAAAGACAATGACTTGGAAACCTTACACTGAAGGGTCACTTCATCTCAATGGACAAACTCAAACCCTCATCACGAATCCTTTCAAGGCCTTAGCAAGCTATTCCTAAGTTCAGGGGTAACACATGCTTTACATCAAGATGCTAAAGTTAAATAGTTACCTAAAGATTTCTAGATACCCAAGAAGGTAAGAGGTAACAACTTCCAGATCAAGTATTTTACTGCTCATTTTGCCAAAACCTGGGAAGCAAGGAAGTTAAGTGGCTTCCTCCAGAATACATGGCTAATTCCAGACAAAGAAGCCAGGCCAGGAAAAGCCTTATTATCATATCTCTAACGTCTAACCTTAGCCATTAAGGATATATATAAAATACACCACTGCTATCATTATTATTCAATTTCCTATAAATCATTTTACTTTTAGTGCTATAAAATACAAGCCAAAGGGCACTTAAAGAATGACTTACGGACCCTTAAAACAACATGGTAGATTTTTTTTCCCTTTTTGAGACAGGGTCTCATGTAGCCCTCAAACTCCAATGTAGCCCTCAAACTCCAATGTAGCCATGGATGACCTTCAATTCCCAAGAGCGGGACTATAGCTGTATGCCAACACATTCAGTTTTAGTATACCATAACCTTAAGTACATTTTGTAAATAAGGCTCAGTATAATACTCGTCTAGTATATGAGAAGCCCTGGGTCCAGTTACCAAAACCATGGGGTTGAGGGCAGTGCTAAATGTAAGAAGCCATTATCAAAAGTCTCCATATTTGTAAGTATTCCACGCATATAATATTAATATAGGTGAAACTGTAAGGATAAAAACATATCACTGATTGCCAGGGATCTGTCAATAAGGAAAAGGAGTATCTATAAAGGGCTAACAGGGAGATCATTAGGGCAATAAGGTGCTTTGTATGGAATTGAAATAACAATATACCACTCTATTTGTGTCAGAACCAAAGGAACTGTGCACCATACAATGAATCAACAAGGCTATAGGTTACAGAGGAAGAAATGAAATGGAAACCTGACAAGTCTAATGACAAATGAATCACAGAGACAACAATAAAGGGTAGAACTTTGCCTAGCATGTATTAGACCCTGGGTTCGAATCTCCACACTGGGGGGGGGGGGTGGCAATTCTCCTAAAGACTTAATATTATAAATCTCCTTTTAGGAAATTTAACTCAGTGGCTGACAACTCACCTAGCATGTATGAGGCAAGTTCAATACCTACTACTTCTGATTAGAAAAAAAAAGTGTCTCATATTAAAGCCTGACATAGTGGTACACACATGCAATCTTAGCACTTGGCAGGCTAAGGAAGGGGGATATCCGAATTGCATAGTATGCATAAGGCCAGCCTGGAATACATCCTGAAAAATTCCATCAAGGAAGGAAGGATGGTGGAGGGGAAGGAGGAAGGGAGAGAAAAGAATGAAAAGCAAATAAACTAGAAGGTGTGAGTTCACAAAGAGACATTCCAATTCAAAATAAAACTTGTGTGATTCTCCAAACAACTGCCACAAAGATGAAGCCTCAAAATACTTACAGGGAAGATATCAAACTCACACCCAGACTCCTACTGAAAGGTAGTGAAAGTGACCCTCACTGCAACCCAATGAAACTAAGTCTTAGAGCACAGGCAGCTGGAACCTAGGGCTTGGGAGATACTACACAGCTGCCAAGAACTAGCAAACTACTAGAAATGTGTCATTCATGGCGCGTACTTTCATTAACCAAATAACTTATTAAACTTGACAAAAGCCAGGAGTAGTGGCACATGTCTTTCATCCCAGCACTCCAGAGGCAGAGGTAGGCAAGTCTGAGTTCAAGGCCAAACTGGTCTACAGAGCAAGTTCTAGGACAGCCAGGACTAAAGAGAAATCCTGCCTGAGAGCAGGGAACAGAAGGTGTTGCTTGAACACAAACACTACTGAGAAGAGATTAAAAGCTAGAGCCCCAACTCTGAACTGCTGATGGGTAGTCAAAGTCTGTGTGAAGTGGACTGACAAAGTGTTTACTGGAGAAACAATCCGAGACATACTATTTGCTGTTTAGAATTCCATTTTCACATGGGGTCCTACTCCCTAATCCTTTCACAATGACTTCTTGTCTTTCGCCAGGCTGGTCTAGCTACTGCAAAGACTGATCATTAAAACCGTGACTCTCAAAGCCTGGTTACACAGGGAGCATCATGGGGAAGGCAGTTTGTCATAGGAACTGTGAGACTTCACTTGTCCTACTTAGTTAGGGTTTCTATTGCTGCTACAAAACACCATGACCAAAAGGCAAGTTGGGGAGGAAAGGGTTTTATTCAGCTTACACTTCCACGGTGCTGTTCATCACTGAAGGAAGTCAGGACAGAAACTCAAACAGGGCAGGACCCTAGAGGCAGAAGCTGATGCAGAGGTCTTAGGGGGTTCTCCTTACTGACTTGCTTCCTGATTTGCTCAGCCTGCTTTCTTACAGAAACTAGGACCACCAGTCCAGTGACTCACAGTGGGCTGGGCCCTCCCCCAATGATCACTAATTGAAACACTGCCTCTCATGGAGGCATTTCCTCAACTGAGGCTTCTTCCTTCCTGGTGACTTTAGCTTATGGCAAGTTGACACACAAAACCAGCCAGTACACCACCTTAGGCCTGATCAGAACTCTGGAGTCAGAAGAGACCCTAGAATCTGTTCAATATTCTCTTCCCAAATGACCCTCAAGACTGCTCAAGTTTGAGAAACCACTGGCCCCCACACACAGTACAATGTAGCCAGAGAAGGTAACATTCATTTTCTTCTCTGGATTGCTAGTAAGAGGTCTGTCATCTTTGCACTGTGGTCAATCAAATGTATAAATATATCAAAGACAATATTGAAAGAGCAGGCAGAAGTGCTTTCATGCAAACTCAAAGTTCCACATGATACCCCTTATTCCCCATCAAGAAAGCCAGCTTATAGTATTGATTCTGACTTGGTAATGACAATTTTAAAATAAGCCAAGCTTAGCAAACTAAATTACATCTGAAACATAGTTTTTTTTTAATTAACTATTGGTGTGGGAAGTCCTTTTGTATATATGTTGCTTTTATTGGTTAATGAATAAAGAAACTGCCTTTGCTTGTGATAGGGCAGAGTAGAGCTAGGCAGGGAAAACTAAACTGAATGCTGGGAGAAAAGGTGGAGTCGAAGAGAAGCCAGGCAGCCCCACTGGAGACAGAGGCTATGAAACTACCGGGTAAGCCACAGCCACATGGCAATACACAGATTAATTGAAATGGGTTAACTAAAGATATAGGAGCTAGCTAACAATATGCTTAAGTGATTGGTCAAACAGTGATTTAAATAATATAGTTTCTGAGTCATTATTTCGTGGTCTGGGCAGCCAGGAATGAACAAGCAGCCTTCCACAACAAACTAATGACTAGGTACACTAAGGCTATTTGTGACAGAGACACACATCTGCTCCTGGCAGTACTAATTTACTTCAAAAAAGGATGATGGGCATCGAAAAACCTCCATATACAGTTTGCTTTTGTTGTGACAAAAGCTAGTCATTTGGAAAAGAAACTACCCTCATCTTGACTGCTGACAGTATAGTGTTCAAATCGGACAAGCAGGACACAAAAAAAAGCAACTGCCAAACTTTGCCTAGACAAGGTAGACAGTCCTTCAAAATTCCTGCTTCATAGAAAAGTCTGTTAGATATCTAGGCCCATAGGCCAAAGTTGGATGCCCCAACATTACTGAGAAACCCTGGGGTGACTGTCCAGACAGCCAGATGTCTGTCATTTCTTAGTTTTGGAAGTTGCTTGCTCTGCACTTCCTGTTTACTCAGATAACATTATATCCTTCCCAGGTCTCTGATGGGGTTGAAGATTAGATAGTTGTAGTTATAGTTTTCCTTAATTATGATGAAAAGTAAATTAGGTACAGTGATGGAGGAGAGTTATCTGTCTATGTTACTTTCATTGGTTAATTAATAAAGAAAACTGCCTTGGCCCTTTAAGAGACAGAAAATTAGGTAGGCGGAGTAGACAGAACAAAATTGTGGGAAAAGGGGTAGCAGGCAGTGGGGAGATGCTTCAGGCAGTCGCCATAGTGAGTCACCATGATTCTCCTCTCTGAGATGGATGCCACACCTCGTGGTGCTACACGGATTACTAAATATGGGTTAAAGGAAGATGTGAGAATTAACCAGTAAGAGGCTAAAACTATGGGCCAGGCAGTGTTTAAAAGAATACAGTTTCCGTGTAATTATTTCAGGTGTAAAGCTAGCCGGCAGGAAGAGGTTAGGCGGGATTTCCAGGAACACAGAGGACTCTAGGAAGAAGGCAGAGTTGCCAGGCAGACACAGAGGGCACAGGACGGGCAGTGCAGAATGAAGGCAACCAAGCCTTATAAAAGAACATAGATTAAAAGATACAGGTTAATTTAAGTTAAAAGAACTAGTTAGGAACAAGCCTAAGCTAAGGCTGAGCTTTTATAATTAATAATAAGTCTCTGGTTTGTTTGTTGTGAGCCTGCAGCCCAAAGAAAAATCTGTTTACATCAGGTGAAATGGACCAGGGAGAAAGTGGATGTTTCTTTAAAAAAAAAAAAAAAAAAAAAAAAGCCACTTGTTATCACAGTTTGCTCATCTCAGTAACAAGCCACTTAATGGCTTTACTCAAAACACTGTCAGGCACGGCATTCTCCTCCCTCCATCAAAAGGGGTTGACTGAACTCTTTAAAGTACCAGACAGAGGAGCTAAAGGCCAAAAATTACACTTTCAGAGTGGGAAAGAAGTCCTTGGGAATAAGGGGAACAGACGGGTAGAACAAAAACAAGATGATGTATTCTAATAAACAAATGGGAATATTTAAGAAGCAAAACCCTAGTTGTAAAGGGAAATTACTTTGCTAGGGTGTAGCTTAGTTAGCTGGTAGAGTACTTGCCAGGCAGGCACAAAGCCCTAGGTTTGATCCTCAGCATCACAGAAAGCATTAATAACTGGATGTGGAGGTGAATTCCTACAACTTCAGCACTCCAGAAACAGGCAGAAGGATCATCTCAAAACAAAAAGAAAATAACTTGACCCAGAACCGTAACACTTAGCTGTTACTAGGAGAATTGGCCAGTTTAAAAACAAAAACTATTCATTGTAAATAGTCTGTTCATGAGGAGAGAAATATCTAACTCTGAGCCACCTACTTGGTAATGTTTTGATTTGCCAGTGGAACAGAGCAGCTATCTGTATCTAGTGAAGCTACATTTCTTTCTACCCAGACAAATTCTATAAAAAAGGCTTTGGGTATTTGGGGACTTCTAAGTTTGGGGATTTGGAGACACTATTGAGAACTTAAAATGTCTACTGTGGATACTATAAAGTCACTCTTCCCATAGGTTCTGGAGTTATATTCACATAAACATATAACCAGATAACACTGGCATCTGGTTTTTATTAAGGTCTTCATTAACATATTCCTTGGGTGTTCTACCCTACTCAACTGTCCACAAAGATACACTGGTCTAGATAAGGCTGCAGCAAGTCAGCTACTTTCTACTAACAAAGTTTGCTTCATATGAAATGCTCTTCCTGACACTGGAAGGTTGTAAATAGCATTTCTGTTCTATTGCTTAGAAACCATTTCTGCAAGAGGAATAGACTAGGAGAGGAGAAATGCCCCCAACAGAAGATAGCTTAAGAAACCAACACTCAGTGCATTGGCTACTGGCAAGATGGAAATCTTTGTTCCTACAGAACAGTGTTGTGTGTTTTCTGCACAACATTAAAACCAAAAATGTCTGAGTTCTGAAGATAAAACAAAGACAGGTGTTGAGGTGAAGCCCTGATGTCAGATGTCTTTATGTATACGCGCTGCTTTATTGGTTGATGAATAAATCTGTTTCAGCCAATGGCTTAGCAGATTAAAGCTAGGCAGGAAGTCCAAACAAAGACAGAGAGAGAGAAAGAGAGAGAGAGAGAGAGAAGTTGGAGTTGAGGAGAGACATCATGTAGCCACTGAAGGAGATGCCAGAACATTACCAGTAAGCTACAGCCTTGTGGTATGCATAGATTAATAGAAATGGGTTAATTTAAGACGTAAGAGCTAGCTAAGAATACGCCTAAACCATTGACCAAACAATGTTATAATTAATATAGTTTCTGTGTGATTATTTGGGTCTGGGCAGCTGGGAAACCAAAGCAGTCACCATTTACAAAGTCCCAGAGTAAAAGGAATGTTCAAGTCCAACCAGGAGAAATACACTTCTTCCTGCTCCACTCATCCCCCCTCCTTTTCTCAGGATGAAGATCCTTCTCTTGGAAACCAAACATCCCAGAGAAAGGCACTCATGCACCAGCACCTGGCAGTGCTTTAACGGCAGTCCTCATCCAATCAAACTCAAGTGAAGCCAACACTTAACCTAGCAAGATCCCCTTCAGAGACCTGCTAAAGTCTCTTTCAATTTAAATATGAATAGACAGTAAAGGATGATCAGATTTCAGACATGAACAAAACAAAAACGACAAACTAAGAAAAAGATAACTCAAAGGATAGAAGAAATCACTTTTTAAAAATCTGTAATTATTATTCTCAAAAGGATACAATTAGAGCTGGCAAATGGCTCAAAGTGCTTACCAAAAAGCCTAAGGGCCTGAGTTCAATCCTGGAACCTACTTGGTAAAGGAGAAAAACAATTCCTGTAAGTTGTCCTCTGACCTCCACATGTTACCATGCTAACAAAACACACACAGTAAGTGTTACTAAAAAAAAATAAGATACAATTAAAAACTGTCTTAGCATAGAAGCAATCCAGGTGCTTCCAAAGTTAAAAATACAGCCAAAATCTAATAGAGAGATAAAGAAATCATCAGGGAACTTTCCCAGACCATTAAGAGAAATAGAAGATAAAACCTAGCTAACTGACAGAAAAACTGGAAATTCTACATGACTACTAATAATTCAAGAGAATGAAAGAGAACAGGAAAAATGTAAAGGCAAACAGATACCAACATATTACAACATAAAGTATCCCATAAGCTCCCTCAAAAACGAAAGTCAAAGTAGCATTTGATGCCATTCAATGTAGATAGCAAACTTGAAGTCAAAGATGGAACATTTTAAAAGTTCCAGGAAAAATTTCAGTCACGAATTCCTGTGGTACATGCCTTTAATCCCAACACTCAGGAAACAGAGGCAGGCAGATTTCTATGAGTTTGAGGCCAATCTGGTCTACACAAAGAGTTTCAGAACAGTCAGAGCTACATAGTAAGAGACTGTTGGGGGATGGGGCGGGAGGGATTCTCCACCTCAACTGTCAATTACGTAAGTATGAGTGCAGCGCTACCCCCCCCCCTTTTTTTTTTTTAGCTAGGAAAGATCTAATGTTCTTACCAGGAACCTCTAGAAGACTTCTTCAAATATGCATACATACCCACACAGGAATGTACCAACAAAAAATGCAGATGGTGTAACTGAGCAGCAGAGCCCTTGTCTGGCATGTAGGGGTCCTAAGTTTGATTTCCACCATCACCAAAAATAAAGAGGGACTGGGGAGAGGAGAAAGGCAGAGAGAGTGGGTGTGGCCGCTATCTACTTGAAAAGCTGCTGAGTGACAAGTATGCCTTAGCCCTAAGGAACCAAAAGGGAAAAGAGGACTGATAAGTTCATAGACAAAGACCAAGTTAATGGAATGACGCTGTTGACAAGTTTTAAGACTATGTTCAGGCAGCCTATGTTAGCATATGCTTTTAATTCCAGCACTTGAAAAGTAAAGGCAGGCAGCTCTCAGGAACTTCTAGATCAGCCAGGGCTACAGTGAGAGCCTGTCTTATAAAATAAAATAATAAAATAAAATAAGAGTATGTTCAACAAAAGCATGTCAAAGTTCCAGATCAAAGAGAATGTATCTGAGTACATTTTTGGTCCTTCAGTGACTATCATGTCTTCTATGAGAGCAGCAAGTGCTCTTAACCACTGAGCCGTCTTTACCGCCCCTCCCAACTTGTATTATTTTAATAGCAGCAAAGTTTTTTTTAATGAAACTACTGTTTTAGGATTTCCAATATTCTAAGGTAGGAGAAATAAGAGTTCAGGAGTTCAAACCATTCATCCTCTCTTCCTCAACCCAAAATTCTATAGACTTCAATCCCTAAAGACCTCTAAACATCTGAAAACCCCTACTCCAAAGCTTTAATTGTCCAGGCTCATCTCTTGTCTACAATTATTACAGCTTCAAAATGGTCACTGTCTCTCTCCACTAACATTAAGACACAACTTAACCAAGGCACGAACTCCCTTAACACTTGTGGGTGGAGCCCTTCCTGTCCAACCACTTCTATCTATTCACGTCTAATTGTGCCATTCCATCCTTACACTTTGTGCTCCCAAAATAATCATGGGTCACATCTGAGTCCAACTACTCCTCACTTTCTCTTTCCTCTCTCTCCCCCTCCCTCCCTCTCTCCCTCCCCCTCTCTCTTTCATGTTATCAAGTATATACACAACACTAGCATCTAGTCATAACACACCAGCATTATGTCTGTTCATCATCTCACATTTTGTCTCATTCCATGCCCTCATTATCAGAAGCTGAAACACTACTTTGCATAAAGAAACACTTGCTGCATAAAATACCATTCAGATGTCTAATCACCACATCTGTAACTAGGAATTATAAACCTACAGAGGCTAACAGCCACATGTCACCAACACCAGAATGAGACACAAAACCAGTTTATAGTTCCAAGACACACTACAAAAGGCTAAGAAAAACTTCACAAAGTGCCTAACAACCTACAGTGCAATGTGCATGGTTTACAGCTCAGTTTACAAAAGAAGTAAACTGTTTTCTTCAGAGATTTGAAACTAAGCTTTATCATACAAATCAAAAGCGGGTTTCTCTTTATTAATGACATTTTATGTGATACCAGTTTGTAAAAATAAAAAGCAAAACAGCAAAGGAAGAGCCCCAATAATATCCTGCAGTTCAGCTAATGGATCACATTCATGGTGATGCTTGCCGAACACAGCCAGTAAGCTAGAAGGTGACAAATCACACACCACATTCGGGTCCATCAACTCATTTGCAAACTGGAGGACAGGCCCTGACAACCAAAGGACAAATTTAAAATTTAGAAAAATCAGTTAATACTTTTCATCAATTCAAAAGTTAAATTTTACTTAATACTAGAAAAAAAGAGTAATTTCATTAGGTTCAATTTGAAATATTATAAATTGCCTTCTCACTTAGGGACAAGAATTATTAGTGATGTGGATTACTAAGTCTCCTCAGATCAAAGATGCCCACAGTTGCCGTCTGACAACTACACATACTCTCATATGTGTGCACACGCACCTACAGCCACACCACACCCACACACAGTCTCTTTATACCTGGACACATCAGCATCAGTTACAGCAAGACCCTTCCACTCACTTAGCCATCATTCAGTTATTATTTGTCCCAACATACCCTAGTTCATCATGCTTCCTAATATATTCTGGAACTACTCTATTTAACATCTAGGGAATGTGAGCAGGTGCAGGCATTCTGATAGAGTCTTATTACTGCTGCCACAAAACACCATTACCACTGTTAGGATTCAGACATTATGTTGGCTCCTGTCACCTGGCAGGATGAACCCAGGCAGTACCCTGGTCAGTCCAGGGTCCTATGACTACTACGTCACTACATATATACACAGGTGCAAAAGGTCCCTTTAAGAGACCAGCTCTACCCATTCCTGCTTTCTCTTTCCCACTGTCTTCTGAAGAGGCAGACTGATCCTTGCCTCTTTTTCCTCTTCCTCTTTCTCTCTTACCTCCCCCACTCCCTTTATCTCAATAAAACTCCCACATACATAAGCTCTGCCTGCATGGTGTGTCTGCTCCTCACCTGCTGTGGGCTCTCGTGTTGTGTGGCCCCTTAGCCAGCCGAGGTCTTTCTTCTGCTGCTTTACAACAACCATAAAGCAAGTAGGGGAGGAAAGTTTATTCAGCTTAACACTTTGACATTGCTGTTCACCACTGAAATAAGTCAGGACTGGAACTCAAACATGGCAGGATCCCGGAAGAATGCTCTTTACTGGCTTGCTTCCCTTGGCTTGCTCAGTCTGCTTTCTTATAGAACCTAGGGCTACCAGCCCAGGGATGGCACCACCCACAATGGACTGGGCTCTCCCCCAATGATCACTAGGTGAGAAAATGGCTTACAGCTGGATCTCCTAGAGGTATTTCCTCAACTGAGGCTCCTTCCTTTCTGATGGCTTTAGCTTGCATCATAAAATGTGCCATTACAGATGCTACATCACATATGCTAATCTAAACAGAAAAGTATCTTTAAAAAACTTGTTTTTCTTTCCCCCCCTTTGTCTCTACAAAACAAAATAGGGTCTAAAATAAGCTCTTCTCAATAAAATGACACATGAAGGGCTGCAGCTAATCTCAGCCATTAATAATGTTCAGCTGGCAACTCCAGCTCACTCCTCCTTGATCCAGAAAGCCCCCATTTCTCTCTCTCCAAACCCCACCCTCTCAGAAAATCTCAGGCAGCTATTTCCTCTGCTGAAGTTGCCAGTAGCCCAAGACCCCGACTAAAGCAGTTAGTTTTGGGCCATACTTGGGCACAAACTCAGCATATCACCACCCCCTCACTTACAGGGTATATATGCTCCTTGCTTTAGTTCGGTCACGTGACCTCTCTGGCTCCAATCTCTGGGGCCGGAGAACTCACCCAGGAGTTGCTTTGCTCAAATAAACATGTTCTTTTGCTTTTTCAATTTGGCTTGATCTGGCTTACTGTGTCAGCAGAGAAACCTATTATCACATTACACTGAAGACCTATTAAACATAACATGAGCAAGAAAAAGATAGAATAAACAAAACAACAAAAACCCTTTGTTATATTATGTAAGCCCCTGAGATTTGGAGGTTATTTTCATAAGAAAACTCATTAATTTTAAATGGAAAGTTAAACAAAAAAGTTACACTTTCCAAATTGGGTTCTGCCAAGAGAACACACTTTAGCGCAATCTGGAAGGCCAAATCAAAGCCAGGGACCTTGGAGTGCTGCTGATCTTTCTGTAGACACTAACAAACTCCAAATTCCAGGACTTGATCACTAACCTCGGGATGAGACAGGTTACAGAGCTGATGTAATAAAGTGACAAGAACAGCAGACCACTCTCAGGAATGGCCACTGACTTCCATCCTTCCAAACTGCCAAATATTCCTAAAACACCTGAGTTTCTGTCCTCAATTCCCTCTTGCTGTGGACACCACAGTTCCTGCACTGAACTGTGACAGGTAAATGGTGCTACCCAGAGGAAACTGGCTCAAAGGCTCAGAACCAGTTTTGGTTTTCTCTCACAATTGAGTTTCACAGCAGTAATGTCTTGCTACCATTTTAGAAAAAGCTCTAGCAGCACATGGCATGCAGCCACAAAGAGTTAAATTATCACCTGTGGATATATTTTTAAAAATTCTATAGAAAGCAATCTGGTGGGCTGCTGAGGTAGTGGAGAACGAGAAATACAAGGACTACGACATCTGATCGGAAGACAGTGGTAGGCTCAAGGAGAATGTCTAGCTTATTTTGTCTCAAAGCATGTAAGACCTCTGCAAAATCCATAATGGATCTCCTAACTATTAGCAGCACTAAGCTGACATTCAAAAGAAAATTACAGACAGAAAGTCCTTAATATCATGGAATTACCATATGAATTGAATACAAAGTCTAAAGGAAAATAAGTACAATACCTGTGATACAGCAGAACCCTGAGTCCCAGAATTAAGCAAACTTGTTGAAAGCTGATCAGGCTGAGTGAGCCCAAGATGTCTCCAGGCCTCTAGTTATAACCAGACTTCATAGAAGAGCAAGTGCCAAGAGTAATGAAAAAGAGGTGGGTAACATTCCAAAAAATCTGCAGCACCTGACACTGGCAGAAACCTGAGAATGCACTGGGAATGGGCGCGCTTACTGAAGACTCCCTCCACTCATCACTACCCAGGATTCGTACAATTAACAACATCCGGACTTGATGTCAGCCTGCACTCAGTCAGAATTCCCAAGTAAATCTGTATAAGCAGATCAGACTATTTGTGGGCTGACCAGAGAATTCAGCAAATAAACTTGCCCTGCAAGTCTGACACCCTAAATTCAGTCTCCAGAGAGGAGAGAAATAACTCCATACAGTTATCATCCTCTGGAGCACACACACTTTTTAGGGAACTATATTTGTAAGAAGAACAAAAAAAAAAAAATAAAAGGAAGTGAACAGTGCTTCAGTCCAGTACTCCTGAGACAAAGCAATCTGTCAGAGGGAACTGGGGATGGGCGTGGGGGAGATAATCTGACAACTCTAAATCCAGGAAGTTCAGAAAGACCAAGGACAAACACTTTTAGAAAAACTAGAAACATCACAGTCAAGCTGCTGACGTTTAAAAAGATAAAGCAGAGTTAGGGGTGTGGTGGCTTAGCTTGTAGTGCTTTAAAAAGCCCTGGGTTGGATAATCAGCTGGTATAACCTGGGCACAATCCTAGGGTAGAGGCAGGAGTATGAAAAGTTCAAGGTCATCCTCAGTTATGAAATCAATATAAAAACGAGGTGGGACAAAAGAATGGATGAGAGATTAAATATATATATATTAAAAGTAGCCAGAAAAAAAGGGGAAATATCATAAAGAAAGGAACAA
The DNA here is from genome assembly GCF_903992535.2 of Arvicola amphibius. Taxonomy (NCBI): domain Eukaryota; kingdom Metazoa; phylum Chordata; class Mammalia; order Rodentia; family Cricetidae; genus Arvicola; species Arvicola amphibius. The sequence goes on from NC_052047.1 coordinate 199,928,343, forward strand.
AGAGGATTCAAACAATCAAGATAAGAAACAGACACTGGAGGAAGGTGGCTCACAACTCCCGCCCTTAGTGGACGCTGCTGACAGTCAGTGTTCTTTAAGCTCTGGTAGGCTGACAGTGGGTGGACACTATGCTTAAAGCCCCACGGACTGTCCTGGGTGGGTTATGAAAAAAGCACACATAAAGTTGGTAAGGGGCGAGGATATGAAAGTGGATCGAGAAGTAGTTAGGAGGAAGGAGCAGGTGAATGAAATTCTCAAAGAATAAAAATTGTAGAGAAACAATGAAGGTTGAGAGAAAATAGAAAGACAGCTTTTAAAATAATAATGGGAGGAAAGGGGTTATAATATGAAATTCTACAGCCAGTAAAAAAAAAAAAAACTCTTAGAAAACAAAGACTTCTATAGACAAGCAAAAGCTGACTAAGTCCAAGGTCAACAGAACCACATCTAAAAAAACATTAACAAGCCAGTCGGTGGTTAATCCCAGCACTCAGGAGGCAAAGGTAGGAGACTCTCTTGAGTTCGAGGCTAGCCTGATCTACACAAAGCGAGTTCCAGGGAGTCCAGGACTACACAGAGAAACCCTACTTCAAGAAACAAAACAAAGCAAATAATAATAATAAAATAAAAATAGCAAAAGTTTTATGGAACTCCAGAACTAAAGAAGAGAAACACAAAGAATAATATAAAAGAATTCTTTCCCAGTTGTCTTAATCATTGTTCTACTGCTGTGAAGAGACACCATGATCCAGCAACCCTATAAAGGAAAGCATCTAATGGGGGGCTGGTTTACAGTGTCAGAGGCGTGGTCCATTATCACCATGGAGGAGAGCACGGCTGCAGGTACGGCACTGGATAACTAGCTGAGAGCTACATCCTGATCTACCAGCAGAGACAAAGCTTGTCTGGCCTAGGCTTTTGCCACTGACACACTTCTAACAAGGCCACACTTATCTAACACGTGTGAGGCAGTCTATGAAAAGACTGTGCATTACTAAAGACTGTGCGTTACTCAAGTCAGATTTTCACAGTGCAACTCTTAGAATGATCACTAAAGAACAAAAAAGATCAGTGATAAGCCAAACTGAAGACAAATTTCATAAAAACTGAGCAAAACACTTTAGATATACCCCTCCTGAGACTGGAGAATTAGCAAGCAATTCTAGGTCATCCTCAGCTAGAAGATTAAGTTTAAGGCAAGCCAGACAAGCAAACAAACAAAAAAAACCCACAATGTATACACACACACACACACACACACAATCAAATGATTAAAACAAGTAAAAGAAAGAAAATAGACAACGGACTTCAACCTTACAGTCAATGTGAAGAGCCTTCAACAAGGCTTAGAGGCTGGAGGCTCATGCCTTTAATCTCAAAGGCACAGGCAGGCAGATCTTTGAGTTCAAGGTCTATGAATTTCAGAACAGGCAGGGCTACAAAGAAAAACTGTCTCAAAAAACCAGAAGGAAATAAAAGGAAGAAAACGGAAGGGGAAAGGGAGAGGGGAGGGAAGGGAAAGGGAAAAAAAAAGGAAGGAAACACAGGCGGACAGACAGAGGTTGCCACAAATAAATCTTTACATCGGCATAAATAGTGGGCGTGTAACTTAAAGGCTACTGGCTGTAGGAATTCCTACAGCACATGTTGTACACAAAAAAAAATGCACTTTAATTTAAAAACAAATGAACTGGAAAAGACACAGCATACAATGAACCTGAACATCTCAGATATCAGACACTACAGGGATAAAGACAGGCATTCATTCCATCATGATGAAAGACCCATAGTCCAGGACACGGCAATCCTGAAAATGATATACATACAAAGGGATTAATGGACAGAACTGAAATCTATACATAAAGTCAGTTACTTTCTTACAAAATTGTCAAAACAGCAGGGGTAGTTTTTCAACAAACATTGCTGACACAACTGGACATGTACATGGGGAAAAAAATGTCAATCTCACACTGCACACACATATCAACTCCTAATTCAAACCACAGATTAGAAATTAAACCCACAAAACTTCTAGGAGAAACTCTTCCTGACTCTGAATTACATAAATATTCTCAGGATACAAACAAACAAACAAGCAACAACAAAAAAAAAAAACATAGGTCATAGAAGAGAAAACTGATTAAAGAAAAATCAGTTAACATCAAAACTAAAACTACTACTCCTCAGAAAACACTGAAAGAAGGACAAGATAGGGGAGAGGACATTCAGAGTGCAGCTTATCTGGCAAACATACACTCGAAGTTCATGAGGATGTCTTTAAACACAACAGAACAAACAACCCAAGAAATGAGCAGCAGATTTGAACAGTCTCACACAACTGTAAGAAACAACAGAAATCATTTGAAAGAGCCAAACTGTGTAAATAAGGGACACAGCAAAGCCTACTACTGTCTACTCTGTCAGGATAAACTTTATGACTGACAGCCTGGAGACCAGCCAGTGCTGCCTAGAAGCACCAGAGAAACAGGCACTAACACAAAAATCTGGTTTAGGTTACTAAGTTTGTCAAACAAATCAAACGTAATGTTGGTGATATTTAAATTGAATTTCTAGATTAAAATGGAGACAAAGGGAATTCTTAAAATAATTTGATTCAAGAGCATGGAAATTTGAGCCGTTTAACTAGAGTCCACCTTAGTTCCTTCGTAAAGTTTCACTGTCTCTCCTTAAAAGTCTGTGTATTCTTGCACTATTTTAAATATAGACACCATAATTTTGTTACTGTTACATAGGCATCCATTTTGGCATATTGCTACTAGTATAAATATTAACTTTTCCAGGCTAGTCTTCAACCTAACGATCCATCTACACTGAGTTTCTCAAGGTTTCAATGGTTCTTGATAAATGAAATGATATTACTGCCAAGTTCTAAAGAATTTGTTTTTGTTTTGAGAGACAGGGTCTCACACTACATCACACTGGCTGACCTGGAATTCATAAGCTCCCCATGAGGGGGTTTAAAGTTGTGAGCCATCACACCAGCAACCAGGATTTTTCTTAACATATTAAACAGTAATAGAAATAGGGAGTAACTATGACTGGTTACCATCTTATAATGAATATACTGAAAATTTCTCCATTATTACTATTAGCTACAGGTCTTTGGTAATGACTTTTATATAGTTATCATGCACTCTTTGCCTTACTAAGTTTTTATCATTAAAAAAAAACTGGTACTGGCCAGTTGGCATAAAAAAAAATCATCAAATCATGTTTTTCTGATCTGCTGAGATAAATTACACTAATATATCAACACTGAAAAAAACTAGAACAAATTGTGAATCATGATTCTTTTGACATGGTTAGGTCTGACGAGCTAATTTTATACAGGATTTTCATTTCTACACTAATAGGTGAACCATACCTATATATAATCTTACCTAGTTTTAGAATCAAGATTCCACTAACCCCATAAAATGGTCTTGGGAGTTTTGGCGTTGCCTTGCTTTTGTGCCCTATGTTCCAGAACTTATAAAAAGGCAAGGTTATTGAGTACTGGACCAAGAGACTTGGAAGGGAAGGCCCTCATCACCACTACTAAAAGTCTAAGCATAGCCCAAGTTTTCTACTGATAACTGTTTTGAGTTAATAGTTCCCTAACAATCATGGATTTCTTCATCTACCTTCTCAAATTTATTACCATATAGTAGCTTTTTAAAATTTAATGTTCTATTTTAATTCTTTTGTTTATTTGCAACTTTTGCCCTGGACCAGTCTTTAACAGGTCTGCATAGCTTATTTTTTGTTTTCTAACAATGTCTCATGTTTCACAAGATGGCCTTGAACAGCATATACAGCTGAGGAAAATGAAATTTTTGATCCTCATGGCTCTACCTCCAAAATGCTGGGATTGTAATTGTTAGTCACCATGTTAAGTTTTATAAGGTACTGGAATCAAACTCAACATCCAGCACACTAGGAGAGCACTCATCAATCCAGCTGTATTCCCAACACCTCAAATTTATTCATCTTTTCAAGGAATAATCTTTTGGTTTGGCAAATTCTTTTGCTCTCAGCTTGGCTGATGACTTCTGTTCTTTATGCTCATTTCTTAACCCATCAAAGAAAGTTTACTTAACCATTAACACAAACTTTCTTCAGCATTTAAGGTAAATCACGCAGCCACTATAAGGTCTATTTTTATAACATAACCTTCAACATAAAAACTATATGAAATAAATGATAGTTCTGTCTATGCATACTAGGGAACAAAGCTTCCTATCCACACCTACACAAAAGTGTCTTTGCCTAAAGACACTTACTTGAAGGCATGTAAGGTGGTGTGCTATTTCCATAAAAAAATTTTTTCTAAGGTTGTGACTACACATATGCATCAGGACGAATAATTTCCTCTTCATAATTAGGTGGGCAATTACTGTTATAGCTTAATAAAATTGGTAACTATAAATAAAATCTCCAGTTGCATTACCAGATGTCATTTTAAACTTGCAGTTAACAGGGACCTGGCTACCACTAGTGGTCACGTTCCTTCTACCACACCATCTCCCAGGGTTAAAACAACACTTTCTGGTTCTTTCCCCAGCTGTGGAAGCACACACCCGACTGTAAATGTTTTCGAATTACTTTTTGTCTGCAACTGAATGTTAAGGCAAGTTCAACAAGCGGCAGGGCCCTAGGTATGGCCACTTGAATGGCTTCTCTGAAACGTGATTTTTATACATCAGCTTCAAAACAGTTGCAGCAGTTCCCGCTGCATAAAGAAACAACTCATAGTTTCGTGAGAGGATGCAAAAAATGCAGAGCAGAGAACAAAGTGCTAACATAAAAAGACAACGTTCAGATTCCTGATTTGCTTAAAGTACAGCGGCTAAGTATACAAGAACACAAGTTGTCAAATGTCTTTGCTTTCTGGTTACCAAAAAGAATTCTTGCTAACGAAATTCAAGAACGCCTTATTCTCCCCCCCCCCCTCTCGCCTTGTAAGGTGAAACTTTGAAGGGGACGCGAGAAAAAAAGAGCTTACTAATGTTGAGAGATGGCCAGGCGTAATAAAGATCTTGTCTGAAGCATAATCTGGGGCTGCGGGCGAAGGTAAACGAGCAGCCCGGGCTGGTCGGCCAGACCCCGGCTGCAGACACCGAACGAGGGTGGGAGGGAAGAGGAGAGAGAGAGACCTAGGCCTGGAACAAAGGAAGTGGAGCTGCTCGCTGCTCCCAGGGCGGGGGGATTCGGCGAGCCGAAGTGGAGGAGCGGCCGAGGCTACGGGGTGGAGGGGGGTAGGGGGGGCGGGGAGGGGAGGCCAGACTCACGGAACTTGGAAGTGGAGGTGTTGATGTTGATGGTGGAGCTGGGGGTGGGGGCGGAGGCCGCCTTGGTCACCGCGGCAGCTGTGTCGCAGCTCTTCAACATCATGATCACCCCGTTGGGCTCCGGCAAGGGCGGAGGCCCCAGCGGGAGCCCCTCCTTTGGGCCCTTAATGTCCACGGAACCTGTGGGCACAGCCAGCAGCTGGCCCCCCGGGGCTTCTCGGCCGGGATCCTGGATGGACGACGAGGGCGGTAGCGGTGGCGGCGGTGGCGGCGGTGGCGGCGGCTGCCGGAAGTTGTCCGCGGCGGCCTCCCAGTTGTTGTGGTTCTGGTCGTCCATCATCGCCTCGTAGCTGAGCATCTCCTCCTCCTCCATGCTCTCCTCCATCCTGCCGGGCCCCCCGGCGGCCTCCCAGGCACCTGCCTCCCCGAGGCCCGGGAGCACGCAGCCGCCTCGAGTTCACATCGCCCGGAGCCCTCGCGGGGGCGGCGGACAGGCCAGGAGCGCGCGCGCCCGAGCGCTTTCGCCCTCGCTCAGGACTCCGCTCAAGGAACCGCTAACTGCGGTGGGCACTCCCGGGCTCTGCTTCTCAGAGAGACGGCCGCAAAGCAGCGACGTCCCTCACGACATTTTACAGCAGCTTCCGCAGGCGCCTGGGAAGAGCTCTGGGGGGGGGGGGAGCGGCCAGGAAGACACGTGGTGCGAGGGACCGGCCCAGGAAAAGCTGGGCGGAAAGGGGGCGGGAGCTATAGGTCCCACTCCGCGCGCGACGGGACCCAGCTGCCACCTCCCGGGCTCTGCCTAGGCCGGGTGCCCAGACCAGCATCCGCCGGCCCCGCCCCCGCTTGCATTACGTCATAGAGGACTGGTCTACGCACGCCCGCGTTCTCTGACTTGGTACCCGAATCTCTGGGAGCCTGGGTGTGACCCGGAGTGCCTGAGAAAACTGCGGGCAGCGGTTATGTGCGTCAGCCTTTTTTTTTGTTGTTGTTTTTTAAAGAAGTCCCAATCTGTAGCCCAATCTGGCCTCCAACTCCTGGCAGTCATTCTTCCTCTGTCTCCCGAGTGTCCCATCACGATCTGTGCTGGCTAATCTTTTATAGTGGGGTTCCCTCACCACCACCGACACATGCTTTTTGCCACCTAGGTCTTGGCCTCCCAGTCTCAGCCATTGCTTGGAGACAGAAGTACAGGGTCGCAGCAGGCCCTGGGTACAGACTCTAAAAGACCCGGGTAGGCTGCTGGTATGTGCGTTTCTTAGCCCTTGGCGCTCAAAACTGAGACATACAGAATATTGCTTCAAGAATTGCACAATATACATTCCTTCCAAGAATATGTGAAACATTTACTGAAGGTAAATATACTGGGTCCCGAAGCAAGTGTCTCTGCGTGTCTGAGGACTGACATTACGGCAACCGCATTCTGTGCAGTTAGAAACCATTAACTGAACAATAGCAAGTCCCTGTTATTCCCTTGATTAACTTGTGGATCGGAGAGGCATAATACTAGGAAACCTTTAGAACTGACGAGAACGGTACAAGCATAGTAAACGTTTCTAGTAAGACCCTGTTCAAGGAGGTTTCCCCAGCACACTAGTAAATACTGAACTCTTCATGTGTATTTTATTAAGATACTCAAGATAATATGCTTTCACTGATTAAGCATCATTATGGAAAAACCTAAAAACAGGCTGGGCCAAAGAAATCATTGATAGGGTTTATAGGTGGTCATGGGTAAGAAACATTAAAGGGAAATCGAATGGGCCTGTAATAACTGGTTGATTCTTAGAACTTTGTGAGCCATTGTTAAATTATACTTTAAAGTATATCATGCTTTAGTAGTTATTAACTTAAAACCACTGCTGGTTTGTTCAGTATGTAGAGACAGATACAACAATATGGGGAACACTGATCCAACAGGGGGCCCAGATTAATAATTATATACCCTTCCATAGTCCCAGATGTTAACCGCTTTGTGCTCTTCCTGTTTCCTGCTAGGATGTGAGTTGTATTAAAGCAGTAAAAATATACCTGCAAAATATACGTGTAAGTCTATATACTTAAAGAGAAAACCAATTTAAAACATCCGTAGAAGTTTATCTGGAGGGAAAATGACTATGGATGCTTTAGTCATCTATGTATCTTTCAATTTTTTTTTCTTTGTTCTCTACAACAAGCACTGTTGGGAGCACAAAGGTCCTTGTGCCCACAGAGAGCTAGGGAAACCAGGAATGTCAATCACACAGGGCTGTCTCCTCTAGGGAGGAAATAAAATACCTACATTCTACACAGAAAGTTGGAAGTAGAATACTGTTAATGACCTGTTGACCTTTTGCTATCTGTACAATCAGACTTCCCCCCACATCCTCCAGAATGGTTATCCCAAACTTTCCCTCCCTAGACCTTTATCTTTAGCTCCCAGTTAATAGTACCCGTCCTTAGGGGAGATGTCACATGTACTTTATAGACTGCTGACCTCTATGCTATCTCAATCAGAGACCACACCAGCTCTTAGACCTTAAGCTACAGAATCCATCTTCCTTTGCAAAGGAGTTTCTCTGCAGTCGTGCCTTAAGTTTTATTTTGCACCTGGAAATGGGCTGATTGCCTGGAAACCTTTCTTCCAAATTCTGTGTTTAAATATGCAATACAATAAACTTCCTGGCCTCAGACTGTAAGTGAAGCACAATTAATAAAATCTCAGAGACAGGTGTTGAACCTGAAGGTCAGAAAAGCAAAACAATTAGCCACTGGCTCTTATATCTACCTCAGTCTGAAATGGCGCTCCTGCCTCCAGGAATTTCAGAGTGAGACTGTGACTGAGAGCTGTCTCCTCCCATTTTATAATCCTCTCTAGTTTTGGGATTAAGGGCGTGCACCACTACCATCTGGTTTCTGTAGGCCCATATTTCTATTTGGTATGGCAACCAGGCTCTAAAGCCATAGTCAGTATCTGAGACCAGCCACATAGCCTTCCAGACAGGCTGTCACTGCCCTAACAAAGGGTCAGGATGTTGTTTTGCTCCTTTCTTTGTAATTTGGAGGATGCCTGATAGAGATGCTAATTCAGCCTACGTGACAGGTAGCATCCAGAGCACACAGGTAGTTGTGAACATGACTAAAAGACATTCACCTGGTTACCTGGGAGACAGAATGCTCATGTATTTTCCCCTGGGTTAAGTTTTGGTATAAAGACTGGCTGGAGAATAAACAGAGGAATTATTCATGATGTGAACTCAGGATTTCATGAGGGATCTCTGAGAATCTCCCTCCCGATGAAGCCCCGTGAGTTGTGTCTTTATTCCCGCCCCTTCACGTGGGTCCAGAGAGAGACAGTGTATGTTGGGGTCTGGTCGAGAGAAATAATTTATGGTCTGGGCTAGCACCGGACCCCAACAGGTTTCTATAGCAAACGTGTGGCTACTGAGATTAAAGGTGCGCGTCATTGCTGCTTGATCTGTAAGGCTGGCCAGTGTGGCCGTTTTACTTTTCTGATCTTCAGGCACGCTTTATTTATTAAAATACAAATGACTTGCCACTACATTCCCCCTTTTTGTCTAAAATAAAAGATAAGGTTATAACTAATATAAGAAAAACTATATACAATAAATGCAATAACTATATACAATATAACAGGCAATAAATACATCAACAATGTCTAGTCCACTTGCATTTGACAAATTGAGAGAAAATACTCCATATCTGTCCTATCTTGATGAGTTCAAAGTCATGTACCTAATTTACTTTCTATTATAACTTGCTTTCTGCATCAGACAAACAAGAAAAACTATAACTATCTAGTCTTCAAATCCCTCAGAGACCCAAGAAGGAAATAATATTAACTGAGTAAGCAGGAAGTACAAGCAAGTGACTTCCAAAAAAAATGAGAGATGACAGAAACAGCTGGCTGCCTGGACAGTTGTCCAAAGTTCCTCTGCAACGTTGGGGCATCCATCTTTGGTTTACAGGTCTAGCATATCCGACAGACATTTCTGTGAAGCAGGATTCTGAAGGGCTGTGAGATGGGTCAGAGGTTAAGAGCACTGGCTGTTCTTCCAGAGGTCCTGAATTCAATTCCCAGCAACCACATGGTGACTCACAACCATCCATAATGAGATCTGGTGCCTTCTTCTGGCCTGTAGGAATACATGCAGGCAGAACACTGTATACATAATAAATCTTTTAAACAAACAAACAAAGCCATTGACTGGCTGCTTTGCTTTTCTGGTCTTCAGATTGAACCCTAATATCTGTCTCTGTTTTTATTAATTGTGCTTCATTATAAGTTTGATCCAGATCTACTAAGTTAGGCTGAACCTAGTTTTCATTCTTACCTCTTCATGGTTCATTTCCCTGCCTGCCATGACATTTACAAGGACCCCCACAAAACACTTATTATTTTTTATAAACAGAAAAATGTTTCAAGCCTTAATGAATAACAAAACATTAAAAACCATAAATTAGGATAAGTTAAAAATGTTTGTACTATTTTAAAAAAAGAAATTTATGTTAAACCCATGGTTCATTTCTGATCTAAGCATTTGCTTTAACAATTTAATTCACAATCCCATTTTCTCTGATGTCAGAAAAATTGTTTCTCTTTTTTGAAACTAGTAAAAATCATCCAAAGAACCAGTGTCCCTAGATAAGATACCTAATGTGTCATTACTCTAAATTAAACACCAGTTAGTGCAAGTCTTGATTTCAAAATAATTAGCAAGTCACTTATGGCAAGATAATTAACTCTTATGACATAAATATATTACGTATGACTTTTACTTATGTACCTGGCCTATCAAAAGGCATTCAGATGTACTCTATAAGTTGCAGGCAGTCATATGTAAATGGACATTACCCTGACCACCCATTCCCAATAACCAACTCAGAGGCTAAATATGAATTATAAATGCTCAGGCAATAGCTCAGGCTTGTCACTAGCTAACTCTTACATTTAAGTTAACTCATTTCTATTAATCTATGTCAATACATAGGTGGCTCATGGCTTTACCTGTCCTTTGGGTCACTGGCATCTCTCCTGACTCTAAGCTCCTTGGCTTTCCTGCCAAACTTCCCCCCAGCAATCAGCCTGTCAGCTTTTTATTAACTAACGAGAGTAATACATATTCATAGTGTAGAAAAGGATTGTTTCACAGCAGCCATATACCTTACCACATATTTTACACCTATTTTTATTTTATTATAAAAATATTGATCGAGGGAGGAAAATGAAACCTGTGTTTTTTAACAGTCTGTTGACTGGATGTTTAACATCCAAACCTTTAGCCATACAGATGAGCCTCCATAGTAACTGTCTCTGCAATTATTACCATGGGCCTGTAAGGACCAGAGAAAGAGAAGGGCTGTGTATGTGAGTGCTGGAGCTTCCCTCATGAGAATGATAAGAACTGGTACAAAGATAAAGGTGATCAAGGAAAAAAGATGAGAAGGGGATCATGGCCTCAAGATCAGAAGATGAACATTTTGAAAAGGTCGGGGAGGGCATTGTTTAATAAAAACTCAGAGACAGAAATTGGGGTTCAACCTGAAGGTCAAAAAAGCAAAGCAGCCAGCCACTGGCTCTTACCTTTACCTCTGTCTGAAATGGCGATTCTGCTTCCAGGAATCTCAAATGAGAGCTGCCTCCTCACATTTTATATTCCTCTCTAGTGCTGGGATTAAAGGCATGCACCACCACCGTCCGGTTTCTATGGCAAACTAGTGTGGCTACTGGGATTAAAGGTGTGTGTCACCACTGTCTGGTCTGTAAGGCTGACCATTGCCACTGTTTTACTCTCTGAACTTCAGGCAAGCTTTATTTATTAAAATACAAATGAAATATCACTACAGGACATGACTGTAAGACCTGGAGATGTCACTCCTGAGGAAGTAGGGTGGGACACCCTTATAGTTTAAGCTTTAGGAAAGGAACAGAAAGGAGCAGCAAGGAGGCCACCACCAGACCTTCCCTGTTGGGAGAATACAGTTTGCCTTCAGAAGGTAACAAGGGAGGCAATACTCAAAGGATTGCTAAATTCAAGGTAAGACAAGAGAACCCAACAACAACAACAACAACAAAAAGTCCATTAAAATGGGTGGGAGGGCTGCAGAGATGTATCATCAGTTAAGAATTGTTATTCTTTCAGAGCGCCTATATGGCAGCCCACATCTGTAACTCTGGCTCCAGGGTATCTGACACTCTCTTCTAGCTGGAATTGCACATGCATAGTGTACAATTATACATGCAGCATAATACCCATCCACATAAAATAAAATAAAGTAATATTTTTTTAAAAATACAAAAGGCTGACCTTGAAGCAAGAGTTCTAGAAGTTACAATGAAGGGAATGGAGCATGCAAGAGAAAAGAAATAAAAAAAATGCCTCAGAGGATTACAGGAAAGTTTGGAGATGAGAAATGAGAAGTGTTTTCAGGGTAATTGAAATTCTGGTGATGAAATGTCAGAGTAATAGGGCATGCCTAATCCCAGTGGCATTTCAGTGGAAAAGGGACCCAGACCAAATGCAGCTCAGCTGTGGCCTGCAAGGTCTGGTCTGATGGAGCTGAAAAGCAAAACTGGTCTTCTACCATCAGCCAGCACAGCAGATGTCACAGTGTCCGTGATTGGCACCACTGAGCCCAAGACACCCGACTCTTCATGGCCAGTGAATTCAGGCAATCCTCACCAGCATCCCAGGAGTTTGGACCAAAATGCTTCACGAGCTTATCGCCAACACCTCCCAGAGATAAACACTAGGTAGTGGCAGGGTTCCCTTTATAGACATGCTGATTATCTGGGAAGAGTTGTTTCTATCTTGTCCTATGGAAGAAGAGGCCCATACAAACGAACCCCAGTTATCTATTTCAGACCGTCAGTGCGTTCACATTCACTACCTGAAACTGCCTCCTGTACTCTAACCCCAGACGTCTCTAACTTTGGTGCAGTACTGGCCCTGTCAGCATGCAGGTCAGCACTGGCAGCATCCCTGTCATATACTATCTGTCACTAGTACATATAGATGAAAATTCCACATTTCCCCTCCCTGTTCTTTTAATTTTATTTTTATTTATGTATATGTTGGTATGCCTGTGTGTGCCATGTGTGTGCAGGAGCCTGCAGAGTTCAGAAGAGGGTATCAGATCATCTGAAGCTGGAGTTAAACAGTTGTAAGCTTCCTGACATGGGTAGTGGGGTTAAAACTCCAGTCTTCAGCAAGAGCTACACACTTTTAACTGCTGAGCAATCTTTCCATACCTGCTCCTCGTTGCTTTAGAAACATAAATAGAAAATGGAAAACTTGATAAATTCATACTAATGATTTTCTCTCACTGTGTAGTCCTGGTTGTTCTGGAATTTGCTATGTAGACCAGGCTGGCTGAGAACTCACAGAGATCCACTTGTCCCTACCTACCAAGTGCCAGTATTAGAGGCATGCACCACCACACCCAACACTAGAAACTTTCTTTTTAAAAAATGAAAAGAAGCTGGCTGAGGTGATACATACCTTTTAATCCTGGCACTTGGAAGGCAGAGGCAGGTGTTCTGATTTCAGCACCATCCTGGTCTACAAAGCAGATTCAGGATAGTAGGGCTACACAGAGAAAACCTGTCTTGAAAAAAAAAGAAACTATAATGATAACCCATCTTATAAACAGGTAATCATTAGATCTGGGGCAGATTGGAGTTTTAATCTTTATCGCTGGTCATAGCGATAATTGTATAGAATGAAATTAAGTCCACATTGCCAGGCGTGGTGACATTTATAATTCCAGCATCCATGGGTCTGAGGCAGAAAGATTTCCAGGAGTTGGAGCCCATCTTAAATTACATAATGAGTTCCAAATTAGTCTAGGCTACAAAGTGAGACCATGTCTCAAAAATGGGGGTGGGAGAGGAGGTAGGAGCAATAAATCACTGCTATGGATTATCTAAAAGGACTGCTGTAATTGCGGATTTTGTAATATTCTTGACCTTTGAGGATAGTCCAGCCTCTTAGATCATGTGGTTTAATTTTCAACTTCTGTGCTTGATTTGATCCAAAATTTTGAGGAACTTTTGTTGAAAAGAGCTTCCGAATGGTGAGCTCTTTTCCTGGAGCACCATGCCTCCGAGACAACAGCCGTAGCATCCCTGAGGCTTTACTAGAACGGAAATGGAGACATCATGAATGTAGCTGAGTGATTTTAAGTCAAGAAAGTCAAGAATAGTTGTGAGATATTCACCAGAGAAGACTGCTCAGACATGGATTTAAGCCAAAAGTAAGTCTTTACTAGCCTGCTGGTGATTACTTTGGGTGTTTCAGATTCCAGTGTAGCCCCAAGCCTTTCTCAGGATGAGCTCTGAAGCACAAAAACCATGTTGTGGGTTGACATACTTCAGTTAGCCCGAAGCATGACTACAGAAGCCAAGTTAGTACATTTACTTTTCCAGAACTGCAGACTTTGATGGATTGGGTCTTTGTTTTCATTTTGGCAGGTGGTACTATCTATGTGCTGAGTTTTATGGCCTTACTAGCACTTCCAACATGGAGTCAGTTGTGCTAAGTCTGGGGGCCTACTAAAGTCTGAGGCCTGTTACAGCAGTCATTCTCTGCCTACTGTGTACCAGGTACACATCACAGGAGCTGCTTCCCCTCTGGACTCAATTACTCTTAAAACCAACAAAAAGAGGGAGTCAGGTTTGAGCTGGTTGGAGTATGGCACCTTCTCTAGGTGTACAGAACACGGGGCAATCATAACACCAATGATAACATTAGCAAACCACCATTGCCTGCTGTCTCCATGCCAGACATTCAGCTAACCATGTTCTATGGATTATCTTATTTAATCATCACAAGAAGCCTAGAGGTGCCTGAGGCTAAAACTGGTGGAAGGAAACCCCTTGGGTCAGGGGTAAGAGAAGTTGTAGTGTAAGTACACTCCGTTCCCCTTGGCCTGTCTCAGCTGATGGGAAGCTTCAACCAGGATCCAGGGTGAAGGGCTCTTGTCCCTTCTCTTCTTCAGTTTTCTGTTTTTCCACTTCTAGTCTCTACCACCTGCCACAGACCTCAGGAAACTATGGGCCCCAAGATTAAGTCCATGATAAATGTCACTAAGAGTTGACTCAAAAGAATGTTGGTGCCACAATTCTGGCCAAAGAGTCTAGAGAGGTCTATGGAAGCCAACAATACGTATGAAGAGACGTGAGACAGGAATGTTCCCCTCTGAGGGAAAAGCTTGGGCCAGGAGATTTGAAGCCAGTACTTGATAAGTCTGCTGCACAAAAAAAAATGGAATGTGTTTGAGTCACAGATGTTCAGATGTTTCAAAAGTGGACCAGCCAACCCTGGAACTGACTTACCTCTGAACTTTTTATTGCATGAGATTCAAGCCCTCCCTTGGGGTCTGAGCCATTTCCAGTAGGGTCCTTAATATTGAGAAAGCCTTTGCACCAATGGATTACATACCAGGTCCAAATCTGCATCAGACTGAGGGTGCCCAAGAACTTTAGTTACCAACATCCCAGACCTACAGAAAAAATGAAATGTGGAACTTTCTCAGAGGCCAGAAAAATGGTCAGAGTGGTACCAAGCCTAATTGAAAACAACAGCTCCTTAATCTAAATTTACAGCATAATTAGCCTCCTGGTTACCTAATCATAACTAAATTAGACTGGCAGTATATTTCATATATGCTAGTTAAAATCACAGAAAGGAGAAGCTGCATTTGTAATCTAGTTTTTCTGTTGCATCCTCCTGGAATTGGGGGTGAGAACTGCCTGGCCTGCAATGTAGGAGATCTGAGTTTGAGTCCTGTCCATGCTGACAATGGCTGTGTGACTTGAAGCAAGCACCTCAGATCCGCTGATCATCTCTGTCTTCTCATCTAACAGATTCCAAATCAAAGGGACTCTCTTGGAGACAGAAAGTGGCATTTCACAAAGGGCCATCATCACTTAGTTTTACCAGTTTTTGTGTGCTTACATGTTCGTGGAAGTGTACACATGTACAGGCATGTGTGTGTACTTGTAGGTGCATCTACGTGCTGAGGCCAGAGGTCAACCTCAGATATCCCTTAGGATGCTATATCCACATTGTTTTCTGACATGGGGTTCCTCACTGGCCCAGAAGTTGCCCATTCAGCTATACTAGTGATCAACCATCCACAGAGATCCGCTTGTTCTCATCTCAGAGCATGCCATGACACCTGGATATTTTTATGTGGGTTTGGGAATCTCAGGTCTTCATTTGCTCAATAAGCACTGTAGTACCCAAGCACCTCCCAAACCCATTCTGCCTATTCATGAATGTCATGTAATTAAAATTATGCAGTAAGTATTGGTTTGAGTCTATTAAAAAGCCTGTGCTAATATTTTTTTAACACAGGGTCTCACTGCTTTGCTGAGTGGCCTCAAACTCAGAGCTTGTCTACCAATGCTTCCTGAATGTTGGGATTAAAGGCATGTACCACCATGCCTGGCCTAGCTGATGACATTTTTGAGGGTATCTTATTGCCAGGAAATTGATAAGTCCAAAGTAGCAAAGATTTTTGACTGTTCAAGCATTAAACAGCTTGGGTTGGTGGGGGGACCTGCATAGGCAGGAAACCAGCTTAGAATGCTGTGTACCCTCTGAGTAGAGCAAACTCTCCAAAACTCAATTTGCATATGACTCCAGAGATGTTTAGCAAGAAGAAATCTTCCAGAGTGGTGTCAGAGCCATAAGGACCAGTGGACCTGATAGCCATTCTCAGTATCAGAGGTGGCTCGAAGGTGGAATTTCTCAGTCCTCTTTACATCTACTCCATGCCTGTCAAGAAGAATCTCAGATATCCAGGCCGGTGGCCTCTGTGTATTGAACTTTACCTGGAAGTTTGTTTGCATCATTAAAAAAGAAGCTGCACCTTCAGCATGGAGTGCACTGCCTATTCACTTCAAGAGGGGGATGAGGAAGATGGGGAGGTGGTTAAGTGCTTTCTCAGAAGGTTGAGGACCTGAAGCTGATCCCTAAGTCCCACAGAAAAATCTGGGCACAGTGTCATTCACCTGTAATCCCAGTGCCAGAAAGACAGGAGGCTCTCTGGGGCTTGCTGGCCAGCCAACCTAGCTAGTCAGTGAGCTCCAGGTTCAGGAAGAGACCTGGTCTCAAAAAGATAAGGCAGACCTTGGGCCTCCACATACATGTGTAGTTCTCCCACTCCTCTCCTCTCTCCCTTTCCTCCCCTCGCTTTTCCCTTCTGGCTCCCCATCCCCCCTTTTCTGTTTCAAGACAGAACTTGTGTGCATATGCACTGAGCATGAGTACTGAAAATATGTGTTGGAACATGGGGGAAGCAGCAGAAGTGTGAACACAAACATTGACTCCCCACCAAAGACACATGTACCCCTTCTAGAGTGTTGGGGTTTGCGTCAGGAAGCAAACAGCAGCCTCCTAGCCAGGAACTTAATTTTAGTCCCCTGCATATTTTAAAATATAGATGAAAGATGCATAACGCAGCACTAACTTTTGTAAGGAGTCCTGTCCTATGGTATGTAGTTCATTCACAATGTTACCCAGCTGCCCCCTACCCAAGTGTTAGAATGCTTTCATCAAACCATGTTGAGCTTACAGGAGTGAATGACAACCCCTGGCCTGTTTAACCGTCTGCAGAGAAAGTACGTTGCTTCCAGAAACGTCAGCTGCTTGCGTTTTAGTGAAATTCAGTGATTGCTTCTCCACAGTGGCAAGCGAGTGGCAGAGATCTTTGTTACATTTGGGCAAGAGTGCTTCCCCATAAGACAGTGGCTCTCAGCCTGTGGGACGCAACCCCTTTGGGGTCAAACAACCCTTTCACAGGGATTGCCCAAGACCACTGGAATAGATATTTACATTACGATTCGTAACAGTAGCAAAATCATAATTATGTAGTAACAGCAAAAATAATTTTCTGGTTGGGGGTCACTACAATATGAGGAACTGTTTTAAAAGGCCGAAGCATTAGGAAGGTTGAGAACACTGCCGTTAGAGCAGCCCACTTAAGGCTGTATGCAGAAGACTCCAAGGATTCACAAAAGGGAAGAGCCACAAGGCAGATGGAAGGATATAGTCTCTGGATGAAGCCTAAATAACCAGGAATAGTCACTCACTGTGGCATAAACAAGAACCAGCCGAGGCCACTGATTTCCAGGCTTTATCTATTATAGCAACTTCTGTCAACTAATGCCCCACTCTTAATTCCCTGGTAGAGTTCAGTATAGTGTTCCTCTTACATATCTCAAATGTCCATCACTTCTCCTCCAGGAAGGATGTGTGGAGTGCAGTAAACAAAAACACTCAAACCAAATGAAGCAAACTTGACCGGAAGGCTGCCAAGACCTGGTGAGCTTTGGAGACAGAATACAAAATGATCTGAGCCTCCTGAAAGCTATTCGATATACAGAAAGGTTTTTGGTTTTCCCTTCCTTCCTTCCTACATGAGCCAGGGTCTCATGTAGCCCAGGCTTGCCCTTGTAGGATGAATAATAAAACCCAGAGACAGATATTGGAGTTGAAGCTGAAGATCAGAAAGGCAAAGCAATCAAGCCACTAGAGAGTTCTTACCTCTACCAAGGTTGAGACAAAGGGGAGATGCTATCCTTAGAGTGACTGCAGACCGCAATGCTCTCCACCAAACCTCAGACTACAGACTGAGACTTGAGCTTCTGTCTCCTCCCAATTATATTCCTCTCTGGTGCTGGTAATAAAAGTGTGCACCACTACCACCTAGCCTCTATGGCTAACTAGTGTGGCTGCTGGGATTAAAGGTGTGTGTCACCACTGCCTGGCCTGTATGACTGACTAGTGTGGTTAGCTTTGCACTCTGATCTTCAGGAAAATTTTATTTATTAAAACACAAATAAAATATCACTATAGTCCCTCAGTGCTAATCTCCCTGCCTCCACTTCTCAAGTGCTGGGATTATACGCATAAACTACCATGCCTGGTTTTGTGCAGTGTTTATAATGAACCAGGGCTTCATGCACACTAGGTAAATGCTCTACCTACTAAGCCACATTCACAACCACCTAAGTTTTCTTTGAGCTGCCTTATTTAAAAAGGCTGGCACTGAAAGCACTAGTTTGATGTGTATTCAGTATTTATTTCTAGGCCAACCTGGTTCCCAACTCAATTTCCTTGTCTCTGGCTCAGTGACGATCCTGATGTCCAGCCACAGAGAATCAAGACTACCAACTATCACTCAGGCAAGTCTATATGTTCTTTGTCCTCTGCTTCCTCCTGGGCCTCTATCCCACACTATATGCTGCCTTCTATGAGCTTCTTCCTGCTGAGCTTGCTAGCCACTTTGAATGATCCAGTCCATCAACTAGAATATGCAGATATCATCTGCCTTCCTCTCTTCTTGAATATGGTCCACTTTTACTTGTCACCTGGAACTCATTGCCCTGTGCGGCTGACTTCCTTTGCAATGTGTGCCTAAATTACCTCCTAGGCCTCTAGATTACTCCAGGCCAAATAAGGACCTGGATCTATGATTTGCACTTTCTGACTTCAAGCAAGTTATTTCACATCTCTGTGATGTGAGATTCCCCTCTGTATTCTGTGAATGTGTTTTGTTAATGAATAAAGAAGCCACTTGGGCCTGCAGCAGGGCAGAATAGAGCTAGGTGGGAAAACTAAACTGAATGCTGGGAGAAAGTAGGTGGAGTAAGTAAGAAACCATGTAGCCACAGCAGGAGACCAACACCAGATGGAACCTTACTGGTAGGCCACAACCATGTGACAATACACAGATTAATAGAAATGGGTTAATTGAAGATGTAAGAGCTAGCTAGGAATATGCTAGAGTCATTGGCCAAGCAGTATTGCAATTAATATAGTTTCAGTGTGATTATTTCAGGTCTGGGTGACTGGGAAAAGGAACAAGCAGCCTCTGGCTACAAAATGATGCCCAACGTTCTGCAATGTACACCCACATAAAGCCTAAAAAAAGCTTTTTTAAAAAATATGGCTTTTAGACCCACAAAAATGGGAGCCAAGTGCAGCTTTCCAGATGGGCTCTATTTGCTGGTGGTGAACAGGGGCTCTGTGACTCCTTTAAGAGAGGTAATCCGGACTCAGCCAGCATTGGCAGCAAAGGCTGTGTGGCTTTTTTAGAGGAGGACTTCCTGGTTTGTACTAGTTGCATGAACAGCTCTGGCTCTTTCAGGAGGCCAAGCCCTTGAATGGGATTTGTGGGCAGCATGCTGCAAGTTACTTGGTGGCAGCATAGGCCAACTGGTTACCAGAGTTGAGGTGGTGAGTACAGCTCCTACCCAGTAGTCTCAGAGGCAGTGAACAGACCTCCGCCATGTTGGACTGGGCAGAAACAAAAAGCAAAGCAGCCTTAGTCCTAGCTAAGCCGCTTTGCATTTTAAGAAGTGAACCTGATCAAAAAATAATTACAGACACACAAACAATGAAGACAAATCCAGATGGGAAAGACCTCTAAATGGTGTTGGATAAATGTATGCAGGCTTGAGAGAGAGAGAAAAAAAGAGTATAGACAATTATAAGAGTACAGAAGTCATAGATTAAAGGAGTAAAGGTAATAAAAGAAGTATTAAACTTGTAGAAAAGTAACAAGGTAAGAAAAATAAGCCACGTAAGGATGGAATATACACAGAGAGTCTGGATTATGTATATTATTGTGTTGTCTTTGAATTTTTTGACTGTGAAGGAGCTAAGTACAGAGAGACATTTCATTGTATGGGCTGCTAAACTAAACCGACATATATACTCTAAAGGCATCTTGATTTCAAAATTTGGGTTTAATGATATGTTGCTTCAGAAAAGAGGTTCTTCTTTTGTTTCCACAGAGGATGAGAACCTGCAGATTACTTCTAGTCTAATGTGGTTTGATTGAACAAGACTTTCTGAAACAATGGCCCAGATGGCGCAACATCCATGATGGCTTCAGGACTTCCGGCTGAGATGGACCTACCACACAGGATACCCCATGACAGACCTGATTAACAGCACCCCAATCAGTAGGAAGTAGTCTAGACAACAATGCCCAAATTCTCTAAATAATTGTTTATAAATGTTTGTTTACAATTAAAGGGGATATGCTATAGAGATTTGTATTGGTATGGATCTTGGTTTATTGATACAAATTTAAGGTCACTTTTGTTATATGTATATTTATGTTCTTGATTAAGGTATTGTGTTTGTGCAGCTCATTTAAAAATGTAATTTATAATTAAGAAATACAGATTAATAGTCATCTATAATAGTCAACCTTGTAGTCATGTTAGTTAGGTTTTCTAGATGTACATAGATGTATTTCAGTTAGATAGGTATCCTTCAAACCTTTCAAAGACTAATAGAATATGACATTTAAAATGTTTTAAGAACTTAAGATTTAGCCAGGCGGTGGTGGCACACGCCTTTAATCCCAGCACTCGGGAGGCAGAGACAGGTGGATCTCTGTGAGTTCGAGGCCAGCCTGGTCTACAAGAGCTAGTTCCAGGATAGGCACCAAAGCTACAGAGAAACCCTGTCTCAAAAAAAAGAACTTAAGACTTATCATGAAAATGAGACATATATGCTCCTGGCAGCACTAATCTACTTCAAGAGGATGATGGGCATTGAAGAGGCTCCTTATGGAGCTGGTTAGCCATTTGGGCAAGAAACTGCTCTTGCCTGGACTGCTTGATGTTATGCTGTATGAACTGGACATGAAGGACCCACAGAAAAATGACTGCTACGGTTGCCTAAAGGAGGTGAGACAATCCTTCAGGATTCCTTCTTTATGAAAGAGTCTTCCAGACATTCTGCAGTGGCAGAACATATCTTCAAATTTCCTGCTTCAGGGAAAAGTCTGCTGGATACTATGGGCCTGCAGGCTGAAGATTGAATGCCCCAATGTTACAGAAGAACTTTGGGTGACTGTCCAGGCAGCGAAATGTCTCTGTCAGTTCTAGAGTTTTAGAACTTGCTTACAACAAACTTCCTGTTAACTTTGGTAATATTATATACTTCTGTGGTCTTTGATGAAGTTGAAAAACAGGTAGTTATAATTACAGTTTTCCTTAGTTATGATAAAAGATAAGGTAGATTCTTGCTTGATACCTGTTTTGTTATATGTAATTTTACTATGTTAAAGTTAAAACCTTCCTTTTTATTTAGACAGAAAAGGGGAGGTGATGTGGGATTCCCCTCTGTATACTGTGAATTTTTTTTAATGAATAAAGAAGTTACTTGGGCCTATAGCAGGACAGAATAGAGCTAGGTGGGAAAGCTAAACTGAATGCTGGGAGAAAGTAGTCAGAGTGAGAAACCATGTAGCCACTGTAGGAGACATATGCTGGATGGAACCTTACTGGTAGGCCACAACCACATGGCAATATACAGATTAATAGAAATGGGTTAATTTAAGATGTAAGAGCTAACTAGGAATACGCTAGAGTTATTGGCCAAGCAGTATTGCAATTAATATAGTTTCAGTGTGATTATTGCAGGTCTGGGCAGCTGGGAAAAATAACAAGCAGCCTCCGACTACATCTCTGAGCCTATACTTACTATTATGTGAGTAAGACAGTACTGGCCACATCAGCATCGTGTGTGTATGTGTGTGGGTGTGTGCGTGCGTTCGTGCGTGCGCATGTGTGTGTTAAAAAAATTGAGAATCAGTATGAGCTCTCAATGGTTCTTAAACTTTCACCAATTTGTAGGACAATTCCTTTTCTCCATCACCACACTCAAAAATCCAAATTCCAGGGATGGGTTTGGAAATACGAAAAGCAAATGACTCACCTTCAGGAAGGCCCCATCAACCCTGCAGGGCCATCTGCCCAGGGCAACTGGGAAAAAGCACCAGCCTCATCCTATGGAGGTTTCCTCAGCAAGCACAGGGACTCTCTTCTGGTGAAGACCTTGCCCCACGTCCCCTCCTTGAACAGGTAGCTGTCTCTTGTGTCCCGTTGTGGTCACTGACAGCTTTATGCACTTGCCAGCCTGTCTTGTTTATTCTATAGTCTTTCTTTGATGAGGTGAGAGACCTGGGCAAGGGCGGCCTGGCCTTTGTGTTGTGGTGAGGACTTACCTAACCAGGCCTGGGGGACTCTCCTCCCTCCTCTTTAAGAAGACATAAAGAGGCTTATTCTACCTTTGATACCATTCCTCTTTCCTCCAGCATCTTGGGAGTAGAGTAGCTTAGTGTGGCTGTGTGTTCCCCATGGAGGGGTGCTGCTTACCTTGCCCTCCAGATGCTGATGGTTTGTTTAATGCAGTCACACATTTGCATGGACCTAAGGGGTGTGTTCCTTTGTTCCTTCCCTCTTTTGAGTAGCCTGTATCCATTCTACCACCCTCCCAAACCTTCACTTGCCTGTTTAACGAGGTATCACAGAACCTGCTCCCTAAGCTTTGTGCCAGCCCTGTTCCTGTTCCTCCTACTTAATGGAGCAACAACAAA
Organism: Arvicola amphibius; assembly: GCF_903992535.2. Classification (NCBI taxonomy): domain Eukaryota; kingdom Metazoa; phylum Chordata; class Mammalia; order Rodentia; family Cricetidae; genus Arvicola; species Arvicola amphibius. Next base: position 199,951,040 of record NC_052047.1, read on the forward strand.
AGTTTGGCTCATCCAGGGCCTGAGTCCTATCTGATCAGCCTGCAGTGACGGTCCACTGCCCTCACCTTGGGAGTACTCCAACAACTCCTAACAGGGATTCTTTGCCAACCTTCCCTCTTTACTTGGCTTCAATACAATCCAAGGTGCAGCAGATTATACACACACCTTGGGGAAGGAAATAAACTCCCACTCTCCTATGAGACATACATAGAGTAACTTTCTGTCCTCATCAGCCCAAGATCCAGGTCACAGGTAAGTCTCACTTTATAACCTGTCCTTAAGGGAAGCCTTCCTTGATCTTCTGATCAAAGCTGCCAGCCCAAAGGCTCTGTCATGAGCAGTGAGCCATGGGTGTCAAGAGTGGCTTCAAACACAGGGATGGAACAAAATCCTTCCCCTTTCTTTCCTTAAGCCTTCAAGTAGAAGGAGAATAACCTGAGTCACTGCATTTCACTTTTAGGAAGTGGTCCTTAGAGTGGTGAAGACGTCCTTCTTTCTGATGGCAAGAAGGTAAATGTGACGGCTGGGAGGTACAGGAGCTGTCTTAGACTGTAATCTAGATTAAGTGCCAAATCAAGGAGTAGGAGTCCTAATTCCTGACAAAGGGGGGATTAGTTGTCTTTCTAATCCTGGACTGCTGGTTTCTGTCTCATTTTCATGACTTACTTCCCAGGCTTTCTGCCTCTCCTTGTCAAATCTCGCCATGAGAGTCTAATTCTGAGTTTGAAGCCTCCCTTCCCTGGAAAAAAATAATCTCCTAGATTATTAGAACAGAAAGGTATCTGGAGAGGAAATGTTGCTTGGGACCTTGTTGCTTTCCTTCAAAGAGGTTTGTGCACTAAGCAAGGTCTCCCTCTTACCACCAGGGGCACCTGCTTAATTAACCCTTGAAGAGTGGTCCTCACAGGTTTCAAGTCAGTTGAACATGGTGAGAATATATTAGATTTGATGGCTGTTTGAATGTGAGAACCTTACTATCCTCTTTCATTAAATCAGTGAAAACAGGGATTGGAAAGATAGCTCAGTGGGTAAGGAGTACTTGCTTTTTTTTCCGCAGAGGATCAGAGTTCAGTTCCCTGCACTCACATTACACACACACACACACACACACACACACACACACTAATAGTAATAATAATAATAATAATAATAATAATAATAATAATAACAACAACAACAACAGCAATGCCTGCCTTCAAGAACTGACCTTCTCTGGTATGGAAGTACATACCTGAAATACCAGACTCAGGAGTCAGAAGCATAAGGATCATAATTTTTCAGCTGGTTTAGGCAATACCAGAGATCCTGTCTCCCCAAATACTCATCTGATTTTTTTTCTTATTTCTGTGACAGGGTCTTCCTATATTGCTCAAGCTGGACTAGAATTTAAGGTTCTTCTGCTTCAACCTCCCAAATCTGTGATTACAAATTCAGGCCCCCGAGCAATTTTTGAAATATTTTAAGAGTGTGTATTGTGTGGGGTGGTCATTAGTGCATGTGTACAAGGAGGACAGAAGAAAACACTGTCTCTGGGAGCCGGACTACAGGAAGCTAATGACCCACCATTGAGGGTCCTCTACAAGAGCAGTGAATACTCTTAGCCTCTAAGCCATCTCTAGCTCAATACAAGAAATTTTTTACTTCACACCTACTATCTGCATGGCAGTATGTAGAAGACAGGATGGAGAAAAAAACAAAACTTTTACTTTCATGGAACTTGAGGTTGGTGGATAGAGAAGGTTTTTAAAAAGCCCATAATCAGGATCTGGGGATGTAGCTCCAGGATACTGTACCGTGTGTGTGTGTGTGTGTGTGTGTGTGTGTGTGTGTGTGTGTCTGGGGGCAATCAGACTAAGAGAATTCTGGGAAGAGGAAAGGCAGGGAGATGCAGTCACCAGTCAGACACAAAGGAAGCAAGATGAGAATGTCTCACTGATAAAAGGTACCAAGTCACATGTCTAAACACAGCTAAGAATTATGGGTTAATTTAAGTTGCAAGAGCTAGTTAGTAACAAGCCTGAGCTAATAAGACAAACATAATTTAAATTGTAAGAGCTAGTTAGTAACAAGCCTGAGCTAATAAGACAAACAGTTAATAATTAATGTAAGCCTCTGTGTGTTTCTTTGGAACTGAATGGTTGTGGGAGTAGGTGGGACAGAAACTTCCATCTAAATGTGAGAGTCACAGGTGTCGTTGAGGAAAGACAAGATAGATAGTGGGACAGAGCACAATGAAGCAGACAACAGAAAGGAAATTTGGGAACTGAGACATCGTGAAAAACTCTGGTGAACCACCAATTACCAAAAGAAGTTCCCTCTAGAAGCAGCCAGCAAGGACTAGAGGCCACCATTACCAAAGCCCAGTGGCCCAGCATGTAGCTTATGCACAGACCCTACCTAGCTCTCCAGTCTGCGCTGTTTCTGTCCTTCCAAACCTGGATGGAAAATAGGATTGACAAACATAGGGCTTTACACAGACTGCCCTAGCATAGTAATTGCCCATTCCTGTCTGGCACAGACCCCTCCACTGAAGCTGGCTTTAGTTCTTCACATAATGGGCACCACCTGGGTCCCAGGGATTGCATCTGGCATCAATTAGTTCTAAGCCCAAACTGGAATAGTACCCTGGCTCTCCTCCCAGCTACTGGCTTTGAAAGAGGCCAGATCCTGGATGAGTGTCTTTTACTCCTAATGACCTCTATCAGTGACCTCCATTGTAGACCCACCAGGCCCACAGCTGTCACCATCATGAGCAGCCTGGTTCCAGGGAAAAATCAGCTGTCAACCTTCACTGTGTGCCCTAAGGACCTGGTGAAAGGGACAGCTTAAGCAACAGAGGGTGAGAATGCTATTTCTAGCTTCCACAGCTAAGAGCACATTCCATGTTTGGAATGATGGATGGGCTGGAATCTTTGGTAATGTGCACAATACTTATAAAGCTGCTTGAAGACAGGTGGATGGGAGAGATCTCATCCCTACTTGGCTGTTCTCATGGTCTGATCTTGGGCAAGTAACTTACATTGCATTACCTAAGCTTCAAATGCCCTATTTTTAAATTGACATGATAAAGAAGTTACTGCATATGTGGGGCAGAAATTAAGTAAAATAATCCATGCAATGCACTTAAAATATTTAATTTATATCTTTTGAGACTCATCTTCATTCACTACCTCAAAAATATTTTAAAGCCTGCACTATGTGCTAGAATAAACATTCAGACATGTCCAACCTTTTAGCATGACAATAACAGATCATTCTTGAGATGACTAACCCTCCCAAAACAATCATGTACCACACAAAAAACCTCATAATATTTTAAGTATGTTTATGGCTTTGAGCTGTATACATAGTTGTCTCCAGTCTCATGTGGCCTTTGGGCAATAGGTTGGATACATCTGTCAGCTAGCCTTTGAAGATGCAACAAAAAATAAATTTGGAAGTAATATTGAATCATATCCGCAGATCATGCACTGTGTGAGCTTTACAACATTCCACCTGGGCTGAAGATCTCAGGCTGGAGCTAAAATGCCCCTGTATGCCTGAGGTTTTCTGAGTAACCAAAAAAAGCACCCCAAAATATAGTGGCTTGAAGCAATACCTGCTTCTACTTTCTCAAGACTTCCGGTGATCTGGGTAGTTGTTGTGGACTGGGTGATGCTGGCTACAGCAGGTGGTGGAGGATGACCTTAAACCTAAGCCCTCGGCCCCAGCGTGGATATATGCAATTCTCTTGCCACAAGGCTCTCAACCCCCATAGAGCTGTGATGTCTGACAACAGACGTCAAGAGATTCCACAGTAAGGTGGTCCCCAATGCCTAAGTACCCTCCAAGCCTCTGCATGCATACATAATAGTTTTGTTTCATTGGTCACAACAAATCACAAGACTATGGCCAGAGTCCTCTAGGAGAAACATGGAACCAGTAAGCAAGAACAAATGATGTTTTGAACTGTCATGGCCATATTGATCCATTCCTAAGTGGTTCCCAAATGGTTTTGTTCATATAACCTATATTAGTCAGTTCAGGCAGCCAAAACAAAACAACATGAACTGGACAGTTTAAACAGAAGTTTCTCTCATAGATCTGGAGGCTACAAGTCCAAGAACATGTCACCATAATTATTGAGGTCTAATTAGAATTATTGGGGGTCTAGCTGGCCTCTCTTTTTAGTTTGCAGATAGCCACCTCCTTGCTATGTCCTCTCTGGCCTTTGGTTCTTTTATGTGGAGAGAGTGATATTACTATTTATTTTCTGTGTGGGTGTGTATGTACATGTGTATGCATGTGTTCATAGCTTTCTTTGGTGGGTAAATAAGAGGATCCTCAGTCATCCATTACAGGACTGGAAAAGTATAATTGCTTTCTTATGTTTTTAAAAAATAGTTTTAAGTGCATTGGTGTTTTGCCTATGTGTATGTCTGTGTGAGGATGTCATATCCCCTGGAACTTGAGTTACAGACGTTGTGAGATGCCATGTGGGTGTTCAGAATTGAACCCTGATCCTCTGGAAGAGCAGCCAGTGCTCTTAACTGCTGAGCCATCCCTACAGCCCACTTGCCTTTTTTTTAACCTCAAAGTCCCCATAATTTTCCTAAAGCCTAGGAGATCATATTGAGTATCCCATTTGGAGACCATTTGGACTTGCTCTGTCAAGGAAAGTATTGGTTTTTCATATACTAAAATTTGAAACATCTGTGTAAATAGCTAAATAAATAAAGTTCTTGCCACACAAGTACAAGGACCTGAGTTCAGATTCCCATCATTCACATAAAAATCCAGACCTGGCAGTGCGTGCCTGTACCTTATAGTACCAATGCTGGGTTGCTGGGATGTAAACAAGCAAGCCCCTGAGGCAGTGTGGAAAGAAAGGCTTGTGACAGTAGAAATCTGTTTCTGTGGGAACAGAAATGCAAGCTGAGGTGTGAGTAGGCAGTGCTCCTTTAGGAGACACCAGAAGAGGATACTTCCTGGCCCTCCAGTCCCTCATGCTGTCACCTAGTATTCCTTGATTCTACTTCTAGGTTCTATCCTTGTATTGCTTTTCCCTTATGGTTGTTATCACCTCTATACATCCTGGGAAAAGAGCCCCTGATCATGCTTGTTAAGGACTTTAAAAAATAATATTTTCTTTAAAATTTCAATATATGTATACAATATATCCTAATCACATCTACCCCTACTTCCCCATGAGGGATTTTCTTAATATACATTTATTGAGGTAGGAAGACCCACACTAAATGTGGATGGCACCATTTCATGAGCTAAGACCTGAACTACATAAAAGGCAGAAAGGGAGCTGGGCACAAACATTTATTTCTGCTTCCCCACTGTGGATGTCACGTGACCAACTGCCCTCCCACTCTTGCCACCACACCTTCTTGTTATCATGGACTGTACTCTCAAACTGTGACCAAAAATAAACCTTTATACCCTAAAGATGATTTTGTCGGGGTATTTTATTGCAAAAACAGGAAAAGAAACACACACACACACACACACACACACACCAATAAAATCAAAGAAGAGAGGAAGGACGGAAAGGAAAAGGAGGAAGAGAAAATAAGAAAGGGAGAGAGGGACAGGGAAAGAAGGGATGAAGGAGAGGAAAGGAAAGGAAAGGAGTTTAAAAATCTGTAAAAATGCCTCTGAGATTTGATATAGGGGTTCTACCACAGCCTGAGTCACTCTGTGATGGTCCAATCATGTAGGGGCCACTAATGAATGACTCCAGAACCTTAGACTGATTTACAAACACAAGAAAAATGCCAACCAGCTACCAACCCCCTGGTAGCAGTTTATCCTCCCAAACAAAATCCTTAAATGCTGAAGCCCTGGAGGTGGAGGTGAGATAACCAGTTGCATCTAGTGACAACTGAATTATTTTAACTTTTTATTGATTTTATTAAGTTATACATTTTTCTCTGCTCCCCTCCCTTCCTTTCCCTTCCCCTTCTACCCTTTCCATGGTCCCCATGCTCCCAATTTACTCAGGAGATCTTGTCTTTTTCTACTTCTCATGTAGATCAGATCCATGTAAGTCTCTCTTATGGTCCTCATTGTTGTCTAGGTTCTCTGGGATTGTAAATTGTCAGTTGGTTTTCTTGGGTTTTGTTTAAAACCACTTATGAGTGAGTACATGTGATAATTGTCTTTTTGGGTTTGGGTTACCTCACTCAAAATGATGTTTTCTAGATTCATCCATTTGCCTGCAAATCTAAAGATGTCATTTTTTTTCTGCTGTGTAGTACTCTGTTGTGTAAATGTACCACAGTTTCCTTATCCATTCTTTGGTTGAGGAGCATTTAGGTTGTTTCTAGGTTCTGGCTATGATGAACAATGCTGCTATGAACATAGTTGAGCACATGTCCTTGTGGCGTGGTTAAGCATCCTTTGGATATATACCCAAAAGTGGTATTGCTGGGTCTTGAGGAATGCCGTTTCCTAATTTTCTGAGAAATCACCATACTGATATCCAAAGGGCTGTACCAGTTTGCACTCCCACCAGCAATGCAGGAGTGTTCCCTTTACCCCACATCCTCTCCAGCATAAGTTGTAATCAGTGCTTTTGATCTTGACCATTCTTACAGGTGTAAGATGGAATCTCAGACTTGCTTTGATTTGCATTTCTCTGATGACTAAGGATGCTGAACATTTCAGCCATTTTAGATTCCTCTGTTGAGAGTTCTCTGTTTAGGTCTATACCCCATTTTTTTTTACTGGATTATTTGTTCTTTTGATGACCAATTTCTTGAGTTCTTTGTATATTTTGGAGATCAGCCCTCTGTCTGATGTGGGGTTGGTGAAGATCTTTGCCCATTCTGTAGGCTGCCATTTTGTCTTGTTTACTATGTCCTTTGCTTTACAGAAGCTTCTCAGTTTCTGGAGGTCCCATTTATTAATTGTTTCTCTCAGTGTCTGTGTTACTGGGATTATATTTAGGAAATGGTCTTCTGTGCCAATGAGTTCAAATATACTTCCCGCTTTCTCTTCTATGATTTTCAGTGTGGTTGGTTATATGTTGAGGTCTTTGATCCCTTTGGACTTGAATTTTGTGCATGGAGATAGATATGGATCTATTGATACTTGTTGAATATGCTTTCTTTTTTCCATTTGATTTTTTTGCATCTTTGTCAAAAAGCAGGTATTTGTAGATGTGTGGATTAATGTCTGGATTTTCAATTCACTTCCATTGGTCTTCCTTTCTGTTTTTATGCCAATACCAGGCTGTTTAAGGTTTTGTAGCTCTGTAGTAGAGTTTGAAGTCAGGGATTGTGATGCCTCCAGAAGTTCCTTTATTGTACATGATTGTTTTGGCTATCCTGGGTTTTTTTGCCCTTCCATTTGAAGTTGAGTACTGTTCTTTTGAGGCTGTGAAGAATTTTGCTGGAATTTTGTTGGAGATTGCATTGAATCTGTAGATTGTTTTTGGTAATATTGCCATTTTTACTATGTTAATTCTACCTACTCAAGATTATGGGAGATCTTTCTATTTTCTTCTGTCCTCTTCAATTTCTCTCTTCAAAGATTTAAAATTCTTGCCATATAGGCCCTCTACTTGTTTGGTTAGAGTTACTCCAGGATATTTTATGCTATTTGTAGCTGTTATGAAGAGTAATGTTTCTTTTATTTCTTTCTCGGCCCATTTATCATTTGTGTAAAGGAGGGCTACTGATATTTTTGAGTTAATCTTGTATCCTGCTACATTACTGAAAATGTTTATGAGTTGTAGAAGTTCCTTGGTTGAATTTTTGGGGTCGCTTATGTAAACTATCATATTATCAGCAAATAGTGAGAGTTTGACTTCTTTTCTGATTCTTATCCCCCATGATCTCCTTTTGTTTTCTTATTGCTCTAGCTAGTACCTCAAGAACTATTTTGAATAGATATTGAGAGAGTGGACAATCTTGTCTTGTTCCTGATTTCTGTTGGATTGCTTTGAGTTTCTCTCCATTTAGTTTGCTGTTGACTGTGGGCTTGCTGTATATTGCCTTTATTATGTTTAGGTATGTTCCTTGTATCCCTGTTTTCTCCAATGTTGGGAGCTGTTGGGTGTTATGGACCCCTGGACCCTGAATTCCCTGTGAGCGTCTTGTTTTTCCTGTGTTTGCAGCTGCTCTGAGCAAAACAACTTGTTTTGCTCTGCTCTGAGCAGGAGACCCTGATGGCAGGCTGCTGGGTCTGCAGCTCAAAGAGCCCAAGCTAAGGCGTGGCCAGAGCCCTATATAAGCTTCCCCTGAGCACAATAAATTTGACACTCTTGTATCAAGAGTGCCCCCCCCCCCCCCCCGCGCGTCTCTGTGTTTTTAAGTCTCTCAGCCCAGTTCCAGGCTCGCACAACTGGTCCTGTGGACACAGGAGCTACAGGACGGTTGGGAGCTACAAGCATAGTACTGTACAGCAAGTAGTACAGACGCCAGGTTCTAACACTGCAAGACCTCTATCATGAAGGGATATTGTATTTTGTTGAAGGCTATTTTAGCATCTAATGAGACAATCGTGTGGTTTTTATTTTTCAGTTTGTTTATATGGTGGGTTACATTGAGAGGTTTTCATATGACAACTGATTTTTTAAAGGCAAATTCAGTCCCCAGGAGTCTCTTTCTCCAGCCGAGCATCTCACCCGACTCTTTATTCAGTTCCTCTAGGTAACACACTGTCATTAGATGTCATCTAAGCTTGATTGTTCTGCCCACATCCTGGGCTCATCAGAAAAAGTCAAGGCAAGCTAGCATTCAAGTGGGACCCAAGAGATTGTAACAGATAACTGACTACCAGGCTACCCTAAGAACTTGCCCAGGATTCTCCTGCCTAAGTGCCACCTTCTTGGCTCTTCTGTAGAACATCTATCTTCTACTAACTGCTTTGCAGACTGTCCAGCTTTCAGCAAAGTTCAAATGTCAGTCTCTCTACAGATAATGCCTTGGATACTGCTACATGAAAAGTGGCCGAAGTTGGGCCAGCTTGATAGGAGACCCAGTTCTGTCCCCAGTGAGGTAGGTGACAGTGGCTGAAAAGTTTAGCTTTTCTGAGACACTTCAGATTTCTCCCACTTGTAATTTATTAATCCAAATTATGGCTCAGAGTTGCCCTGCGTTGGGGCTTATGCTGAGGCTGGACTGAGCCTGTGTGAGAGGACCTGGCATAGAATAGGAGCCGCAGTCTTATGCAGACGGAGGACTGGAGCACCTTGCCATGAAACCATAAGACTTCTAGTCAGAGGTTGAGATCACGACTCTAGTGGTAAACTGCTTGCTATACAAACATAAGGGCCTGAGTTCAGATTTCTAGCACTCATATAAAAATCAGGCATAGGAATATGCACCTGTAGCTCCTAATACTGGGAATGCAGAGACAGAATGATTCATAACAGGTTGGTCAGTCTAGCTGAATTGGTGAGTTCTGTAATCAGTGAGAGACTCAGTTGGCAAAAATCAGATACAGGGCGGAAGATATGGCTCTTGATGTTCTTCCAGAGAATCTGAGTTTGGTTCCTAGCATCCACAGCAGGGGGCTCACAACTGTCCATAACTCCAGTTCCAGGGATCTGACACCTCTGGCCTCTGCAGGCACCTGTACTCACAGACCCACACTCACAAACACACACTCTCACACACAACTAGAAATAATATAAATAAATCTGTAAAAAAGTAAAATATAGATACACTGTATTTATGAATGAAATTGACACGGAATAATTTTAATAACGTAGATGATTTAAGTTGATAACTAGTGCTAACACACACACACACACACACACACCACAAAGAACAGCTCTTTTCAAATTTAAATGAGGTGCTACTAGGCATAGTTAGAAGGCAAGTTTTAGTCTGTGGTCACCTGAACAGCTCATGAATTCCAAACATGTTCCAGGGTGTGTTGAATCCATAGACCCCAGGACTACACTTGAGGAGATGCTGCCTTCCTGACCAACAGGAAGGAAGCATGGAGCCTGAAAGAGGCTGCTATTCCCACAGATGCCCACAAAAGCTGCTGAGAAAGGCAGCCCAGACGGCTCTACATGGTGGAGCTCAGTGGTAATTTGTAGGCTTTTTTGTTTTGTTTTTTTCTTTTCCTTTCTTTTACCCCTTACTCTTTTACTCTTTTGGAGACCTGCCACCCAGCTCCCAAATAAATTGCTCACATGGAGGCTTATTACTACTTATGAGTGCCTGGTCTTAGGTTGGCTTATGTCTTGTTAACTTTCCTTAACTTAAATTATCCCATCTACTTTTTCCTCTGGGTTTTTTCCTTTTCTTACTTCTGTATATCTTCACTTACTCCATGGCTGGCTGTGTGGCTGGATAGCTGTCCCCTGACCTAGTCCTCTCCTTGTTCTCTCACTCCCCTCCCCCTCCTCCTAGATTTCTCCTAGACTCTCTGCCTGGCAGCCCCACCTATCCTTTCTCCTGCCTTGCTATTGACCATTCAGCGCTTTATTAGACCATCAGGTGTTTTAGACAAGCAAAGTATCACACACAGCTCCACAGAGTTAAACAAATACAACACAAACAAAAGTAATACACCTTAAAATAATATTCTACAATAGCAGTTCATTTACTGTTTAAAGCACCTGTTGACCACAAACCATGAGAGTTTTCTCTGTCCATCACAAATGTGTTTTTTTCCATCCCAAGAGATAAACACTCTCAATTGCTGACCAAGGGAAGCTGCCTTTCCAATTTGTCTGAGATGGAAGGAAGAGAAGGTGAACTGGACAATCTAAAGAGCAAAAACCTTGTAGGGATGGTCTGGACAAAGGCAGACATGACCAAGATCTCTAGGATGCCAGGAAGGTCTCTAGGATGCCAGGAAGGGCTTAGGGACATTCGTTTCTCTTCTACCATAGTTATCAGACTGCCCACCTTAGAGAAACACACAACTTATTCCAGCTGCTGCAACTCTGCTATGGGGCATGCTGAAATGAGTCCTCTGGGATTCCTAAATGTTCCCTGGAGTTGTTCCACAATTAAAAGGGCATTTTGTTCTGCTGCACCAAGGAGGGGTTGCTCCCCAAACAAGCCTGTTCCATGAGCTCTACTCCCTGTTCTCCACACCTGATCATTCCTTCCACTAGGTACTTGCTAAAGCTAAGTACCTGCCATTCTTCCAGGCTCAACTAGAAAAGGATGTGCTACTCAGAGAGGGCTGGAACCACCAGCTCTCAAATATGAATTTGTCGAGGCTGGGCTCTGTGCTAAGGCTCATGTCTCGTCATCTCCCAGAACCACAGCCCTAGGGCATTGCCCCCACCAAGTTTGGGAAGTGGAAACAAATTAATCACTGGGTGTCACTTACCCCCAAAGGATCAAGAGGAACAGAGAGGGACATGTACCGAAGAAGGCTCACTCATTCTCCTGCAACATGGACTCTGGCAACTCTTGCCATTTTCTACTAGCACATGCCCACACATACATGTGCTATGCTCTGGAAATAAGACACATGAACCATCCAGCTCATGTCCTCAGAGAGCTGACAATTCTATAAAAGCCATGATACAAATGTGCTGCTTAGTTCTTATCAACACAAAAAAGTCCCCTGAAATGAGGAAAGTTCAATTGAAGAAATGCCTCCATCAGATTGGCAAGTCTGTGGGAGCATCTTCTCAATTGTTGATTGATACAGGAGTGCTCAGCCACCTATGGGTGGTGGCACACCTGGGAAAATAATCCTGGAAAGTGTAAGAAAGGTAACTGAACATAAGCCATGGTATCAGGTCAGTAAGCAGAGCTCCTCTGTAGTTCCTGCCTCTGCTCCCTTTTGAGTTTCTGTCCTGACTTCCCTTCATGATGAACTGTGACCTGTAAGCTGAAATAAAATCTTTCCTCCCCAAGTTGCTTAAGCTCAGTGTTTTTATCACAGCAACAGAAACTGAACCACCACGCCAGGAAACAGACTTCTGGGAAAGAAAACGTAAAGTTGCTTTTGCTCTAGTGAGGAGAATTGCTGATGGAAGACATGACTCTTACCTAGTCTTGCCCGTCATAATTTCATGCTCATATAGTCTCAACTTTCTTAAGGATGTCTCGGTTATGGGACAAGTCTTCTATTTTAAGGAGAAAGAACCAGAAATATTGTTTGTAGGCAGCCTTCTGTTTTTATAAACGTGGAATGTGTGTAAAATTAACTGCACAGAACTGGAACACGAGACTTCTGTATTATAAATGGCAGTTCCATCCTGGGCAGCTCTGCACTGTTGGGCAGATTGGACAGTGTGTAGCAGCATCTGGCTACAGATTTAGTAGGGACTGAAACTGAGCTGTGTATCATGGTACAGTGTTATACTTACGTAGAGGAAGAAGAAAAATAACCCCCTTTTCAAATTTTCACAAGATACCCTTCCACTGGTAGTGGTCTTAAATCTGAGAGATCAAAGGTATTTCACATCCAGGGTTGGCTCAGCTATCAAGAGTGCTTGGCTAGCATGCGTGAAGTCTGAGGTTCGATTCCCAGCACTGCACAAACCAGGTGTAGTGGCCCTGTTTACTCTAACCCTAGCACTGTAAAGGTGGAGGCAAGAGGATTGCAAGTTCAAGGTCATCTTCAGCTACAGAGAGAGACTGGAGCCACTTTGGGTTATGGGACTACCACAGACATATCTTTTTTAAAAATGTATTATGTATATGGTGTTTTGTCTGCATGTATGCCTACATGCCAGAAGAGGACTTCAAATCTTATTACAGATGGTTGTGAGCCACCATGTGGTTGCTGGGAAATAAACTCAGGACTTCTGGAAGAACAGCCAGTGCTCTTAACCACTGAGCCATCTCTCCAGTCCTGAGACCTTATCTTTTTAAGAAATGTTTTACAACTTTAAATATTTACAGATTGATGTTTTCTTTTCTTTTCTTTTTTACTATTAAGCCTTTGTAGAACCATTCAGATCAAACAGCATCTGAGGCCAAATATTGGCAACTGAATTTCCTCCTGGAAGCAGATATACTAACAACCATGGTGTCTTAGGTTTTCTATTACTGTAATAAAATACCATTACCAGAAGCAACTTAGGATAAAGGGTTTGTTTCAGCATGTAGCCCATCATCCAGGAAAATCAGGGCAGGAACCTGGAGACAGGAACTGATGCAGAGACCATGGGGCAGGTGCTGCTTACTGGCTTGCTCAGCCTGCTTTCTTACAACACTCAGGACTACCAGCTCATGGGTGGCACTGCCTACAGTGAGCTTGTCTCTCCCACATCAATCTTCAAGCAAGAAAAGGTACTTCAGGCCAATTTGGTGCAGACATTTTCTCAACTGAGGTTCTTTCTTCCCAAAATGACTCGAATTTTATGTCAACTTGACATCAAATTAGCCAGCACACATGGAAACGTTATTCGGTTTAGCTCTAATATTAGCACTTTCTCTTTGCAGTGCTTCCCACTTGTTTTCGGTAAAGCAACACAGGGAAAATTCAATGACTGTTGAACAGAGCTGTGTTAGCTGTGGGCTGGCAGGCAGCACCACCTTTGGGTGGCTCAAGTTATTGTTTCAGTAGCTGGCACTTGACAGTCCAGTTTTGTGCTAGGAAACCAGATTAGGTGTGTCTGTGCATGGCATCAACAGAGGACAACTCTAACACTAACACAAACATTATGTGGTGCTATGCTGTGCTGAGTGCCCTCTAAAGATCTGTGGGTCAAGGATTTGGGCCCCAGACTGTGGCACCATTGACAAGTAGTAGAAACTTTAAGAAATGAGACCTAGTGAGGTCTTTAGGGTGTGTGCCCTGAAAGGGATAAAAAGATGCCAGCCCTTCCTCTTTCTCTCATGTTCCTTTCCTGTCCATAAAGTGAATGGCTTTACTTTATCGGGCATTTTCCCTACGATATTTCACCTCATTGCAGGCTCAGGAGTGACTGGACCCACTGATCATGGACTAATACCTCCAAAACTGAGCCAAATGAATCTTTCTGCTTTGTAAGTCGATTATGTCAATGTTACAATGACAGGAAGCAGGTACATCTATTACTTCTCTTATTGATATAACCAAATCTCAGGTGAGAGGCAATGTAAGGGAGAAAGGGTCTATTAGACTCACAGCTTGAGGAGATACTTCAGACTCCAGTATGGCAGAGTGGGAGATGGCATCTGGGGTCAAGAAGCAGAGAGCAGACAGGAAATGGGGTTGGCTATAAAACCTCAAGGTCCAGCCCCATGGATGTCCAAACCCACTTGAAAGGCTTCATCTCAAAAGATTCCACAATCTTCTAAAATAGTGAAACCTGCCAAGTTTCACTCCAGCGCAGCTAGAGCCAAGTCTGAGCGAAGGACATCAGGATTAATTAAACACCCACTCTGGATGTTGCAGAATCAGAAGCCTTTATTGTACATCACCAAGGGGGTTTTATACCTAACCCAGACAGGTGGGCCAACAGGATGGAGACCTCATCACTGGATCCTAAGGTTAGGGCCAAAGCAATGTGTACTCAGGAAGCAGGGTTGGTAAACAACTCTGAGAGCAGGGAACTTGCAAGTTTCTCAGAAACCCAGAATAACAAGGGCAAGAAAGGTCACCAACAGAGTAGGTGAGTAGGAAGGTCAGGACTCCATTAGGTCCCAACAGAAACCAGCTGGGGACTAAGTGTTAAAATATATGAATCTATGAAGGACATTTCACACTCAAACCACAAGAGCCAGCTAACACCCAGTGGGTTGATTTCTACTGCTGCAAGAATTCTCACAGAATCTGCCTCAAGGTGTAGCCTCTGATGCTTGTTTACCTGGGGCTCATCTACCTCTTCTGTCTTTCTCCTTTGCTCACTGCGTCTCTCAGAATCTTCTACTTTCCTGGAAGCAGTATACTTACTTGAGTCTTGACTCCACAGGAACTTCCTTCTGATGGCTGCTGTCTGGTGCTAGCCAGGCCTGCTGGCACCCAGTGTCTCGACACCATTGGTGATGCTAGTCCTGAGGCTGAGGACGGGTTCTGCTGTTCACAGCCTGGCTGTATGACCAAGTCACCCTGAAAGGCATAAGCTTGCCCAGACCTGGGTTGGACCAGAAAAGACAACAAGATTCCTGCTTCAGTTTCCATGACTGCTGCTCCATTCATCACTCCATAGGCATCCAGCCTAGCTCAGAGTTTCCTGTTTAAATAGATGTCACCTAGCATCCTGTGTTCTTCGAGTCCTTCCTAGGCTCCCAGCACCTGTTACCAATGGTAGATCCTGACAGTAATCATTTGAGTGGCACTTCTGGGATCACACCTCCCATGCTCTCCCCATAGCTTATTACATGGTATAACTATGGCCTGTCTGTCAGCTTGAGCTTGTTCCCTTTCTCTTCTCATGCTCCTTCCAAGACCAGACATCGTAGCTCAGTAGCTGGACAAAGTCTTGGTCATCACGTCAGAAAGGAACTAAAAGGGAGCGGTGTCCCTAGGGTAAAGAGTGCTGTTGCTAGAGGAATAAGGGAGGTTCAGGTCTAGTACAAACACAAACGTGACAGAAAAGAGCATCTTTGGGGCTGGACAGATGTTCAGCTCTTCTAAAGGACCAGAGTTCAGTTCCCAGCCATATTAGATGGCTCACAACTATCTATAACTTCAGCATCCAGGGGGATCCAACACCTCTGGCCTCTGAGGCACCCAATGCACATGTACATAGCCACACAGAGACATAACATATACACATAATCAGAACTAAAAGATATGTTAGATCTATTATTCTGTGTATGAGTGTCTAGTCTGAATGTATGCATTGCACTATGTGCATACTTGGTGCTAAGGGAGGTCAGAAGGTGTTGGATCCCTTTGAACTAGAGTTACAGATGGCTGTGAGCCACCCACCATGTAGGTGTTGGGAACTGAATTCAGGTCCTCTGGGGTGGGGGGAAGCAAGGTTTCTTAACCCTTGAGTGACCTCTTCAGCCCCTACAATAAATACTTTTAAAAAATAAAGATTCTGTGTGGATTCAACAGCCAAGCTCTGGGTAGTTGAGGAGTCTAACGACCAGGTTCAAATAACCTCCACTAACGTTGGGTACACTTCATTTCTCTAAGTGTCACCTGGATTTCCTTTTCTGAGAAGACTCAGGGAACCACCCCACAAGCAGCTCAGCAGTGATACGGGGATCATTTTAAAAGGTGAGGATTCTGTTTGGTCACCGGGGAGAGAAACAGCTTTTCTAAGGCTCAAGGGTACTGAGCCTCTGAACACTACACATTCTTTGTAAATCAGTAGGCTGAGAGAAAAGCTATTTCCAGGCAGGAAGAGACACATGGGCCAGTACCTATGAAAGGTGAGGCCCAGACCACTCAAATTGAAGTTAGAGGCTCCTCTTCACTGGGCTGGGTCGCAGGCTAAATCATGGGGCAGGATTCTGGAATGATCAGCCTGGCTCTGTGAATGGCTGTTTGCCATGGCAACAGGGACTGCGGAGATTCAGAGCCTGTTCTAATAAGAGCTGCTCTGATGGGCACCTGCTGCCCAGGGACATCTCAGAGCTGTTATTGCAAGAGCAAGCTGCTTCAAGGACGCCTTCCGGGATCCTGGGCTGGGGAGACGACTCACACTCCTGCATCTCTCCTCAGAGTCCACTTTCCCCCCAGCCAGCTTTCTCATGTCTAGTCTTAGATCAGCAGAGAGTGGATGTGGAAAAACAAGCACACTGGGCACACAATCTGTCCAGAACCACCTCACAGATTTCCCGGCCTCCGCTTCTGCCAGCAGAAGGCAGCAAGCTGGAGAATGCTTTGTCTGCCCCCTCCTTGCTGAGCCAATATCGCTGCTTCTCTTGGGAGGCTCACCCATTCATCCTTACGCCCAATGCACCAGCAGCTCCAGCAGCGACAAAAATTGACAGACTTTTCAGGAAGCAGTGGAGACTGTGCCAGGCCTCCCCCTGGTGGTGGTGGAGACCAGGATCTACCCCTGTTTCTAGAACTACCAGCACTCCTCTTCTTGCTTGCTGATATGAACACCACTGACAACCACGACCCCAGACACCGGGAGACTTTCCAAGTCACCCTCTTGAAGTTGCTATGACTCTCCACAGGGACTAAGAATAAAGATGGTCCCAGTTGTCAGTCTCCTGACATCTCACGTTGAGTCAAAGTCCTGCCTTCTCACCCCAGGTAGAAGCGTCCTCACTTTACTTGACTTGGGCTATATAATAAAATGCAATAAATGGGGAGGTGGCCATAAACAATGTAAGTGCTTTTCCTGTAGTCTGGAAGCTACAGAGTTCAATCAAGCTCCTGGGGGTTCTGTCTGATGAGGGCCTGCCTGCCTAGTGCTGACATTGTAGAAGTCTGTGTGAGGGGCGTCTCTCTTGGATTCCTTTATTCAAGTACTAATCTCATTATTGGGCTCTGTACCTGTGACCAAATGATCTCCTCTCCTTGGGATAAGGATTTCAATACAGGAATTTAGGGGCAAGAGAGACAGTCATGTTCAGACCTCACTCCATGCTCACAATTCAGGGTAGCTCTTTTCCCTTACCTCCCATATTCCTGCTACCATTGTTCAAATTCAGGCTGGATCTGCCAAAACAGGGGAAATTAAGAGACAATAGAAAGGAAAAGGAGGCTTCCCATCTGCAACCTAAGATTCAGAAACTTCAACCTAAATGTTATAAAAATGTTAAAACCCAAATGTTATAGAGACGGAGTTCAACTTCCTAGAGACTTATCAAACAAGGTTCAACAGAATAGAGCTCCTGCCACCAAGCCTGAGTTTGATCCCCAGGACCACAAGGTAGAAAGAGAGAACCAACTCCTATAAGTTGGTCTCTGATCTCTACATGTGTGCTGTGTGCACACACACAAATGAATAAATACAAACACAACAGAAATTTATACTCAAGGTCAGAATGTTTGTGACTTTGAGTTGAATTCCATCATCCACTCCTCCCTTGTCTCTAAATCTATACAACACTTCATTAAATCTCCTTACAGAGCTATTAGAATGGCACGGTTGGTAAACTACTTTACTTATAAAAACTTAGTTTGATCCCCAAAATGCATGCTAAAAAAGAAAAAAACAGGCATGATGCGTGCTTATAACTCCAGCCCTGGGGAGGGGGAGCTGAGACAGACAGATCCTTGGCCAGCTAGCACAGCCTACGTGACAAGCATTAAGACAGTGACAGACCCTGTCTCAAAAAACTAATTGTACTAAGACTATGGCAGTTCTTTGAATTTTCAAATCCTGTGGAAACACACTAATGTCCAAACTTCCTTTCTGGTACCTGAGGGCTGACAGTACCCACTTTTGCCTTCTTCCTCCCAATACAGAGAGGTAGTCTACAGATCCACCCCTTTAAAAGTTGGTATGGTGCAGATACTGAGACTTGGAGACCTCCTGCAGTGACTAAGCCACTGGTCACCCTAGCAGGCTCGTGTACCTAAAATCACTTGTCTGGTTTTATCAGGGTATCTCCACCCCTGAAGATCCAGGTAACTACCTCTGACCTCCTCCCCAGTCCTAAGCTTCCCCAAAACATACATTTCTCCCTCCCCAAGCTCTGATTTGTGCCACCCTGATTGCTACAGGGTCCATGGTTGTTTCTTTGTGGTCATGTGACCCCTGCTTGACCATGGGACACAGACCCCAGTACCCATTCCCAGGTGACTAAGAAGGATGATGGACAGAGGGTGTTGATCTCCATTGTCAGTTGAACTGGATTTGCAATCTTCTAGGAGAGAAAACCCTGAATGTGTCTACAAGAGTTTCTAGAGAAGTTTAACTAAGAAGACCCACTCTGAATGAGAGCTGGGAGCACAGAGTGAATTTAAAAAGGTAAAGGAGAGAGTGAACCGAGCACCAGAATCCATCTCTCTGTATCTTAGCTATGGACTCGTAACCAGCTCCCTCATGCCTCCACCTCCACAACCTTGAGCTGCTCTCACCCACACCTTCCCTGCCATGATGGACTCTATCCTCAAAGTGTTAGGAAAATCAACTCTTCCTGCCTTTGGTTCTCACACAGAGCCCATCAATACAGTCACAAATGCACATATTAACTTCCCCAGGAGGACCTAAAGAACACCACCTAGAAGGTGGGAGAGTCTTCCCAGAAGGGCAAGCACCACGTGTTTTATGTTAGAGTTCCATACTGGATTCTGCCCTTGTCCTGCCAAACTCTCTCATGTGATCTTGTTTACAAGTAGAGTTGGGCTGAGTAAGTCCAGGACCCTGACCTTGCAAGCAGTCTGCTTGAAGCCATTAGGGGATCAAGAAGATATCAATCACATCCCTCACAAGTGAGGTCTAATGTTTGACCTGACCAGCACTGGCTGGGGTACAGGGCTCCAGAGAGTTTGCAGAGGTCCGGGAGTTGGGATCTCCTTAGCCCTGTGCCTGGGTATCTGTTGGTGAGAAGACCACAGAACGCTGTCCTTCCAGAATTCTCAGCTAACACTTCAGCTTTTCTAGTTCTCTGTAATGTATACATAGCATATATGTATAGCCGCTCACTATAAGGTCTCTGGGAACAGTGGTAAAAAATGGGAAGGGGGGTATTTTCAAGGCATCAAGAATAAAAGCTTAGCCTAGAGATGTAGTCCAATGGGTAGAGTGCTTCTCTAGCATGCTCAGAGTCCTGAGTCTGATTTCCAACCCCAAATAAAACTGGGTATAGTAGCCCATGCCTGTAATCCCAGCATTCAAGAGTAGAAGCAAGTGCTGTGGGACAATGGTCTTGTACACTGTAAAGATTTGTCACTTGTATCGGCTTAATAAAACGCTGATTGGCCAGTAGCCAGGCAGGAAGTACAGGTGGGGTGACAAGACTAGGAGAATCCTGGGAAGAGGAAGAGCTCAGTCTGCAGTCACTACCCAGATGCTGAGAAAGCAAGATGAAAATAAGGCACCAAGTCACATGGCTAAACATAAATAAGAATTATGGATTAATTAAGTTGTAAGAGCTAGTTAATAATAAGCCTGAGCTAATAGGACAAACAGTTATAATTAATAGAAGCCTCTGTGTGTTTCTTTGGGAGTGAACAGCTATAGGAACCAGGTGGGACAGAAATTTCCATCTACAAGCAGGAGTATCAGAAACTCAAGGTCATCCTCAGCTACATGGTAAATTTGAAGACAGCCTAGTTTACATTCTTCTTAGTCACCAGGTTCAGAACTGGGATGGTTGATGGAGTACGTGTCACATGAACACAAAGAAACAACCATGGACCCCATTTCAGTCAAGAGGAAATCAGGGGCAGCACAAACCAGAGCTTGTGGCTACAGAAATGTAAACTTTGGGATGAAGTCAGAGATAACACTTCCTGAATATTAAGGGGGCAGAAAGACCCTGGTCAAACTAAACAAGTGACATTAGCCACTTGAGCCCACTGTGGTGGCTAACAGCTGCTTTAAAATAGCAAAAATAAATAAACAGTAAAAAAAATAGTAATTTAAAAGCTAGTTGGTCCACACCTGGAGGCTTGCCATGTCATGATCAGGGCATCTTGTGGCTTCTCTTTTCCCCACTGCCCTGTGCCCATGCCTTCCTGGAAGTATTCTCACCCTCCATCAGGCACCATCTGGCAGTGTTGTAGCAAGACTGGAGAGCAGCCAGGAGTTGGCACAAGCTGAGAGTGAAGATTATGGGCCTATGTGCTGGACCTGGCTCAAGGGACTTTGGCTCTCTCCTGATTTGATGGCTGGAGAGGGCTCCAGCTGCATGAAGAGTGGCCTCCCAAGGTTGACAGATGGGCAGCCCCAGGAGAAGCCACATGGCCAGGCTTGTTGTTAAATGCAGCTCATTAGATTTTATCCACAAGATGCTGCTGACTTGGCAAGGACACACCTGTCCCCAGCAGGAGCAATCCACAGTGAACTGTAGTGGGAGATTAGAGTAAAAATATACCTCTTCCAAACCTCAGAGGCCCCATTTCTTTTGGGGTGGCACCAGAGAAAGCCTAAAGAGCATGTTGGCTGTGTCCAAAGATCTTCACTTTTCAGCCTCTCCAGGGAAGTCAAGGTGGAAGCAAGGCCATGTCTCTCTACTGGTAAAGGCTGGACTCCGGAAACAGCTACACCAGGGACCAAATAGCAATCACTTTAGTCACTGTAGACCAAAACCTAACGCAAATACAGTGTCAGGATTTGAAATGTGGAGAATGTAACCATCTAAAACTGTGAAATCAATGCATGGGCCATACAGACAGCAGGCCACAGTTTGCCAAGTCCTGGATTTTTGCTGGGTCAGGATGCCATCAGAAGTCACCTGTGGATCTCTGAAGCGGTGCTCTCTCATGAGGGCACTATGAAGGTATCTGGGGAGAGCTGACTTTGAAATACCTGTGGACAACACCTCTGTCACAACACCTGCATTATGTCTCATCACTGTGTCCAAATACCTGACCAGACACCAGAAGGATTTATTCTGGTTCACAGTTTCATGGTAGAGAAAGCACATCAGTTGGACCAGTGCTCTCTAGTCTCAAATTGCAGAAATGCGTTCAAAAGGTATTGGATAGGGACCCCCCGCTGAGTGCTCAGGCTTGCTATTGCCACAATCCCTGTTTCCAGATATTATGGTCAGCACTAGGCCTATCTGTCAAGAACTGCTTCTAGGACCTAAGCCAACCACATATGCAGCCACTAATCCCACTCTGGTACTTTTACATACTAAATGTTATTACTCACCCTTCCCATTCTTAGAAAATAGCAGAAAGAGGCTTGAGTATGATACCAGGTAAGCTGCCCATAAATCTTGCCAGGGACTCTTGGAGCAGCCCCCCCAGACTCACAGAGCTGGAACCAAGGGAGCTGGGGACCAACCATCAGCTGCTTCATGCCACCTGACCCAGTCTTCACAACCTAAAAGAGAGCACAACCTCTGTCTCTCTCCTTTTAAGAGATCACATCCACAGACAAAAAGCCACATCCGAAGGCCGGTACCCCAAAGGTATTGATGGCATGACACTTCCCCTTTTTGTCTAAGCAAGACGATTTTAAACTTAATATAAAAACTATATACAATAAGAAAAATTATCAAGTACTATCCAGGAGAAAGAAAGTGTAATGACATACACAAAATGGAACTACAACCAACAAGAACAACATCAAGCAAGAAACACATACTAAATGTTCAGGCTATAGGTAATTGGCAAGTAACAGGATTATTCCAATAGCTGTCCTATCCTGACTACTCTAAATCTTGTACCTAATATGTCTAGCTATGAGAGGGTAGAAACTGTGACTATCTGGTCTTCAACCCCATCAAAGACCTGAGAAGGAAAATATTACCTGAGTAAACAGGAATTACAAGTAAGAGACCGCCAACAGAACTTCCCACCCCTACTCCTTTTCTGGAACATTCCACAGCGGCTCAGCGTTCCCTGACACAGCTGCAGGGACGGACAGGCGGGAGGGAAACCAGTCCAGTGGGACCAGGTGAGACAGAGAAAAACAATCGGCTACAACCCAGGGTTGCTCATTTATACCTTGGCTCCCGTTAGTCCTCAGTGGCCACTTATCGGATTCACATGTGAAAGTGCAGTGCAGAAATAGCCAGACACGGATTCGGGAGTAAAGGATGCAGAGAGGGCACAACCATGGGAGAGGCAGAGAGAGGTCCTGATCTGAGGAGAGTGGGGGGAGCTCATGGGATGGCTGGAGACTGAGTCACCACCATATCTCACTTCTCAGGGCAACACCCATAGGTCTCTGACATAAAGGTGAGAGAGACATGGAGAATTATGTGTGATAATGTTAACAGTCAATTAGATAGAACCTAGAATCACCTGAGATATGGGCTGCTAGAGTGGGAAGTTATCTTGACTATAGTCATTGAGGTGGGAATTCCCTAGGATTGTGAATGTGAAGAAAAAGAACTGAGTAGAAGCATGAATTAACCACTGCTGTAGTCACTGTTCTCTCACTGTGGAAAGACACCATATCTGAAGCAACTCTTACAAAAGAAAGCATTTAATCGGGGTCTGCTGCAGTTTCAGAGGTTTGGTCTATTATCATGACAGAGAAGTACAGTGCTGGAGAAGTAGCTGAGAACTACATCCTGATATGAATGCAGAGAGAGAGAGAGAGAGAGAGAGAGAGAGAGAGAGAGAGAGAGAGAGAGAGAGAGAGAGAGATCTGGCACAGGCTTTTGAAACCTCAAAGCCCACCCCCAGTGACACACTTCCTCCAACAAGGCCACACCTACTCCAACAATATCCTTTTCAAATAGTGCCACTCCCTCGTGACTAAGCTGTAACCAGATGTTTCTCTCCCACCTGCCAGGAGTTCCTGAATAACCACTCAGAGGCTTAATATTAATTATAAACTGATTGGCCTATTAGCTCAGGCTTATTATTACCTAGCTCTTAGAACTTAAATGAACTCATTTCTATTAGTCTATATTTTACCATGAGGCTCATGGCTTGTTACCTCATATCTTACTTCTGTGGCAGCTGCTGGCATCTCTCAAACTCCCCTTTCTTTTGCTTCTCTTTTTTTCTTTTTATCTTTGGATTCCTGTCTAGCTATATTCTGTCCTGCCATAGGCCAAAGCAGCTTCTTTATTAACCAATGGTAATAAAAAAAAATACCAACCTCGAAAGAAGAATAAGTACCTAAGTTCAGACCCTTCTGGAGACATGTGTATATCAGCCAAGACTCCTATGACATGCCTGAGGAACCTCTGAAAACTACAGACTGCATACATCTGATTCTGTGAATGGATTTGCTCAATTTTAATCACTTCTGCTGTCTGAGTGAAGAATAAAGCTCAGAAACATTACAAAAGTCTCTCCTGAATAGACACATATGAGAGTTTTCATAGTAATCTCACAATAGACAAACTAGACACAGCTCAAACGGCTGTGACTAAGAGGGTACATCTGTGGAATGTTTCCACGCCAAAATGTCACACCACACTAAGAACGAACCCTTGGCATTAAGAACAATATGGATGTGTCTCACCACCTTAAAAATTAGGCTAGAAGATGGACCCTGATGGGGTACTGGCTAGGAACAGCGTCAGAGGAATGGTCGGAACATTCTAGATCTTGGTAACAGCAAATGAGTATACATGGATGAATACATGTACAATGATTCACTTAGCAGTACAAATAAGTCTGAGTTCCTCTGTCTCCAAGTGCGCTTCTCTCTTAAGTTAAACCTCAATTCTCAGGCTGGTGAGATGGCTCAATGGGTAAAGGTGCTTACCACCAAGCCTGTGATAAATCCAGTTTGATCCCTGGAATCTATATCATGGAAGGAGACCTCCCCATAAGTTATCCTCTGGCCTCAACATGCATACACCCATATTTATGCAAAATTCTTGAAAAACTTAAAAGTGTATTGCTTTCCAAAAAAATACTTTTGAGAGTTATTAAAGGAAGAGCACATAAAAACAACCCAAAGAGCATCCCTACCATGATGGCACTGGTCTCCAAGCAGAGTGACCAGGCTGGTACAATACCATAAGACTGATGTGGGATTCCCCTCTGTATGCTGTAAATAGCATTGGTTAATAAAGAAACTGTCTTAGGCCTGTGCAGGGCAGAACAGAGAGAGGTACGTGGAAAAAACTAAACTGAATGCTGGGAGAAAGAAGGCAGTGTGAGGAGAATCCATGTAGCCCTGGCGGAGACAGATGCCAGAACTTTATCCAGTAAGTCACAGCCTCGTGGCGATATACAGATTAATAGAGATGGGTTAATTTAAGATATGAGTTAGTCAAAAATACACTTAAGCTATTGGCCAAACAGTATTGCAAATAATATGGTTTCTGTATGATTATTTTGGGGATGAGCAGCCGGGAACAAACAAGTGGCGTCTTACAATGTAAGACCAGCTTTTGGTCACCTCTGCATCTACCACTGGTCCATGGTGGCTGGGATCTGGGCATGGGAAGCAGCTTTTGCTCCTTGTTCCTTATCTTTACTGGGATGTCGTCCATTGGGATGGCTCTGACTATAAGTAGCATCCCAAAACAGGTGTGTTAAAGTGGAAATTGTCATAAATTGAGAGATGGTTCAGTAGTTAAGAGTGCTTTCTGCTCTTGCAGAGACCTTGGTTTCTGTTCCCAGCACACAAACAGCTGGCAACCACCTCGCTCCTGGGAATCTGACACCTTTTTCCGTTCCCTCCACATATATAGTACACATAAACTCATATAAGTACACACATGCACACACACACTCACATTCACACACACACACATACACACACACACACACACACACACACGCACTTCTTATGTGTATGGGTGGTTTGCCCTCCTGCTTGTACACCACATCCCTTGTTCACACCAAGGTCAGAAGAGGGAGATCTGGAACTGGAATTATCGATCATTGTGAGCTCAAATATGGGTTCTGGGAATATAACCCAGATCCTCTGGAAGAGCAGCCAGTGCTCTTAACCATCTCTCCATCCCCTACACATAAATGTTAAAACCTGGAAGCTGTTATCTATTCTAATTTGGATACTTAATGTCCCCATAGTGTTAAGTATTGAGAACTTCTTCTGAAATGATAGTGGGAATATGAAGATTTTAGGAGGTGCAGTACAGCTGAAGGAGGTGGATCGTTGGGACAATGACTTCAGAGATTCTATCGGGTTCCTGTATATCCGGGGGTGAAGAAGACCCTCTACCATACAATTCTGCTACCATGACGTTCTGACCTAGTACACAGGGCCAAGCAAAGACTGAACTCTCTAAAAATCAATCAAAATAAACCTTTCCTCATTTATATTGTTTCTGTAGGTATTTGTGCATACCCATGATGAAACAGACTAACACATGTCTCACATAACAAGAAGTACAATGGTAGGAGACTCAGGTAGAGGTCGCAGGTCCATGATATAGGATTACTCTGGGCAACTATTTCACTGCTCTTGCTCTCCTGATTTTAGGTTATCTGTTATAGCCATCATTCCCATCACAAAACACTTGCATCCCTGACATGGAGAGAGATGCTTTCTCATCTAAATCAAGTTCTTTATAGTACCATTGTCCAGAACTGGGTCTTGGGACAAATCCAAAAGCAATCCTTAGCAAAGGAGAGGCACCTGAGCCAGAGTTTACCCCCCCCCTACCACCACCATCACCACCACCACCACCATCATCACCACCACCATCAACACCACCACCTCGAGTGCATCATTCCAGCTGACCATAGCTGGAGTCCTGTTGGAAAAATAATGGGAGGGATGTTGTGGTGAAAACCAACACAAATACCAGGCCTTGTTGGAAGTTCTGCTTTTTAGTCTCTGCATATTTCTAACTAGAGAGACTGTACTGTCAAGACAAGTGAGTCATCATGCCCTTCTGACAGAAGTCTGGTGAATTAACGCTTCCATCCAAATTCCCAGGGAGACACAGATGCATGGACAGGATAAGGCAATAAAAATGTTGGGCTAGCCAGGCGGCGGTGGCGCACGCCTTTAATCCCAGCACTCGGGAGGCAGAGGCAGGCGGATCTCTGTGAGTTCGAGACCAGCCTGGTCTACAAGAGCTAGTTCCAGGACAGGCTCCAAAGCTACAGAAAAACCCTGTCTCGAAAAACAAAAAAACAAAACAAAACAAAAAAAAAAACAAAATAAAAATGTTGGGCTGTCCTTAGAAGGGTTGGTTGTCATCACAGAAGGAGTTGAGAGACTGTGTTTATAGAGATGAGCTGGACTGGAGTCCCTTGCTTAAGGATTTTGTAATTAATGGCTTTTATTCATTCACGCTATGATGGGCATTCTGCTATGACACAAAAGAAACAGTTCATAAAACATTGAGAGGGAAAAGAAAAATAGCATTTTCCAAATCCTTCATGCATGGTTCCAACAGAGATGGGATGGGAGTGCTCTCCTGGCTCTGCTGAACACTGAAATGGTTCAGAAGTCATAATGGCAACAGACCGGGAATAGGAAATTACCAGCTTTTCATTCTAGCTCTGGGCCTCAGGTACTTCATTTGTAAAATCATCTTTGGGTGTTAAGATTAAGGTCTTTGCAATTCTGCCTTCTCTAACTACAACTTGGTACCACAAATGATAGTAGAGCCCAGAGGTCTGAAACCAGTGGTCCTACAGGTTATAGTCATTCTCTTTAGACTGATAAAAAATAATGTCCTGTTGATAATTACAGTATTACTGACTGTGGTGAAAATGGTGGTGGTGATATGATGATGATGATGATGATGATAACAATGTTGGAGATTGATAATGATGGCAGTGATGATGGTGGTGGTGGCAATGCCAGTAAACCAGTTGCTTTTATTATTGCCATGGAGCAGATACAGCAACTGGGATTTAGGGGGCTCTTGACTGAGGTCATTTGTTATGCTCTACTCATGCGCCTCCTATGCTCAGCTCACTTGTCCATATATTGAGGCCCTAAACACTGTGACTATTTCAAGACACAGCGTATGACATGAGTAAGAATACATGAAGTTGTAAGTGTCGGGCTCCAACTCAGTATGATTGGCGTCCTTATAAGAGGAAGAGAGGCTGGAGAGATGGTTCAGTAGTGAAGATTACTGGCTGCTTTTGCAGAGGGCACAGGTTCGATTCCTAACACCTGCATGGCAGCCCACCACCATCTCTAATTCTCATCCCAAGGGATCCAGTGCCCTCTTCTGGCCTCCACAGATACTGCACATACATAGTACACAGATATCCATATAGGCAGAATGCCCATACACATAAAAGTTTTGTATGGGCATCCCCAATTGACCGATAAATGCCCAGTGATAAAACCAACATTAGAACCAGCTAGATAGGTTTCAAGGCAATATTCCTAGGACCTCACCACCTACACTTCTCATCACCTTTGCACAACAAAAGCAGCCAAGACCCATGTTTTTGATGGGGAAATATGAGTGAGAACTGTGGGTAGCTAGAACCATCTGGGTAATTTTCAGGGCAGGGTCATGCCTAAAATGGCTGTTGGCCTGGAAGAGATTTGGACAAGAAACGGACATTATCATCATCTGCTTCCCATGGAAGAGTCTTGGATGCCACCCCAACCAGACAGCTCTGAGTTTTTACTCTGCCTTCCCCAAGGTTTGGGGCGGCCTTGGGTAAGTCACTTCTGCCTCTAAGTATATTGCTCCATCTGTCACGACACTGCAGTGTGCCTGTGAGGATGAGAGCAATTGCTAAACGGGAAGCTGCTTCGCAGATGGTCTGAATTCACTACCACTTAACCCCAGGGACCACCTAAATCTCCTTAGTATCATTAAAGCAAAACCCACAGTTACAAATCCTCAGGCAGATACCACCAGTTCTTTCTGGAAGGAGTTGGGTATAAATTATAGATCACAGCTTCTTGGGTCAGTTGTGATTCTGGATATTGCCCACCAACACACTGGGTTCTGGGCTGGCTTCTCTTTGGAGTGCTCTTCATGGCCTCAGGGGTCTCTACTCCCCATTCACTCCCTACCTCCTGCTCCAGATTTCCTTCCCAAAGAGCAAATGCTCCTTGTTCTGGTGTTGAGAAGACGTTCTGGAAGAACTTGCAAAGTATCCTCCCATTGGACCCTATGACTCAGAAACCCCACACCTGAGCCCTAGCCCCAGCTCCACCGAGTATGACCACTGTATCTGCCTCTATCCTTGGGCAAAGATTGCCTACCAGGAAATCCAGGAAGAGAAGCAGAATCTCTTGATGGCATTCTGTCTTTAAGACTAGGAGACTGCCAAGAGGCCAGTTCTCTTAAAGATCTTTCCTGCCTTTTGAATTCAAGGAGGCTCTTTGACTTCCATCCTGTGGATGCCACCCACCCTTCCCACACACACTAAAGTCATTCTTCCAAAGCCATATGAG
Source organism: Arvicola amphibius (assembly GCF_903992535.2). NCBI lineage: Eukaryota > Metazoa > Chordata > Mammalia > Rodentia > Cricetidae > Arvicola > Arvicola amphibius. The sequence continues at coordinate 199,979,748 of NC_052047.1, forward strand.
GCAATGGGATCCCTTTCCATTTCCCAAGACTGCCTCCAGAAACCTACGTTGGAAGAGTAGAAGAGCATTGGCCCATGCTGCACCTTTAGCTTTGTCTTGTGACAACTTGTGCTTCCCCTCTAAGCTCTTTTCCTCATCAGGACATGAACTCATAGTGAATTAAGAACAAAGTTGCTGTCAACATCCACATCACCAATGCTGTTGTAAGAGCTAAAGGAGATGACGCACCAAAATGCTTAGCACAGGCCTGACAAGTGAGTGTCAATCACATGTCAGCTGGGTGATGCAGACCTGGGCTTCCCAGGATACAAAACCTAAGGTCCTGACAATGAAGGCTTCCTTTGTTTTGGTACCGTGGACACCTTAATCTCTTCAGTCCTACTCGCAGAATTTGTGCAGGTGACCTTGAGAGACACAGAGCTGTAAGAAGGCCTGAATCACCTGACATTGGCCTTAGCCTCCAGGAGAATGAAGAGCAGAGCTCAGCCTGTAGGAATCACAGTTTCTGGCATCAGCAATATTTCTATGACTTCTCTAAGACTGTGTTCTCATCTTAAAGTCTCATGAGTTTGATCCCTTCTCATTATCTTCATCACAGAACTGTATGGAACCAAATAAGATACCAGAGGGAAAGGCTTTGTAGCCCGCTGTGGGATGGACTGCTCAAAAGATGATGTTTACAAGAATGGTCGCTACCCATGAATCCACTCACCATAGCCCAGCCTTCTTCCTAGCAAGTTCAAAGACATTCTAACTATTCAAAGTCTCTATTAAAAATAGCCAGATACTACTCAATTATTTTGCTTCATATCTTTTTTTTTTGAAGTAAATAAAGTAAAGTTATTCAGCACAGGAGCTGGTGATGAAGTGCTCGATGGTAGGACCCATTCATCTTTCCTCCAATTTAGGTTTTTTAACCACTACAAATCACCACTTTCGTTGAATTAAATTGTAAGGGAAATTAGGAAACAGCTCAGATTTTAATCAATGTTTGCCTTGACCATGAAAAAAGAGGCTCCTCTTTTGCTTGTCTCTAATCAGGAGTGTTAATTATCTTGGTTACATGCTAGCAAATTAATTATGAGCTAATGAAGTTAAAGGAGGTCATTTGTTAAGAGAAACTGATCACATATTGTTAACTCTGAGGGATTATATGGAAAATCACTGTTAGAAAAATGGTTTTTAAAATTAGACCGAATATTTGATTTGTGAAGTTGCCCAGAGGACAGGATGTATAACAAAGTACCTCTCCACCATTCCACAGATGACAGAGGGTATTACTCTGGACACCATTTACGCCTGTGGAGGTTTTAGGGTTGATAGTAACTCTAGAAGTTTCCTTTCTTGATATGTATTTGAGTTGTGGGGAGGGAGTTGGGGGAATTTAGTTGAGTGCCTGAAAAGTCTAGGGAGATAGCTCAGTCAATAAAGTTTTTGTCTTGAAAGCATAAAGTCCTGAGTTCAATTCCCCAGAACCCACATGAAAAAGCTGGGTACAGTGGCAGGTACTCATAATCTCAGCACTGAGGAGACGGAGACAAGCTGGGGCTCACTGGCTGACCAGTCTAGTCAAATCAGCAATCCCCAAGCCAATGAAAAGGTCTGTCTCAGAAAATTAAGCAAGGAACATGCCATCCTAAAGAATGACATCCCAGACTGATCTCTGCTTCCACATGCACATGCATACAAGTACAGGTATACCTACAAAACACACAAGTACATATATATGTACATATACATATATGCCAAAAATGGTGAGAGGGTCATTGGAAAGTGTGTGCAGAGAGAGTTATGTTGGGGGATGGAACACAAATACCCTAACATACACTGTAGTCTCCAGCTCAGTCCTAAGGCAGTGCTGTATTCCCCAGTCATGAACTCACTGTGGTGAACAGAAACTGCCACACCGGCTCAGGTTTCCAAAGCCTGAATGAAACACAAGATTTCTGGTTTAGTGAATAGCAGATTAATATTTGGGCACACAAGCCAAGAGAGCTGAGCAGCGTCTCTCCATGTCTGCCTATTGTAATGAGCCATGTCTATAATGCAGAAAGCGGGTAGCAGACCGAGCTCTTTGGTGTGACATGTGTCCAAGGATTTGAGCGTCCTGCAGAGGGTGATGAAAACTGCTACTTGCCTCTTGCATTATTACTTGTCTCACTACTGTGAACAAATACCTGGCAAGAAGCAACTTAAGAAAAGCAGATTTAGGGCTGGAGAGATGGCTCAGCGGTTAAGAGCACTGGCTGCTCTTCCAAAGGTCCTGAGTTCAATTCCCAGCAACCACATGGTGGCTCACAACCATCTGTAATGAGGTCTGGTGCCCTCTTCTGGCCTGCAGGCATACACACAAACAGAATATTGTATACATAATAAATAAATAAATTTAAAAAAAAAAAAGAAAAGCAGATTTATTTAGGGTCGTGTTTTGAGGGCACAGTACATCATGCCAAGGAAGGCAGGGATGAAAGATCAGCTCTCAGCTGTGATGATGGGAGTATGCAGATTCTTGCTCATATCTGGGCAAACTAAGCAAAGACCAGTCAGCAAGTGGGGCCAGGCTATAACCCTCAAAGCCTGTCCTAAGTGATAAACTTCCTCCAGTGAGGTTCTACCTCTTAAGGGTCCCACGAGCTCCCAAAACAGCAGCTAGGAACCAAGCATTCAGACACATGGAACCTATAAGGGACATTTCACATTCAAACCAAGACATCTGCCAGTGTTCCTTTTACCTGTTCTTAGTAGAATCCCCAGTTCATTCATCCAATTAGAAAACTCATATGCCCACCTTACACCTGAGTAATGAAATCTCAGTCAGGAAAATGTGAGCAGAGAGAGGTAGCTGGTTATAATTTCTGAAGAAATTAGTTGATTTATTTTTTTCTTTTTTCTACCCCCTTTTCCTCACGAGGTTGAAGACATAATGGCTGAAACTTCAGTGCTGAACAATTTGAGGAAGAGGCAACCTTGAAGATGAAAGCCACTCACTCACCGATGGTGGCAGTACAGAAAAAACAGAAGCCTGGGCTCCTGAATGCAGCAGAGTCCTGGGCAAGCCCTACACCTTCTTAGATGTAAATGCATTGCTACATGAGAGGAAATATACCTGATATGATGTATTTGCATCATGGTCCTTATTAGATGATGTGGTGAGGTTCTTTGTTCTACACTGAATGTTCTCTTCAAGTCACACAATAGGAATATGATCATCTGAGTATGAACAGCAATATTTACAGAGCTTTGGTTCTTCAAATGGAACAAGAAACAACCACTTATAAGGGGAAACTAACGTGAAGGGAATAGAGTAAACATTTTCATTAAAGAGAATAGAAAAGAAAGGACCAAAACAAGATCAAAAGCAGAATATGGTAGACAGTAAACCCTGTAATTCCATGTCTAGCATCCAGAGCACAAGAGGGTGTGATGTACACTCTGGTGGGCTTGGTAACCCTGTCCCTATGGCTCTGCCGCCTACAGCACATGGGTTTCCTCTTAGGCTTGTTTCACTGGCTTGAAGTTTTTCTCAGAAGACATCCTAGACATTCCTATAATGGCTAACATCCCAAGGTTTCCACTTTAAGATTCACCTACAGCCTACTGAGGAGCTCCACACAGGAAATCTGTTCCTACTATATGTTGCCTAGCCTGAGTGGCTCCTTCCTGGAACCTGATTCTTTCTGCAGGGCTCCGTGACCCCACCGCATCTGTATTCTGCACACCTGTAAGCCCAGTGCCATGTGGGTGATGCCAAGTTCTGCTGCTAGCTCAAGTAGTAGCTGAACCCCTTTGAACCATGGCTGCAGTAGCCTCTGAGTGCCTGTGTACCTGAAGCTGGGAAAACACTTACCTAGGTTACCCTATAGCCATGTTCTGGTGCAAAGAGTTTGATTTCTCTTTAATGGTTTGTCTGCACCCACCTTGCCACTAATTTAAGCATACTCATGTGCCTTTACACACCAAATTCCACATTTTTCATCTCTCTCTGCTGTGTGCTTTTTGCTCTGGATACTCAGGGAAACTCTGACTACAAGCAACAAGAAGCAACCACGCCACCACCTGGCTGTTTTTCTGTCTTGAAATTTCTTCTGCCAAATAAGTTAGTCCTTTATTTTTAAACTCGTCCTCACTCAGATTTTCAGCACAGGAGTAAAACATAGTCAAGTTATTTGACAAAATGTAAAGACATAAATGGCATCTAGTCAGTTCCCAACTGAGTCTTTGTTTCTCTCTGAAACCACATGACCGTAGTCTTTGCTACCTACATCTCCACTGCATCCCACCGTTAAATCTTCAAAGGGTTCTCTAGCCTGCCACTCCAAACTCTTCCACAATCGGGTTCTGAATGCCATGACCATAGGATCAGATACATCAGACAACAACCCCGCTTTCTGGAATTAGCTACTTTTCTCATTGCTGTCACAAAAATACATAAGAAAAACAACATAAGAATGGAAGGATTTAGATTGGCTCACAGTTTCAGGGGTATCAATTAATGGCAGTGAAGACATAGTTGCTGAAGTGACTCCATCTGTGGTTGTGGAAACCTGAAGCATGGTTACATCACATGGATAAGGAAGCAGATAGAATAGAACTGGAAATAGGGCTAACCTATAACCCTCAAAGACCTATCACCAATGACCTACCTTAGTCAACCAGGGCCCACCATCTTCCAAAATAACATCACCAGTTGAGGCCCAGTTATTCAAACACATAGGTCTGCAGGGTACACTTCCCAGCCAAACCATAATATGCATCTTTATCCAGCTTGGATTTATCCAGCTGTCACTGTGGTGCTCTGCTACCAAGACCTATAAAACTGCTCATATGACTCTGTTAGGCCAGAAACGACTGTCAAGAGCACCCTGTTGTGGAATATTATTTTAACTGGGCAAAGATGTGCTACATTTGTTTATGTTGCAGAATATTTCTTTAACTGTGTAAAAGTGTGTTATTTTTGTTTATGCTGCATTTGTTTAATTATGTAATGATTTGTTGCATTTGTTTCACCTTGACTGCCTAAGGCACCTGGTTGGTCTAATAAAAAGCTCAACAGCCAATAGCAAGGCAGAAAAAGGATAGGCAGGGCTGGCAGGCAGAGAGAATTAAACAGGAGAAGAAATCTAGGCTCTACAGGAGAAAAGAGAGAAGGAGGGGGAAAGAATGAGGGACAGGCCTGGGCCCAGAAGCCAGGCAGACTGCAGGCCAGCAGACATGAGCAGCAGTGAAAGTAAGATATATAGTAGGAAAAAGTAAAAAGCCCTGAGGCAAAAGGTAGATAAAGAGAAACAGGTTAATTTAAGTTATAAGAGTTAGCCAGCTGGGCCTTGGGAGCTCAGTCCAGTGCTCCAATGTGGGTCTCTGTCTCTATCTCCATCCATCGCCAGATGAAGGTTCTTTATCAATGGCTTCTCAATCAGCCCCCCATTTCAGCCACATTCAGAGAGTCCGGTTTGGTCACATGCTCATTCAGTCCCAGTCCAGCTGGATTTGGTGAGCTCCCATTAGAAGAGGCACGCTGTCTCAGTGGGTGGACCAACCCCTTGCAGTCCAGACTTCCTTGCTCATCTTCTCCCTCTTTCTGTTCTTCAACTGGACGTTGGGGGCTCAGTCCATTGCTCTGATGAGGGACTTTGTCTCTATCTCCATCCGTCGCCAGACGAAGATTCTATGGTGATATTCGAGATAATCATCAGTGTGATAGTGGGGCAAGGCCAATTCAGGCACCCTCTACTCTGCTGCCCAAGGACCTAGCTGGGGACATCCCCGTGGACACTGGGATCCCCTCTAGAGCCAAGTCTCTTGCCAACCCTAAAATGACTCCCTTAATGTAGATGACTTCTTCCCTGCTCCTATATCCGCCCTTCCTCCATCTCCACCCTTCCACACCCCAAGCTCTCTCCAGTCTCTCCCTTCTGCAGAAGGAGGGAGAACATGAGCAAGGAAGTCAGGACCGCGAGGGGTGCGCCCACCCATGGAGACAGTGGGACTGATCTAATGGGAGCTCACCAAGACCAGCTGGAATGAGACTGAATGAGTATGTGATCAAATCGGACTCTCTGAATGTGGCTGACAATGAGGGTGGACTGAGAAGCCAATGATAATGACACCAGATTTTGATTCTACTGCATGTACTGGATTTTTGGGAGCCTAGTCTGTTTGGATGCACACCTTCCTAGACCTGGAGGGAGCGGGGGCCTTGGACTTCCCACAGGGCAGGGCACCCTGACTTCTCTTAGGACTGGAGAGCAAGGGGGGGGGGGAGAGTGGAGGGAGTGGGAGGGAAATGGGAGGATGGAAAATAAAAAAAACAAAAATAAATAAAGTTTTCGAAATTAAAAAAAAAAAAGGAGTTGGCCAGGAAAAAGCTAAGCTAAGGCCAAGCATTCAAAACTAATAAGTCTCTGTGTCATGATTTGGGAGCTGGTTGGTGGCCCAAAAGAAAAAGCCTGGTACAGCACCCTTTATGCACCATAGTAAACATGGGCTAGAAAAGCTTCTATCCATTTTTCTTAGAGCCATAGGAGGGGCCTCAGTGATGACCTCACTCCTCCAGATCACATCAAGGAGAAACTAGGAGGCAAGAGGAGCAGAGATATGTTCAGTTTTTAACCTAAAAGGGTCAGGGGCCCACCAAGATTCCTCTGGCCCCTCCTAACCTATCCTGATCCCAGGATGGATTAATGAAAACTCTTAGTCATGGGAGCCTTGTTAAAGAAGGGTCAGAACTCTTTTCATGACATCTCTTCATAGCACACAAGCATTACCTCAGCTGTATTCTAGAAAGTCCGTCCACTAAAATACACACCATAAATCAGATTTGCTAGTAGCCCCATTAAGCAAAAGGAGACAGATAAAACTGATTTTAATATTTTACTTAATTAAATGTTTTCAAAAATAATTTCATTTGCTAAAATTACTCTGTGTTTATTGTTAATGTCAGAGAGCATGGGTGCACAGGAGGGCAGGTAGGTTCCCACAGAGTCAAAAGAGGGCATCAGATTCTCTGGATCTGGAGTTGCAGGTGGTTGTGAGCTACCAGATGTGAGTGCTTGGAACTGAATTGGGTTCTCTGGAAGAGCAGGAGGGCTTTTTAACCACTGCACTATCTCCCCAGACACATCTCCACCTGTCTTAAAAATTGGGGCTTTCTTCTCACTGAGTCTATTAAATATATTAGTTCTTCGTTAAAGATGAAATCCCATGCCTGTGCCTCTTTCTCTGTGTGTGTTGCTTTGTGTTAATCTGAGCTGTTTTTGAACAGTCTAGTATGCCAGCCTTGCTATTTATAGCATCTGAATTGTTTGGCTTGCTGAAGAAGGCGTGTACTCCCCCAAGAAGACAAAAATACCTGTCTGTATTTTCTACAAAGATTATTCTATTCTAGTTCTTATTTGTTTAGCACTGTGTTCCATCTGGAATGCGTCTCTGCTCAGCATAATTCTTATACTTAACAAAAGTGTGATGCTAACCCTGAAGCCTAGCTGAAGAGAAAGGAGCTCTCCAAGGGGATTGGAAACGATGAAGGAGAATTTTCCAGAAAGGACTAGAAATTACTCATTGGGTGGGAAATGCAGAAGTACCAGGAGGAAAGTGCTTCACTGGATAAGCAGGGCAGCCAGAAGTGACAGCAAGAACAGGCTAAGACTCACCCTCCTGCAGGAACTTAATCAGAGAAATATTTTTCTCATCACTTGGAATCTTAGTTTATCACCGGTAAAATGGGGATCTTAATACCTCATGGCATTGTAGTTGGGTCTTAACAGCCTCTTAGGTCTCCATATCCTGCTCTCTGAAGGGTTCGCCCCACTGGGACTGCTGTGGTGATTACTTAAGTCAATATTCAGAGGCTGGCAACTATGACTGAGAACACCTCTCCTGGTTTTGAGGTGCTGAACTGACAGCTCTTACCGGGAATCATCTTGATCCCTGAAGTCAAATACCACCTGAAGCTACAGTGAAGGCTTCACTAAGTCAGGCATCTGCTCATCCAGCATAGGAAGGGACCACTGGTGCAGCAAAGCTGCTTTAGGAAGGCAGAATTCTTACCTGAATTACTGGAGTCAGGGCCTAGGCTCTGGAATCCCTAGCAGGCTAGTCTGTTCATCTGTCTTAAACGGGTCAATTTTAAAAACAAACTAAAAACACAAACAGACATACAAAAACAAATATTGAAAAGCAAAAAGTGGGAATGTATTCAATGTGACCATATTGAGAAAGGGAGCAAAATGGTCCAGTGGCTCCTCACCAGAGGTCATCTTCGGAGTTCTGACACGAGGTTTACCTTCAAATAGAAGACAAGAGATATGTATGACTAAGCAGCCTTAGTCAGAGAGTGGTCCATCCATCACCATTGTCTGGGCTCTAGTCTCTTCTGAAAAGCAGTCTGATAAGTTGTCAGGATTGTGTAAAATCTCCTTCCAGAAGATAGGTTCTAGCTGGTAACAGGCCTTTCCTTCTCTCTACATGAGATTCTGGAGAAAATTCAAATTCCTTGGGGACCACCACTTCAGTAGTCTAAGAGCCAAAGGGAAACAAGTATCTCTTTTGAATTATCTTCATTTCTTCCAGGACAGCTACAGTCAGCAAGGGTTTCTCTAAGAAAGTGACATTTGAGTTAATGCCTGTTGATGAAGGACAGAAGGCTGGGGGAGCTTGTCTCCAAATGAGGGAACAATTATGATATTCCACAAGACCAGGAATCTTACTGCAGACAGAAGCCCCATGGCAGGTGGCCCAAACTGGCCAGGAATGAGAGTAGCTGATACCTTGGAAGAAAGTTACTCATAAGAACGAAGTACAGTAAAAAGAGTGTCCAGAAAGTCTACCTCGCTCAGTAGGAAGATGAGATTGGAGCTAGAAGCCTCCTTCCTCTGGGAACTGTCCCCCATGAGGGGTCTGTGATAGGTTCGCCACTCTTCAGGTTTTATTACTGTATTGCCACCCGCGACAAGACAGTCACCGCTTACCCTGGTAGAAATATCCCAACTGTTGACAAAATACAAGATAACAAGTCTTCTTTTATGAAGCAAGCCCAGGAGGCTCCCCCAAACACCCCTTGCTCTGTCCCTTTTCTTTGACATGAGCAGCTGCACTGATGTAAGTTTACCCATCAGATCAAATATAATTTGCTAAATAACAGTGGAGTTATTGCTAAGTGGATGTGGTTATCATCATGACATGCAGGATTCATGCTCCCTGGGTAACTGCAGGGCACAGCTAAACAACAAAGAGACTGTAAACAAAGTCCAGGTCAAACAGACCTGTGTTATACTTCCAGTAGGGGAAATTGTAGCTTGGATTATTTTGATCTTTGTTCACAATTCTCCCTTTTATTGTGGCAACGATTATCAAATACGGGGCCAGAAACTGGACTTTATTTTCTATGAAAACTAAAACAAGACTATCCTGAGTCAGTACTGAAGCTGTTTTTTGGGGGGAAAATCATGATGTAAATTAAGACACAGTTCCTATCCTTGGGAGCTCAGAGACTGTTGTGGAAGGTGGGGAGGCAGATATATAAACAAGTAGATCTCAAGAAAAATGAGATGAAATAATAGTTGACAGAAGGGGACTCAATATCGAATTTACTCAATGGAAGAACTTATTTAGAGGGAGATGGCAAGGTGGTTCTGGAACATGGATTCTCTGAACTGGGCTTTGGTGTAGATTTCAGGTTTTGTTTTGCTTGTTTAAATAATATGTCAGAAGAAGGTACTTGGAGATTGCTCAGGGGATAAAGTGCTTGTTAAGCAAACATGAAGACCCAACTTTAATTCCCAGCACCATGTAAAAGAAAGCATGGTGATATATGCCAGCAATTCCATAGCAGAGGAGAAGAGACAGAAGGATCTCTGGAGCTTGCTGGTGTACTAGTCTAGCCTAATTGGTGAGCTTCAAGCCATTGAAACACCCTGCCTCAAAAAGTAAAGTGGGAAGCAACTGAGGAAGACACTTGACATCGACCTCTGGACTGCATGCACACAGGCACACACAAGTGCAAACCTTTACAAAGAAGGAGACCAAATCTATGAGCCTGTAATATAGAAGAGGGAAATGGAATAAAAATTAAAAGTATAGAAAACTTATAGCAGAAAGTTCCTCAGATCTATGGAAAGAAATGGATACCTACATTTAGGAGTAATTTAGAACTTCAAATAGACATGATATTGGAAAAGAAGCTCTCTATCACATATTATAGTAAAAATACCAAATGTACAGAGCAAATAGTACTGAACTGTAAGAGAGAAATGTCAAGTTATTACAGGGGTAAACTACTAGCATAACAGAAGGCCCCTCAATAAGCAATTTTAAGCGTACAGTGGTATATTTCTAATAATAATAATAATAATAATAGCTGTCAACCAATAATAATAATAATAGCTGTCAACCAGGATGACTACACACAGCAAAGAGAAATAAAGAACTTTCATGGCAAGCATAAACTAAATTCATGACCAGCATTGCTGAAGATACTAAATGACTACTAGGAAGAGAAATATATAGAAACGTAAGAGATCAGAAAAATAAATCTTGGAAGAATAAGCAAAATAGAATTAGAAAAGAATCAAATATTTTAACTTAATAAACAAATGAACCCAACCTAGTCTACAGAGCAAGTTCCAGGATAGCCAGGACTACACAGAGAAACACTGTCTAGAAAACCCAAAAACAAACAAACAAAAACTATGTTTATAAAACAAAGAAAAGAGAACTTAGCACATAATTTTCAATAACCCTAAATGTAAAATCTGAATTCACCAATTAAAAGACCTAGACTGGAGGTATGGGGTGGGGATAGCCAACTAAATGAATTTTAAAAATAAGATCTAACTATTTGTTGTTTGCAAGAAACGTACCTTACTGGCAAAGACGGAGACAGGCTGAAGGTGAAAGGGAGAAAAGTGATATCCCAAGCAAATAGAATCTGAAGTTAAACGGTAGTTATACTTATATCCAATAATGCAGACATCAAGACAAAGTTAGAAATAAAGACAGTCACTGCAAATATTAAAGGAGGGAATAACACAGAAATCAAGACATCCCTATAATCAACCGAAAAGGATAGCAACTATGGTGTAAAATTTTAAGAGGAACCTTTACAGCTATGAGTGCCTACATCTAAAAATCAGAGACATCTCAACCTATGAGAACAAATTGAGCCCAAAATTAGCAAATGGAAAGAAGTAACAAAAGATCAGCACAGGATTGATGAAATGGAAATTCAAAGAATAAATAAGACACAGAGTTTATTCTTTAAGAAAATGTGTGATTGACAAACCCTTCACCAAATTAGTAAAAAGTTGAGAGACAACCCATATTAACAAACTAGAGTTTAAAAAGTAGGTTGTTAGAGAATATCTTGAAAATATATAGTCCAGTGGATTGGAAACCCTAGAAGAGACTTTTTAAAGTCACCCAATAAAATAATACTTGCATTGGAGAGATTTACTGCCATATTTTTTCACTGATTTAGACTGTTTTAGTTTTCTCACTGCTGCGACAAAATATCCAACATGAAACAATTTAAGGATGGACAATTCTGATTTAGCAATTCAAGGAGATACATTCCATTGTGGCAAGAGCAGGGAGCCAGCTGGTTAATTGCATGGTCATGAAAAAGAATGAAAAGTAAGTGGAACCATGATATAAAACCTCAAGGTCCACCCCAGTGATCCCTTTCCTTCCTCAAGTCTCCATCTCCTAAATGTTCTACACCTTCTCAAATAGAGCCACCAGTTGGGGACAACATGAACCTACAGGGGACATTTCACATCTAAACCACATCATAGAAAATTGGAACCATGTGGAAACTGAAGCCAAGCCCCCAATTCCCCGGCTATCCTAGCACCATGACATAGCTCCTCACTCTGAGTTAATGTGGAACTAAGCATGGGCTTAGCATTGGGCTTTGAAAGGGAGACCAAAATACACCATCAGATCTAGTCTTAGAAAGCTCTCTGCCAGATGAAGCGGCGAAGATTGGAAATAACCAAAAATAGTCCTTTTATAATTACTCAATTTTAATACAAAGGGAGATAAGGGAACTCACAGAACCAAGGGTCCAACGGAGCAGAAGGAGAGCGCGGGCGAGCGCCAAGAACGGGCTGCCTTCCGGCCCCCAATCCTATTTAAAGGGCAATGCTACCCCGCTGGAGCAGCCACGCCCCTGAACGCAGGGATTGGGCCAGCTGCCCCAACATCTCCCCTTTTTTGTCTAAATAAGACAGATTCAGAAACCAAATACAACTATATACAATGGGAACAGATCATATAAAATTACAAAAAGTAAACAATATCAGGCGAGAAGTATATAACGAAGAATTTTTCTAATCACTCTACTTTGAGAAGTCTAAATAATCTAGAAGGTAGCTACCATTATCTAATCTTCAACCCCATCAAAGATCTGAGAAGGAGAGTAAAATTACCAAAGCAACCAGGAAGCACAAACGAGAAACTTCCAAAATGTGCAACAGAAGACAGAGACAATTGACTACCTGGGCAACCACACGAAGTCTTGATAGCAATGTTGAGGCAACCAACTTTGGCTGAGGCCTGAAAAAACCTGACATACCATTATACAATGGCAAGGAACCTTTAGTAGAACTATCCTATCCTGTCTTGGCAAGATAAGACAATTCTGTTTTATCCACTTATGGATATTTCGTACTTTAGTCAGTAATGGAGGTATGGGCTTTTCTTTGCCCCAAGGCCAGTTCTGCCAAGTAGAAGACAAACTCCCAGTGGAGTGTCTTTGGTGCTCAACGTTCTCTCGGGAGTAGAGCATTGTTGCCAGGAGTGATTGTGTCTCATAAATACAAAACTGTAGGTTAGATTAAAGGCCATGTTCTACAGTTCTTCAAAGAGGTTGAAGATTATGCTATCTATACTAAATACAACCTCTATGTGTCTAAAAAACCTGATTGTCCTAAATATAAATATGACCAACATATAATTCTCAACACTTATGTAACTGTAAGACTAATAGAATAGACAACTGTGCAAAAAAAATGAAGACAATGATTTCCAAAATGTAAACAGGGTCCTTACATAAATAATATCTGAGGTAGAAATGTACAGTGCAATATGGTAAACAATGTCATTACATAAATAATATCAGAGGTAGAGATGTACATTGCAATATAGTAAACAATGTCAATATAACAATTGTTTCAAACAGAGGTAGTATCATACTCTCATATAATGTTCAATATATCAATATACAAGAATCAACACTCATATAGTTTTTTTTTTAAAAAAAAAGAAAAACAATAACTCACAAAAATCAATTATTCCTTCAGATCACCAGTTAATCCCTCCCTCCCCCCCCCCCTTTTTTTTAATACATATAGATATACACATAAATTATACCCCTGAGTTCATATAAAGCCTTCCACAACCCGACCACCCTATACCAGCCACCAATTAGTGTCCCTAAATCTGAGGGTAAACTTTGTTGGGAGGGGGGGGCGTCGTCATCCAAGATTGCTTCCAGCTGACATAGGGGCTTTCTAGTCTTAGAAAGCTCTCTGCCTGGAAATGCAGAGAATGATGCTCAAAAACCATAATGCCACAGAATGAGCTGGGCTCAGTAGGAGGACAGGGATGAAGTGTGGGCCATGTGGTCTCAGGAAGAAGGATACTGGCAGAGGAGTTATTGAAGATAGATCCTGAGTGATCAAGCCAGTTGACCCTCATGTCTCTTCATCTGTGTTATGAGTCCCATGGTCAATCACAGCTTCCCTATTGGGCTGAACTCTGAGTTTATCAGCAGCTCACAATGACAGAATCCTGACCCCATCCTAGACCCGCAAAATCATTCTGTCTAAGGAATAGAATACAGGGATCACTACATTTAAGAGCCAAGTAAGTGGTTCTAATGATAATCCATGGCTGAAAAGACTTTACAGGCCATTTTGGTGGCTCTTCTGAACTCTGTGAGTCCTTGGACATGACCTTCAGTCAGTAGGATCTTAAGAAGAAGCACCTTAGACCAGGGTGGTGGTATACACCTTTAATCCCAGCACTCAGGAGATTTCTCCATCATGATCTTGACCTCTCTTGCTCTTATATTCCTTCCTCCATCTCTTTGATTGGATTCCTGGAGAACGGCCTGGTACTTGGTTGTTCCATCAGTTACTGGATGAAGGCTCTATGATAATAGTTGGAGTATTCACCAAGCTGATTACAGGGGAAAGCCAGCAAAGGAAATTCTACCCTTGGGCTGAACAGATGGCTCAGTGGGTAGAGTAGAGTATTCATCTACACTCATAAAGCCCCAATTCCATCTCCAGTACCACACACCCTGGAGGTGTGAGCATAGGAGTACACGCCCGCAATCCCAGCACCTGGGACAGAGGCAGGAGGATCAGAATTTCAAGGTTCTCCTCACTCCACAAGAGTTCAAGGCCATCCTAGGCTACGTGAGACTCCATTTCAAAGAAGAAGGAAGAAGAAGAAAAAAAAGAGGAGGAGGAGGAGGAGGAAGAGAGAAAAGGAAAATCCTATCCTTACCACCAGCCTGCAGCCCCTGACCTAAATTCCCAGGCAAGCCTAGCCACAGGTAAGACTGCTAAATCATTTTCAAGTTACACAGATGGGCTGCTTCTCACAAACTTCCCATTCTGCGTTTCATTCCTGATGCTCTCATGACACTCAAGTCTTTTCCAGTGGATTAGTTTTTAGCTGCCAGCCAGTTCTATAATCTCTATCCCCTGGGGTCAAGTTCAAAGAGAATTCCAATGTGATTAGGTAAAGTTATGCAAGTCATAGATTTATGTATTACTGTGCTATTCTTTGTTATGTTGGCACTGGGGGCAGGGACTCTTACGAGCTTCAGTGGTTCCGCTGATTTCCTAAGATATTAACTCATCTGTCTCCACTGTGGATGAAAGCACATTGGGACATTTGAAATTCAAAGTTATGGTGCTCTCAGTTGAAGAGGAGGAGACCCAAAAGGAAGATAATTAGCAAGAGAGGACCTGTGATGAATGCCGGCTGTTTGTGAATGCATGAGGCTCATGGAGAGGGGTAGGTATTTCAGTCCATCACCACTGTGAAATTGAGCTGTAAATGGTACCTGGATCAGTGGGCTGGAACTGCCCCATGCAGGGAGTTAATGGAAACAGGGAGAGGTTTTTTCTTTTAACAAAATACTTGAACAATTATATTAGCACACCCACAGAGCAGGGACCAGCACTGGGTTACCCAGGCATTTAGAAGCAAAATAAATTCCCTGACAGCCTTTGCGAGCCAGATTCTCTGGTCCTGATTGGTCACTAACAGAAAGCTATAACTGGGATCCAAAGTCCTCTGCAGCCACTCAGAAGTCTGCTCAAGGTGTTCAGGTCACATCCTTTTCCCTGTTGGTGACTCGCCTACCAGGAATAATTATCACCACCCCACCTTCCACAAGCAAGAGTCCCATTTTACAGGGTTTCCTGGGCAAAGCTGGGGCTAGATTGAGTCAGCTGACTCTGGATTGTTTCATTTCCCACTATGATAGGATGGACCCTTAGCATTCTGAAATAATTTTATGATTCATCCCCCAAATCTAACTCAAGCAAGCTTTGAGCTCAGTCAAAATTCTCAGGGTGAGGGCAGGCAGAAAGCGGCTCAGTGGGTTAAGGCATGTGTTGCCTACCCTGAAATGCACATGGGAAGAAGAGCACAGCAACTATTATAGAGGAAAACATTTAACTGCAGCTGGCTTATAGTTTCAGGGGGTTAGTCCATTATCATCATGGCAGCAGGCAGGCAGACATGATGCTGGAGAAGGAGCTGAGGGTTCTACATCTTGATGAGCAGGTAGCAGAAGGAGACTGTGTGCCACACTGGCCAAACTTGAGCTTTTAAGACCTCAAAGTCCACCTCCACAGTGACACATTTCCTCCAACAAGGCCACCACCTATCCTAACAAGACCAGACCTCCTAATAGTGCAGTCCCTATGGGCCAAGCATTCAAACACATGAGTCTATGGGGGCATTTCCTATTCAAACCACCACAGAGCCCATAATACTTTCTAGAAAACCTAAAGTCAATTCCCAGCATCTTTGTCAGGAGGTTAACAACCACCTGGAACACTAGTCTCTTAGGATCTGACATTTGAGTGCAACCTTTGGCCTTTGAGTGCAACCTCAGTATATGGATACACCCTCCCCAACACACACACACACACACACACACACACACACACAGAGGGAGATTAATAAACTCACCAATAAATAAAGGGGGAAGTAGATGGGCCTGACCTTGAATAAAAAAATGGAGAGAAAATGGGAGGAAGAAAAAACACAATAAAGAATGAAGTCCCACTCAGATCTATGAAAACTGAGCCAAACAGGTATGTCTGATAACCTCATGGTGTTTTTTGTTTTTGTTTTTTGCTTTGTTTTGTTCTAGTTTTTGTTTTGCTAAATTTGTTTACATTGAAGGCCTGCTGTCTCTGGAGAGGACCAAGGCCAAGAAAACAAGGAGTCCAGGGGAAGAAGCAGAAAGTTGATAGGGAGAGTTTAATGCAAAATCTGTTATTAACATTAGTTGCTTCCTGAGCTGATCACTGTGGACTCATGGTGGGGTTTTTTATAGGGAGCAGACACTAGCAAGAGAAAAGTAGTTTAGTGTCTACGTGTTAGCAGCTGTATTAACAACAAGACCAGGTCTCACCCTGCTTCTCTCTAGTGTGACCTTATGTACACAGACGTTACTTACCAATGTGAAGTGTAAGATTTAAAAAAAAATAAGAAAATAAATGATTCCATGACTTTCTAATGCTATTAATCTTAGCTCCTTCCATGAGGGAAAAACATATGAAGGAATCTATATAGGAAGAAATCTAGTAAAGACTCTGTAGTTGACTAAAATTCTTTTTAACTCAAGAGATACATCAACATATCACATTTACAGCTTTTGGGGAATCCCGGTTCAAATCTTAAAAACAACTGTTTCAAGGGATGGGAGAGATAGCTCAGGGGCTAAGAGCACTCTGATGAATATCTTGTATACCACCATAGAACCTTCATCTGGCGATGGATGGAGATAGAGACAGAGACCCACATTGGAGCACTGGACTGAGCTCCCAAGGTCCAAATGAGAAGCAGAAGGAGGGAAAACATGAGCAAGGAAGTCAGGACCGCGAGGGGTGCGCCCACCCACTGTGACGGTGGGGCTGATCTAATGGAAACTCACCAAGGCCAGCTGGACTGGGTCTGATGGAGCATGTGATCAAACCAGACTCTCTGAACGTGGCTTACATGGAGGGCTGACTGAGAAGCCAAGGAATATGGCACTGGGCTTTGATTCTACTCCATGTACTGGCTTTGTGGGAACCTAATCTGTTTGGATGCTCACCTTCCTAGACCCGGATAGAGTGGATAGACCTTGGACTTCCCACAGGGCAGTAAACCCTGACTGCTCTTTGGACTGGAGAGAGAGGGGAAAGGGAAATGGGGGAGGGGGAGGGAGATGGGAGGAGGGGAGGAGGTGAAAATTTGTAATAATAATAATATTTTTAAAAAGAGAAAAAAGAGCATTTGCTGCTCTTGCAGAGGCCATGGGTTCTTTCCCAGCACCCACATGGTGACTGACAACTTCTAGTTTCAGGGGATCCAACACCCTCCTCTGGCCTCTGCAAGCACTGCATACACATGGTACACACACATACATATCGGCAAAACATGCAAACATTTATTTTTATTTTTTAGATAAGATGATTCTAAATGTGTCATATTTATGGAAGTACTGGAAATCCAAAAATCAGTCTAATTACATTTGTGAATGACAATACTATTACGGATATCTTTCTTACAAACACAGCCCTTATATTATACTTATTCATCTCAGATGAATGCCAAAATATTTAAAAATAAAATAGGGTATTAGAGAGTTACTTCACAATAATATGTGCCAAAGACTTAACTAAGTATTTCCTTTCTTAGAATATTTTTAGTGTGTGTGTGTGTGTGTGTGTGTGTATGTATGTGTGTGTGTGTGTGTGTGTGTGTGTGTGTGTGTGCGTGTGTATGCCAAGTATTTATGGGAGCCCAAAGAGACCAGAAGAGCTGTTGGAAGCTGGGTGTGAATGAGGATCAGTTGTGAGCTGCCCATAGGGTACCAAGAACTTAACTCGGATCAACTGGAAGAACAGCAAACACTCTTAACTGCTGATCCACCTCTCCCTAATTAAACATTCATTAAAAGAAGACTTGCAAATGGTCAACAGATGTATGAAAAATGCTCATGACCACTGATCATCAGGGAAATGCAAATTATAACCATAATATGACATCACCTCACACCTGTGAGATGGACAATTATCAGAAGCACAAAAAGGAGGTGCTGGTGATGGTGTGCCTACAATGGAACTTGTGAGCTTTTGATGAGGCTGTGTTTATACAGTCCTTATGGAAAACAATTCAAAACCAAGACTATGATCCCCAAGTGTTCCATTCACTCTACTCTGAGTATATAGTCAAAGAAACTGAAAGGGCAGCTGCACTTCCTTGTCCACTGAGAGCTAAACAGAGATGCAAATTAGATGCCCATCAGTGTTTGAATAAGTAAAGAAAATGAGGTGTATACACAGCAGAATGCTATTAAGCCTTCAAAAGGGACAGACTCTCATTTCGAACATCACAGATAAACATGGAGGGGATTGTGTTAAGTGATAGAAGCCAGGGATAGAAAGACAAATGCTGCATGGTGTCTCTTAGATGTTGACTCTAAAGAAGTTGAATTCGTAGCAGTAGAGAGTAGACGATGGTTTCCAGGAGCTGAGGAGAGGGTAGATGTAGAGAAACGCTAACAAAAGGACGTAAGATGTCAATCAGGCAGGAGGAATAAGCTTTAGGGATCTCTCTATAGGATTAATAATTATACATTGCATATTTCAAAATTGCTAAACTGTTTGGTGTTCTCCCACAAAAGAAGTGGCTAGTGGGGACTGAAGAGATGGCTCTGCAGTCCAGAGCACTTGTTGCTCCACAGAGAACCTTGGTTGGGTTCCCAGCACCCACATGCAAGCTCACAACCATCTGTAATTCTTATACCAGGGGATCTGATGCCCTTTTCTGATCTCTGCAGGCATCAGGAATGCATGTGAAGCAAATACATACATGCAGGAAAAACACACATGATTTTTTTAGTCTTTGAAAAAAATGTATGTGAGGTGATGGGTTTCTCAACTAACCTGATTTCATCATGTTACATGGTGTAAATACATCAAAATATCATATTGTATCTCATAAATTTACAGAATTATCAAATAAAACAAAAAATAAGTAAAGTTATATGAAATATTATTTAGAAATAAACAGTATGGGAGTAAACCTGATTGGTTAGGAGTTGATAACAGGAACATCAGGTCAAGTTATTGTTCTATATTTTACACATATTTAATTTTCTAATATAAATAAGGCAGAAAGGAGGGAGACTAATACATCATTCATCAGCACCTAGAGCACAATGTTTTTGGGCCTATCCTGAATTGCATGGATGATTTTGCAAAGGAGTTGGGGGTCCTGTATGCGTAGACAGGGGAGAGTCAGGTTAATGATATTGTGTTGATTCTTATATGTGCACAGACTGAAGAGGATTATAGAAAGACAGGTGGCTTGTTATGGCTCACAGAAAGGTAAAAAAAAATGTCCTGAACCAACTGGAAAGGCTTCCAGAGTCTCAATCTATCACCTTTCTTTGGGAAGAGAGAGATAATGCTGCCTTCTGCTTAAGGTCATTTAAAACCTAGTGCATTTAGTTGCTTAATCCCTGAGTAAAGCTCAGGGGTCACAGAACATAGCTGCCTCTTTTCCAGAACACATATTCTTAAACCAGCTGTGTTCAACTTTAGAGGACATCCGAATCTTAAGTTGAAAGTGCAGGTGTCAACCAACTCCACACCAGACTTCTGAGGGCAAGAAGTACAAGAACCATAGTCCTTAACAAACCCTTAGGCTTCCAGAACAGGTTGTCTTTCAAGATGGGGGGGGGGGTTTACTCTTCCCACCAGTTCCAACTAAGGACATGCAAGACCACCATGTCCCTAAACTGCAGAACAAATGCTTGCAATGTATCTTAATAGTGATTGAGAGTCACAGAATAGATCAAAGAAGACAGGTTCAAAAGATAAATAAGGACATAAAGATAGAGATTAAGGCTTACTTTCCTTTCATCACTGTGAGGGATATTTGACGGAAGCAGCTTAAGGGAGAAGAAGTTTTTCACTGGCTTATGGTTTCAGGAGAGTTTCAGTTCAGCATCTAGGGAAGGTATAGCAGCCTGGGGAGCTACTTAATCAGTGCTGGTGATGGGGGTGTGAGGCTCCTCACGTGGAGGCTGGATGGGGAAGCAAACAGAGAGGCCAAGCTAGAACCCTCAGGCGCCTGTCTTCAGTGAGTCAGCTGCACCAGAGAGGTTCACAAGTTCTTAAAATAGCACTACCAGATCTACAGCTGTTCAAACACATGAGCCAGGAGTACAGTTAACGAACAAACTGCTAATGGCCAAGGTTAGTTGATATCTACTTCTGTGAAACTCATGCCTTGACACCCCTCACCCCCCGCCTCACCCCCTCCACTGATCTGACCAGCTCCTGCAAAGATTGGCAGTCTTTCTGACTGTTCTCTCTTCCTGTGTGTCCAAGAAGAGGAAGGGGTTTCCTGGAAGACAGCAGACCTGGCAGATGGGGCTGACTGCCTGAGGACATCTTCTTTAAGCTCCAGACCTGGAAGAGGAAATACCAAAAGGAAAGAAGACCCAACCACCACCCATGTCCTGTCCAACTCCATACACTTCCCTCCACCTTCTGGGCTTTCCCATCTCTTCTTCAGGATAGTCCAGTCACCTCTACTCAATTCTTCCCAGCCTTCCAACTTTCTAATTCTTTTTTCATCCTTCTCTCTTCTTTTCTTAAAAGAGACAGAACATGCCATAGTCCTGCTGAAATTCCACCTTAAGCTCCCCTTTGCCTCAAAAACATAGTCTGCTACCCTGACCAACATCAAAAGCCTCATCCTCCTCTTCTGCTTTGCCCAGTCATCTGTCCATCCAGTGTCCTGCCTGGTCTACAACCATCTGGCCCTCTATGCCTCCTGTGAGCCCTTATCCAGGAACATGACCTCCTCTTCCCTTCACAGAAGTTTCCCTGGTGCTCCCATCAAAATGAGCAGCTCTCTCCATCTAGAGCAGGGTCCTGCCAACTGGAGTCACACATCTGTTGTATTCTGCTAGCTACTCTGAATTTTGTTTCTCCTACTAGATGGAGTCTTCTTTCAGAACATGCCTGGCTTGGTGTGTGTGTTATAGATGGATACTTACCTTGTTTGTTGACTAGACTAAACAAACTGTCCTCTAATGTTTGAAAGATGAAAGTTTGTTTTCTAAGTAAGCCAGCCACCACTAATGCCCACAATAAACAGGACTCTCTAAATGGTGGGGCAAAAAACTGTCTTCCACTCCCACTCCCAAGCAAAGGCTCACCTTCCGTAATCAACTTAACTTCAGGAACTGGGGATAGTGTCTAAGTTAACTGCTATAGTGACATAATGTAGACTGGGCAGCTTAGATACAACAGGAAGGTGTTGCTTATAAACCTGGAGGCTAGAAGCCCCAGGTCCGGACACCAGCGTGGTTGGGTTCTAATGAGGGCATCCTTCTGGCTTGCACACTGAAGGCTTCTCCCTGAATTTTAACATGGTAAAGAGATTGTGAAAGAGACCTTTGGGTTGCTCTCACAAGGACACTGATCCATCCATGAAGTCTTTACCCTGTTACTTAATTATCTCCCTAAAGCTCCACTTTCTAATTCTGTGTTGCTAGGGCTAGGATATTCTCATGAAACAGAGGGCACAAGCATTCTGCCCATGCAGAGGAGAGTTTCTGTGGTACCCCATGGGTCCTCTTGGCAATGGAGATTCCTTCTGAACGCTAAATGGACTAAGAAACATCTATAGCCCCAGAGCTGTGTTACTTTTTATCACTGTGACAGAATGTCTGTGATAAATAACTTAAAAGGAGGAATAACTTCATATTTTCAAAGGTTTCAGTCCACGGTTGACTAATCACTTTGGACATGTGGTAAGGAAGAGCATCATGGTGAGTACACATAGTGGAACAATGCTGTTCATCTCATAACATCCATAAATCAATGAGAGATTAGAAGGAGATGGTCCTAAAACATAAAATGTGCCCCCTGTGACCCACTTCTCCCAAACACGTCTTACTTCCTCAAAGTTCAACGATCTCCTAATATTGCCAACAGCTGTATACAAAGTCTTCAAAGTGTGAACTTTGGCTGGAAATCTAAAGTCCCAACATATTATCAGTGTACTCACCAAGGAGCTGTGCCAGCTATGGCCTCAAATTGATACACAGGCACAGCAGAGGTACAGTCTCTATACCCATCAGTCATGTGAAGGTCAAACCTCTATAGTCTACAGATAGCAGGATGCAGAGGGTGCACACAGTCAGTCCTGAATGAGATTGAGCCAGCATGGCTTATTATACATCCCTGTGGGTGACCAGGAAAGAGCTTTATCCTTGACCTTCGTGGTCTCAAATCTTAGAGAGATTGAAACACAATTTGGCAGTAATGAGACTCATTCTATACCCTTTTAAGCCAGAAGCCCTTTAAAAAGTGCTCAAAAGAATCCATTCCTACAATGCTTAGTAAGATGCAAATTTTACCAGCTCTTTGGAGGGAAGACACTTTAGATTACAAACCACAGGCAAAGCCTCATAAAAAAAATCACCTTTAACAATCCTCTGCCAGTGACCTCCGCCCCTCTAGCTAGTTTGCCTCCTGTTATGATTCACATCTATACGTCCCTAAGGACTGGCACACTCTTAGTCCCTAGGGCAGCACTATTCAGAGGTGAGGCTTCTGGGAAATGACTGCATTATGATGGCTGTGACCTAATCTTTGGGTTAATCTGCTTGCTGATGGACTCATAGTCTGGTAGGTTTAGGAGGTGATAGAAGCTAAGAGATAGGGCTGAGTTGGAGGAAGTAGTATCCTAAGAAAAACTGTCTTATCTCTGGTTCATGTTAATGTTCCTATTCTCTCTCTCTCTCTCTCTCTCCTCCCCCTTCCTCCCTCCCATTCCCTTTCTTTCTCCCTCCTTCTCCCTCTCTCTCTCCCTCTTCCTACCAATCTATCTTTCCTCCTCTCTACCCTTTCTCCTGTCTGCCCTAAGTAGCTCTACCAAAACCATGTTTATGCTCACTCAGGACCCAAAAAACATGGAGTCAAGTGACCTGAACTGAAACCTTTGATATTATGATCCAAAATAAATCTGTCCTCCTTTAAATTGAGTTCCTTAGATATTTTGTCACAATATATTAAGTCACTGCCCAAATTATTCTATTATCCTCATTTCTAGTCTTTACCAGAATCCTTAGTAAGCCAAAAGGATACTAGCCATCAATTGCAACTTGCAGGATGGGTAAACTTATCCTCTAGCCACATTTAGGCCTCTTAAAATATATTCTTAAGTGGCACACGCCTTTAATCCCAGCACTCGGGAGGCAGAGGCAGGCGGATCTCTGAGTTCAAGGCCAGCCTGATCTACAAGAGCTAGTTCCAGGACAGGCTCTAGAAACTACAGGGAAACCCTGTCTCGAAAAACATATATATATATATATATATATATATATATATATATATATATATATTCTTAAGTTAACCCCCACCCCCAAAATATATATATATATCTTGGTATGAGAAAGAGTGTCATCAAGAGAATAAACTAGTCTCCATAAGAACACAAGGATAATATCATTGTTGCTTCTTTCATGATTCAGATACTGTTTTAGACTCTGACATGCAATGCCTCACAGGTTGCCTCCAGATCACCCAAAGTCATTACTAATAAGATAATAAAATCTAGTTCTAGAAATATTGAGCGGCTATACCCAAGTCAAATACTAACAGAAGACAAATGACCCACTATTTTTGAATGGCAAAGATTTGAACAGCCATTTCTCAAAAACATCAAGTGATCAATGAACACAGGAAATAGTGCTTAAAGCTTTAGAGCAATGCAAGTTAAAGCAATGAAATGCCACTTCACACTTACTAAGACAGCTGTAACCTGGCAGACAGATGACAAGCGCTAGTGAGGGTAGAGAAAATGTAGACTCCTCCTGCATTCCTGGTGGGACTGTGAAGTGGTTCAGCCACTCTGTGAAGCAGTTTGGCAGCTCCTCTGGAAGTTAAACATAGGATTAACATATGATTCAGCAAGTCTCATTGCAAGGCATGTGTGCCACAGGGTGGGTAAGATATTCATATCAGTATAACTCGAAACCAGGAAGTGTAAACAACACAAGTGCCCATGGAAAGACAAGAGGCTGTGGGAAAAGAAATACAATAGACCCATTAATAGAATTTTATGCAGTGAAATCGAGGATGCTGAGCCATGCTGTGTCGTGAATAAGCCTCACAAACACCATGCTAAATGAAGACCATCAACACAAAAGGCTGTAAATTGTGTGATTTGAATGACATGACATGCCTGAAATAGACAAATCACAGAAATAGAAAACAGATCAGTGGCTGCTCTGGGCTGGATGGAGAAGAAGTGGGAAGTGGATGCTCATGAACGTGGAGTTTTATTTTTAGTGATGATGAGATAATCTGGAATTAGTGTCAGTAGTTGCAAAATCTTGTAGAGTATAACACCCCCCCCCCAAAGGGTAATTTTATAGTACAAGAATTACATCTCAAAAAACAAAGCCAGTTATTAAACATTGCAGTCAAGAGTCTAAGTGAACACTCGGTCTCTGCCATCTGTCCTACCAAGACTTGGTCACAGTTAGGGCCACTTATGAGGAATATTTTGTTAATATAGTTTACTGAGAAACTTTTTCCAACAAGGTTTCATGTAGCCCAGGCTGGTCTTGAACTTGCTGTGTAGTTGAGAATAAACTTGAACTTCTCATTCTCTTGTCTCCATCGCCCAGGTGCTGGGATTACAAGTGTGTGACACCATGCTTGGTTTATGTGGTACTAGGAATCCAAGCTGACGATTCATATGTGCTCGGCAAGTAGTTCACCCACTGAGCTCTGTCCCCAGAACAGAAGATGACATTCCTTCTTAACCAATGACTTTGAGAAGGTCCTGTACTTACAGCTAATTGGATCAAAGGTGGGTCTGAAGTACCTGCAGACTGTTCAGAACTGTGACATCAATAGCCTGACTCAAGATCATTGATCAGATCAATCAGATTCCCAGACTCCACATTTACCTTCTCTCTGGAATGTGGGACTGGGGACAAGGGATGAAAAGTCAAGGCCAAAGCAGGAGAACTGGGCATGAGGACATGAGGAAGACCTGGATTGAAGTCAGCCTTCAGAGACAGTGAGCAAACAGAAACCAGGATAAGCAGCAATTACCCAGAATCCAAGTGTGGAGCCAGAAGAGAAAAGAGAGGGCAGTGAGGGAAAGAGAGTCTGGGGCAGATGCCATCCTTTGTGCGGTCCTGGTCCTTAGGCCTCCAGGATTCTGACACTAGTAATCCTGGAGACCCAGGTGGGGCTCCCAGGAGCTCTTCATTGGTCCCCACGGTACCCACCTGCCCTACACGTGAGCTAGCTGAAGTGGAGTCTGCTGCCTGCACTGAAAAGAGATCACCTAGAACCCTCAGCAGGCATATTTAGCCCTCAGCGTAGAGTTCCCTGAACTGATGGTGGCCCTGGGGAGAGCCTCTTGGTGAGCTGTTCTTTTCACAGAAGACAGCAATCCCAAAAGACATTATGAGAAAATAGCCAAGACAGCATAGGCAGCTGCCTGAGATTCAGGTAGAAGCCTGGATACAATAATTGGAGATGGGCTTCCGAAGCTCTTGGCCCTGCCCAGCAAAAATGAGGTGTCACCAAGTGTCAAGGTTACCAGATGGGTGTGTTCCATACCTTTCCTTTGCCTCCTGACTTGACATGATTTAGATGCTGTTTCCCCCGCCACTCCACTGAGCAGAGAATAAGAACCAATCTGGAATAACCAAGGTGGCTGGGAGGACATCTCTAGGCTGACCTTGAACACATAAATTTTCTTCAAAGTAAGAAGACATTTCATGTTTCACTTTTAATGAGAAAAGAAAAGGAACTGTTGCTGGAACTATTTATCTCATCTCCTGTGCCAAGAGACTAGGAGATTTGTCGACTTTGATCTCCACTTGTTTAATTACCAGGAAATGGAGTACATCTGAGCCGGCAGGATCAGCAAGGCTCACTCTTGCTGCAAAAGTTGGCAGTGGGGCACCCAGAAACCTGGCCTTTCATTTTCCCAGATCAAAGCTGAGCCAGCCCTAAGATGTAAGAGTTTTTGATAAAATGGTGGGGTCTGGGTTGGAGGGGTCACTGAACCAGCCATGTGATCTCACTTCTTCCTCCCCGACACAGAGAAGGACCCTGTGCAGCTCACGCATACCAGGTCTCACAAGCAATCCCAGCACCCTGCACACCCACCAGTTTCGTTATTGCCAGTAGCCTCAATGTCTGTTAAGAAGCTTTCAGCTATGATCTTGGGGAGTCCCTTCTTGATCCTCATCCATACAGCCTGGGAAGGTATAGAGGAAGCTATATAGAGAGAGGCAGAAGATGGCTTTTGCAGGGACAGAACGCCTGTGATGGGGAGGCTGGGGTTTGACTTCTCAGTAACTCAGGGATGTTGGTAACCATGGAAACAGATCATCCAACATTCAGGGAGGGCACATCTGAATGAGTGCTCAGACAACACCACCTAAAAGGCTTTTAACGTAGGCCTGTGTGGTTCTATGCACTGAATGACTTCTGTAACCAGAATTGTGCTACATAATGAAGAAGGCCCACGGCATGATGAAGATGATGATGATGAGGATGAGGATGACTGCTGTTTATTGAGCACTCATTCAGACATGTGCAGTGAAAAGATTTAATCCTCCCAAACACAATGGTGATCAATACTCTAATGGTCTGTCCTGTCCCTTTAAGAGACAAGCCCTGCCCACTCCCTCCCCAATCTACTGAGGCAAGCAGATCTTCCTTCTGCTTCCAGCCTGAGTTCCTTACTTTCCAGCTCTCTCCTGAAGAGGCAGCTTCTGCCTCTCTCCCCTTTCTCCCCACTTCTCCCCTCTGCCCCTCTGCTTCTCTCTCTCTCTCTCTCTCTCTCTCTCTCTCTCTCTCTCTCTCTCTCTCTCTCTCTCTCTCTCTGCCTCTCTCTGCTCTTCCCCTTTCTCCCCTTCCCTCTTCTCCTTTTCTCCTCCATAACCCACTAAATAGATATCCATTTTCTCTGCATGGCACATCTCTGTCTCTAACCCATCCTCCCTGCCTGGGACCAGCTACCTTCATGGCCAGCCATGGTCTCGGGACCCGCTGCCTACTGCCGCCCACCACTCAGGGACCTGCAACATTTTATTTTTACATTAACAAATACTACTATTATACCCATCTGACAGATAAGGAAACCAAAGCCAGGGAGGTAAGTAACTCATTCAACTTCACATAGCTACTGAGTCATGGAGTCCGGTATAAAGATGTTACACTTCCCTTATATTCCAACCAGAGAGAGAGGGAAAAAACTCTTCTGAAACATAAACCAACAAAGAACACGACATACACTTAAAATGCCCAGCCTTAGCAAAGTGTCAGAAAATTAAAGCCTGCCAAACCTGAGACTCTCAAGAGAAAGACCAGTTCCACAATTTTTGAGCCAAATCTGAAGCAAGCTTTAATTAAACACTGGCCAGGATGAGGGACTTTGGGGTTCCCAGAAAATGGGAACAAGTTGCATTTTGCAGAAGCTTAAAAAGCCAAACCCATAAGACGACCGCATTTCCCATCATGTACAATCAGGGGCAAGCATATATCCTGATGTACTTCCTGCCCCTGTACCTCCTGCCTCCATCCAATCATCAGGGACAAGCATTTATTCCGACATATTTCTGTTCTGTACTTCTTGCCTACATGTGATCATCCAGTGCAGTTGGGGCAAACAAATTTATTTAAGGGCGTGAAAACATAAATCATAGCCTCCAATATTTCAAGAATTATCTGTCTTTGGGCAAAAGACTTACAGGCTAGAGGCATTTTTATTTCATGGGTCTCTTAGGCACAGTAATTAAAACTTAAAATCATAACAGACTCTCAGAAGACCTTGCGCCAAACACAGCAAACTGCCTGTTTCTGAAAATAAAGTTGGATTGGCACACAGCCAAACCCATCTATGACATCTAGAACCACTTTTACCTCACCCTGAAAGAATCAGGAGCTCTCAACTGAGACCTAAAATATTTATTCTCTGGCCCTTTAAAGTTTGCCAAGGCCTTCTCATACAATCAGTTGGCTGGGTTTGCCTGGTCTGGTGGAGAGCTTGAGATGCAAGATTTTATATTTTAAAACCAGTGAAATCCTGGACAAACTGAGACATCTTTCCTGCACTCAGTACAGTGCTTGGATGTCTGTAGGACATCAAGACCATTCCAAACAGGAAAGACCAGCCCGAGTCTGGAAGAAGACAAGCACAAGACAGTTGTGGGAGGTAAGGCTAGGTTATGGCCCAGAGCACAGTGCCTACTGGGAAACATCTACCAAAATCTCCACCAAAGTGACATTCATGCAACACTGGCATCAAAAACTGGTCCCATCTGTTAGACAGTCTGTAAATGTATGCCCAGATGTTGAGTGTTGAGGTGCATGTGTCTTTGGGGAGGTGATTACATGAATAAGCCTAAATCAATATGACCACTCCCACCCTCAGCTCCACCAACCTTTTTTTTATAAGCAGAGTCTCATGCAGCCCAAGATAGCCTCAAACTCTTTTTGTAGCTGAGGATGACCTTCAACTGCTGGTCCTCCTGCCTTTGCCTCCTGAGTGCTGGGATTACAGGAGTGCACCACCACACCCACATGAAGAAGTGGTAAGGATCGAACCTAAGGTTCCCTGATTCTAGGCAAGTACCCTGACGAATGAACCCCACCCCAGCCTTACCCTTGCCTCTTGAAAGGTGATTTTGAAGTTCTTCTCACCTTGATCACTTGATTTTGAGTTTAGGCAAACAATTTGGCAAGATCAAAGTGATGTTGGCTGACCTAACTCCAGCAGAGATTTGAAACGCCCTTGTGTGGAGATTTCCTCATCTCTCATTCTTCTTTTAATGAGCACATGTCTGAAGACTGTATAGAAAAACAAAATCATCTTAGTTTTCCTTGTCAAGAATACCTGAGGTCATCCTACTGGTAATTGACTCACAGACAAGAACAAGCCCATCCCAGTCTAGAAGAACAATTGATCCAATTGGGATCAGCCTAAATTGTCAACTGCAAACTTGTGAGTTCAAAAAATACCCAGTTTTAAGCTACTGAATCTGGAGACTGTTTATTATACAGCACTACTGTATAACTAAGTAGTTCACAACCAGGTTAAAAGATAGGATATCAGCCATTAAAATATACAAGGCTTATCAGTATTTGCTGATGTGGAAAGATATCTATTCACATTAATTAAAAACATAGCAAAAAAACTGTGCTTAAAAGCTAGAGAGTTAGCTCAATCAGTAAAGTACTTGTTGCTCGATATGAAGACCTGAGTTTGATCCCTAGCACCACATAAGAAGTTCTTGGACTTGTAATCCTAGTGTGAGGGGAGACAGAGACAGCACAGCCTGGCCTATTTAGTGATTCCCAGTCACAATGAGAGACTATGACTCAAAACACAAGATGGATGAATGTGAGGAACAACACCTATGGGTGACCTCTGACTTTAACATATACACATGCACACCTGCACACCCATGAAGATGCACGCACACACACACACACACACACACACACACACACACACACACTGGTGCCTAAGGTCTAAACTATTTTTTGCAAATTTTGAGAATTCTTTATCCTATTCTGTATTCCTTAAATTGTTAAAAATGTATACATACTATCTTTACAGACCAAAACAATTGGAAATATCACCAAAGAAATGTAGTTATCTACATTTTTCAAAATGTAGCCTTCCAATCCTAGGGAAATTGCTCTCTGTGTCCCTGCTATCAACCCTAGAATGGAATGCAACCTTGAGTTCTTATTTTTAAAGGCCAGGAGATTTGATCCCATGTCAGTGGGTGGGAGAGTGGGCATAAAGCCCCAGAGAGACGGTCCATGAAAATCCTAGAGAAGAAATCCTCCTTCCCAACTCTCTACAGAGCAAGGAAATTAGCCATGGAACAAACTCCAGCCATGTTTTTAGAAATCCTTCCGTGTAAGTCATAATATTTTGGGAGTGAGATTTACTTTAGAATATTTTAATAACTCTAGCACTATGACTAGAAGTCCTTTGTAGCTGGTCTCAGGGGCCTTCCTGGGATGCTGCACTTAATGAGGTTTATAATTCAATATAACTACATCTGCATCTTTAATTATGCCTAACATTTAATCTTCATTGCTCCACTTGAATTGGAAGAGCTAAAATTAGGCCTGCTGCAGTTTAATCTGACAATAAACATCCATGACATTTAGAGCAAAAATGTACTCATTTCATTAGAGTGGCCGACACATTTACCATTTGCCTGAACTGAATAAACACTCTCACAGCCCTCCTGACTGTAGCAGAGATCACTGTTTAAAGGATCTTCCTGTAGACTTCCGGATTCTGATGTGGACAAGGGCTTAGAGGCTAATTACCCAACACCATAATTTTACAATCAAGGACATTGACTGAATTTTAACGTTAAATTGACTGGCCCAAGAACATATAAATTAACAGGTAGAGTAAGTTATAGGAAATAAGACCCAGGACCTAACAGGTCTCAGAACACTGGGACACTAAACACTAGAAAGTCCCATTTATAATAGAGAGTGGGAACCAGACTTACTGATTTAAAGCTGGGGCAGTGGCTAAAGAACATGTCACTAGACAGTACCAGGACTGTCATTTACATCAGGAGAGGGTACAGAAAGCATCCTCCAGCAACAGGAGGACCACATCACCTGCAGCCTCGGTAGGAGCGATTGTGAAATGCTTCCTACCTGCCCACCATAAGACCTGATTCTTTGCCATGAGTCTTCACTTTGAAGTGGGCCTCCGGGCTGATGAAAGTTACGTAAAATCACTCATGAGAAAAGAGTAAGAATGCAGAGTGAGGGGACAAAGCAAGACATTTACGATGAGCCTGGAAACCAAAGCTCCCAAGTAATAAGAAAGACAGCATGGCTAACTGGGAGTGCTGCATGCTCACCACAAAATGAAAATAATGGAGCAGTCTAAAAACGATAAGGAAGTATGTTGACAATCTTAAGGAGATGACGTTATGAAAGAATGGGCTCTAACAAACAGAAACAATAACTACAAAACAAAAATGGGCCATATGACGGCAAAAGCAATTTTCTTTAGGGCATGAACATGGCATGGCCATTGGCCATTAAACGTAGGTTGCTGTGGTGACCTTACATAACAGTTGGCCCTGTAGTCATAGCAACAAAATAAGCAGAATAATACAGTGTTAGGTAGGGCTATGGTAACGACAACGGCAGGGGCTGATAACAACCCCTAGTAGAAGAACGTCACAGGACCCTCACCTGAAATTCCACTTTGTGCCTCCTTCTGCTCTTCTTGGATGTGATCTTGAAAGATGAAAGGTTAACTAAAGATGTGATTCTCTGATGCAGCTGGTGAGCTGGTGATGAGTGGACCTTGCCAATGGTGCAGATGTTTTTGAGTTATCAACACTCTTATAAGTAACCCCCAACCATGCTCCTGTAAGAAAGCCCAATCAACTCATTGGCTCACCGAGGCAGACTTGAGTAGAATCATTACTTTGTCATCATTGCCCTATCTGGGGTACATATATGAAAGTTTACATCTCCTGAGGACCAGTAACATAGCAGGCCAATTTTTAAAAAGTCAGAAATCCTGGAATGAAAAATATGAAGTCACTGAGGCTACGTGAGCTGCAGGGGAGGCTTGGAAAGGCTTTGGAAACATGTCCAGGACAGACAAACTGAAGCCTATAGAAGTTTATGAAGATGAGAGGCATCCCTGACTGGGTGGGATAACT
Source organism: Arvicola amphibius (assembly GCF_903992535.2). NCBI lineage: Eukaryota > Metazoa > Chordata > Mammalia > Rodentia > Cricetidae > Arvicola > Arvicola amphibius. Next base: position 200,011,771 of record NC_052047.1, read on the forward strand.
CCTGTCACCACCCAACACTGAGTTGCATCCCTCAAGGGCCATGGTGAGTTCCAACTAAATTAACAACTCAACAACTCTAGCATTTCCAGTTACAAGTTGAACAGAAGGTAATCCCCTACTCTCAGGGACCAAAGAGAATAGCTACTCTGTGTCAAAGTAAAAGAAATGAGGAAAGGAGAGAGAGGGGGGAGCGGAGAGAGAGGGGAGAGAGAGAGGGAGGGGAGGAGGGAGAGAGAGAGAGAGAGAGAGAGAGAGAGAGAGAGAGAGAGAGAGAGAGAGAGAACATAAGCACATATGCACACGCGCACACGCACACACACTCACATGAACAGGAGGAGAAAAACAGATGTCTCTGATGACTTCATAAAGTTCAGGGTCCCACAGTTCTAAAGCCCATTGCCCGCACCAACATCCACTTAGGCAATACCATAAAGCTCCTTAAGTCAGTCAACATGACTTTATTGTCATTGTTAGCTTTAGTTTGGGTTTGGTTTTTTGTTTGTTTGTTTGTTTGTTTTTTGAGGGTTTTCTTGTCATTTTTAGTTCGGGTTTCTTTTGGTTTTTTGTTTTTTGTTTCATTTTTTATTTTTTTGTTTTGAGACAGGGCCTTTCTATGTAGCCCTTACTAGCCTTGAACTCACTGCACAGCTCAGGTTGGCCTCAAACTTGTGGTCCTCCTACTTCAGTATCCCTAGTGCTAGGACATAACCATGCCTCACCTTTTCCTGTACAAGGAGACTTGTTAAATGCAGCTTTAAAAAATCCCAGTGGCTGCTGCAGCCTTCCACAGCACCTTGAGTATCCCAATAAGCTCCAAGGAAAAAATAATTCCTGCCTCTCCACCCTCCACTCACCCAGCTTTCCTCAAATGGCCACCGGCTGGCATTATTGATCTTTATTGGATTGAATCCCAAGAGGCCTCCAGATTCACAGAAGGCTGTTCTATGGTGCTGTGAGTCAGCCTTGGGAAGCACAAGCCCAGCATGGAGCCCACTTGCAAAGGAATCTGGTCCCCAGCCCCTCCTTCCCTTCCTCCTACACAAAGGGCAGCTTTACTCAGGAAGCTGTGCACTCTGATTGATTTCTAACCACAGCAGCAGGTTCCTGCACTGTTGCATGCTGCTTCTGGCTACTCACTTGGAATCACAGCAGCTGAGAATTTGCAATTAGCTTCATTCTACCAGCACGAAATAGAAATACGCAGCAGAGGCTGGGCTTTGGAGAGGCAGGAATCTGGGATCTTTCTCACCTCTCTGTGAACACCAGTGATCAGGGTGACAGAAGTCTCTGTTACACCGTCATCTGGAAGTTTGAGTATTGAAGACTGTGGTGTCACCATCTTCCTGTAAAAGAAAGACAAGCAGAGTGAGAAAGCTTCCAGGAGAAGGACAAAGGAGCAGCCAGCCCATTAAAGGTCACGGCAGTCACTTCAGCTGGCAAAGAACATGGTGTTAATGACCCTAAGCCACGCATACCACCATGGTGGCCACATTTTTTTATCCTCTGTGTTTTATTAAGTTTTGACATCCTGGGGTTTTGCTGATGCTGAGAGCCTGTCCCTTTGAGGGAAAGGTTCCTAGAGATAGTTAAGACTGGCCTACAAACATCCGAGTTAGGATTTCTATTGTTATGAAAAACACCAATGACCAAAAGCAACATGGGGAGAAAAGAGTTTATTTATGCTTATAGCTTGGAGTCTATTATCAGAGCAGGAACTCCAGGCAGAAACCTGAAGGTTCTGATGCAGAGGCCATGGGGGAGTGCTATTTCCTGACTTGCTCAGGCTGCTTTCTTTTGGTTTTTTGCTGCTGCTGCTGCTGCTGCTGGTGGTGGTGGTAGTGGTTTTTTGTTGTTGTTGTTATTTGTTTGTTTTCAAAACAGGGTCTCTCTGGGTAGCCCTGGCTGTCCTGGAACTCACTCCACAGACCAGGCTGGCCTCAAACTCACAGAGATCTGCCTGCCTCTGCCTCCCAAGTGTTGGCATTAAAGGTATGTGCCACCACCCAGCTAAGACTGTCTTCTATACCATGCAGGACCATATCCCTAAGGATGGCACCACCCACAGTAAGTTGGACTCTCCAACATCAATCACCAATCAAGAAAATGCTCCATAGGCCAATCTCATGAAGGCATTTTCTCAATTAATATTCCTTCTTCCCAGATGTCTTAGTTAGGGTTTTATTGCTGTGAAGAGACACCATGACTATGGCAACTTTTATAAAGGAAAACATTTAATTGGGGCTGACTTACAGTTCAGAGGTTTAGTCTATTATCGCAGCGGGAAGCAAGAAGGCATGTGGGCAGGCACGGTGCTAGAGAAGGAATTGAGAGTTCTACAACTGGATCTACAGGCAACAGAAGAGATTGAGCCACTGGCCTGGCTTGGGCATCTGCGACCTCAAAGCCTGCCCTCAGTGACATACTTCCTCCAACAAGGCAAAACCTCCCAATAATGCCAGTTCCTATGAGCCTATGGGGCCATTTTCACTCGAACTTCCACATCAGATATGTCTAGGTTTGTGTCAAGGAGACAAAAAACAACCAGTTATCCTTCGTACACAAGCCAACCAACCCAAATTACCTAATCATCTTAACAGCCCTCATGCACCAAGGCAGCACTGACTCCCCCATGCCTGAGGTCAGCCCAGAGACAGGTACCCAGCAACTAGACACCACCTTTTTAGCCTGGAACCCCCAGTGTTAAGTAAATTTACTCAACCTTGGCTTGCCTTGCCAATACCCCAGTGAAGACTCACTATGTATGACCTTGCACCCTTTGCTTTCTTACTAACCTAGGTGCTTCCTCCTGTGGCCTTGGGCAGTTTAGCATGTCTTCTTTTTGAGAATTGCAATATGTTCTTCTTCCAAGTTCCTTTTATATTTGTCATCTTACCCCATGTGATTAAAACAAAATCCCAGATACATTTAAAGGAAAACCCAGTCAAGTGTAGGGGACTCTATGCTAAGTACACTTGCATGCCCTGTCTTAAGCAAAGTCTACCATATTACAATACAGGAATCATTAGCTCTGTTCTGTATGTGAGGACAGAGCTCATAGGTTGATTAACTTGCCAACGCTGGCTGGCAAGAGACTGATACTGAGCTAAGAATGTCATGTAGTCTTCTTCTTAAGATGTATAAGAAATTTTGAGGATGGTATATGGTGGGAGAATTGGGCATTGTTGATCAAACATTAAATATTTTATAAATGTTTTATTTTAGAATGGAAACATATTAGTGAAAATAAAACATGTTAAGTAAACATATTCAAACTACATAATCAGGTGTTTCCTATCTCAACTGCCCAGTCCCAAATAATTGACTCAGAGGCTGAATTATAAATGATCGTCCACAAGCTCAGGCTTATTACTAACTGGCTCTTACAACTTAACCCATTTCTATTAATCCATGTACTGTCCTAAGGCTCGTGATCTTTTTTTGTATGTCCGAGTCATTCTCCATCTGGCTGGAAAGTTCTCTGACTCCACCTTTCTTCATCTCATTGTTCTCAGTTTGGCTGTCCCACCTAACTTTATCCTCTTCAGCTATAGGCCAGTCCCCTTGTTTATTAAACCAATCACAGTAACAAATCTTCACAGTGCACAAAAGGATTTTCCACAGCAAAAACAGATATTGGCAAAAATGGACATTAGGAGGGGCTTACCAACGTCAAGCATCAAAACCTTTGACTTTCTCACGCTGTCAAGCAGAGGTGAGCCCTGTTAGAATGCGGACAACAGGGACAGAGTCTAGCAGAGGGCATCGCTCCATGGTCTCCCAGATAAATGGATATGAGCTCTTCATTAAGTGGCTGGTGCTAAGACTGTGGGCTTGGTACATCTCAGATACAGCAGGCTTAAACCCCCATTATTTTGATCACAATTAGCGTATAAGGGCATTATCAATTGGGGCTGGATAATTCTTAGTTACGGAGAAATGCCCTATGCACTGTAGAGTATTTAATATTACCCCTGGTCTTTACACTGGATTCCAGAAGCATCTTCCCATACTCTCCTAAGTCGTGAAAACTACTAACAGCTCCAGATATTGCTAAATGTGTACAAAACCACCTCCTCCCTCCTCTGAGAACCACTGAGTTAGACAAAGCCATCTATGACTTGATCCTGCATCATCTGTTCTAACTGTGGCCACCAGTATCCGAGAGAAAACTCCAGGACTCAGATTGTGGGGGTCAGGGATGAATTTATGGCTGTCACAGTATTCTAACTCTCTGCTCCTATTATGGAGGGAAAAAGCTCCCAAAGACAGGACTCTGTTATGTTGAAGAGAAGCCAGGTAAAAGCTATCTTTCCAGCTTCTTTTCACCTGTGTTCTTTCATTTCCCTGGGTACCTGGAGTTAGGAGTGAGAAGGACCTTGGACCACAAATTCTGAAACATAAGACTCAGGGCCAGTGTGGCACTTAAGGCTACTTGCTTTTGAGTGAGTCTTCTTTTCCTCCATTAGCCTCAGTTTTAACTTCTAGGTTGGAGGTTGTGTTTCCCTTCCAGTTTGTCCATTCAGTGAAGACCCTAATGATGAAAGGATAAAGAAGGATTCATCAGCTTTACAAGGCTGAATTCCCAACTGGGAAACAGATTTAGGTAAGAGAGAGTCAGTTGACTGTCAGCTCCTAGTCAGGCTGAGAAGACCATGAAATTCAGGAGGGAAATCTCACCATAGTACAGGAAAAGGGCAGCTATTGCCCTCATATGACACAGGGAAATGCTGACCTGCTAGTGTCCCAGACCCTTCTAGACTAGATATTTTGTGAGCATAAGACTCTGTGACCACTGCTCCCTTGGGGCACACTAAGACAAGAAGTGCAGAATCTTACTAACCAAAGCATCCCCTAGCCTCAGGTTCATCCCAATATTTGCTAGAACTGAAACAAAACAGGCCTATTTCAAGACCTGTGTCAGCCCAGGGCTGCATCTAAAGAAACCCAAGTACAATTCCTTAAAATTTCCTTGGAAAGGAACTGCTACACACCTCAAGAGGAAGACAAACTATGTTAGCTACTTTGCCCAACACTGTGACAGGATACCTGACAGAAACGAGGAAGGACTTTATTTTGGCTCACAGTTTGAGTGGGAACAGTTCATCATAGTGAGAAAGGCATGCAGGATAACCAGCTCCTGAGAAGGGGGTGGGACAGAAAGCCTGGGCTAGAACCCTCAAGCCCCACTCCTACATCCCTACGCCTGCTAGCTAAGGCCCCATGTCATAAAGGTTCCACAACCTCTCAAAACAATATTATTACTCCCCCCATCCCCAAAACCTCTGTCTTCTTCTTTCATTGTACCGTCGCCAATAGTGTTGCAAAATCGCAGTCATCTACAGATGTGGCTGCTTGAATCAGAAAAATACAATTGTCAGAGGCTTAAACATCAAAGTTCTGGGAATTCTCTTCCTAGGGCTTCCCTACCCTTGCCCCTATGCCTTCCATTCTCCTCTCTGCTGTGTGAAGCATCATCACAAGCAGGTCTCAGAGTTTCCCATGATCTTCCAGTCTCAGAAAGAAAGCAAGACAAGAAAGTCACATTAATATACATTTAGGACATTTCCCCCAATTTTTGCTAGGGTTTGGGAGACAAACATTTGTTTGTGTGTGTATATGCACACACACATATGTGACGTGGTACTCATGTGGAGGTCAGAGGACAGCCTAGAAGAATCAGTTCTCTCCTTCCATCACGTAAGTCCTGGGGATCAAACTCAGATATTTAAGTTTGGTGGCAGCTCCCTTTACCACCTGAGCCACCTTGCCAGTCCCTGAAAAGACTGTTGATCCTGTGGTAATAACAAAACCTGGCCAAAATAAAAATCAAACACTTTTTGGGGGTCTTGAAAACAGTAAAGAATGCTAAGGAAGCCCTGATTAAATGAATTCTGGGAGGAAGCAAGCCCTTTACAGGTGAGCAGAGGAGTAGGGTCAGCTTCTGTAACTGAAAAATACTGAGGAACTGGTCTAGGAATGAGGGGTGTGGAATTCAGGGAGAGAGCTTCCAGGGACAAGGTGGAATCAACTTAGACTGTGTATCCATCAAAATACATCGGAGATACACAGTTAATTCCCAGAGTTCAGGACCAGGGATTTTTTTTTTATGACTTTGGCATAAGACAGTCTGGTGATCCAATTGAATTATCAACACTGACAACTGCCTGTGAGGCTAGAAGTCACTAGGGGGCAGTTAGAAAGGAAACTAAATATGGAAAAAGCAAGAACAAACAAGAATGACAAGGGTGGACTGAGCAGCACAGAGATACCATGAAAGCACAGTGAAAGACTGTGAATATGGCTCAGTTGATAGAGTGCCTAGCAGGCATGCAGGAAACCCTGCATTCATTCCTCAAGACTGCATAAATCTGTCATAATGACACACTCCTGTAATCTCAGTTTGCAAGAGGAGGAAGAGGCAAGAGGATCAGAGATTCGATATCATCCTTAGCTGCATAGTGAGTTAGAGGTCATTCTGAACCACATGAGACCCTGACTGAAAATAATAGGTGGAGGAGGAGGAAGCAGAGGAAGACGAGGAGAGGAGAGGAAAAAGGAGAACTCTCATTACAAAGTATATGTGGGGGTGGGCACACTGGACCTCACATATGCCAGTCTTTATAAACTGGATGGTGAGCTACAGAAAAAGCTTCACCCTCCGCCTATGAAGGACAAGAAGGAGGGAAACAACATGATGTTGACCTGCAGCTTGGAAAGGATAAAAGGTGCTGCAGAAGAGTCAGGGAAACTAGGGTCAGGGGCCACCCACACCAGCTTGTACTCCTGGAACCTCGCTGACCGTCAGAATGTAAAACAATCTACCTGCAACTCTGCTTCTATTGTTCAAGATTTATGAACAATGTCTCTTGTGGCCTAAACTAGCCTGGAAGCATGGGGAAGAGAATTCTGGGAAACAGGGCCCCAGTTCAGCCAAAATGAAGAAAAGCAGAGCTACCAGAAAAAATGGTGTGGGCTAGCAGGATGCGTGGGATCTGGAAGAACCCCAAAGGTAAAAATAAACTACTCAGACCAACTAGCCTCATGTTGCCAAGTCAGGAAATGAGAATGCAAGGGCAAGCGTGCAGACTAATTACCAGTTCTACCTCAACTTCAAGGTGGATGGACTGCAGGATGGACGGGACATGCAAAGCAAACTACAATCTAATGCCCCCAGCTCTAATACTGATGACCAAATGAAGGAGAAGGCACAAGTTTGGGATGGAATCATTACAGATAAACTGTACCCAAGGAAGATTGCAATGCAGCCACACTATAGGTAGAATCTCAATGGTCAGCTGCGAAACAGACATGTGTGCTCTAAAAAGTAATCAAAACAAACATTATGCATTAATCGCCATAATTAAATACAGTGAAGCATGCAAAGAATAAGAATATTAACAAAGAGTGAGAAAAGTCAGTAACAATCAAAAGAAGCAGATCCCCAAGTGACCTCATCATTAGGAATTAATGGGTAAGAAATTTAAATTAGCATTATAAACATGCTAAGTACGCTATAGGTCAAGTCTGATAATGATGGCTGGATAAATAGCTTATTCCTACCTAAATATAGACTTGAAGAATTGAATAGAAATTTTAGAACTGAAAATAATAACAATATAGATGGCCCATTTAACAGTTTTTCAGTTTTGTAATGATGACAAGCATATCCATATCGTACTCAATACTGTTCTCATTAAATTGTACAAGCTAATCAATACTTTATTATAAGACAGACCTCGTGTTGTATGGTTTTTGTTGATATTTTTGGGTTTTTTAATATAATTTTTTTAGATATGAGTACTCTAATTCCTTGTATGCTTGCATGACAGAAAAGGGCATCAGATCCCACTACAGATGGTTGTGAGCCACCACATGGTTGCTGGGAATTGAACTCAGAACCTCTGAAAGAGCAGCCAGTGCTCTTAACTGCTGAGCCATCTCTCCAGCCTCATTTTGGATGGTTTTACCCAACTATACGCTAATGAAAGTGTTCTGAACACATTTAAAGTAGGTGAGGCTAAGCTGTGATATTCAGTAATGCGAGTTAAGGGCATTTTTACATACACTCTTCTTAACTTATGATGGGCTGATCAGGATATAACCCCATCATAAGTAGAGGAGCATCTGGATACGGTCAGGTGCAAAATAATAACTATAGCAGTAGTTACTTACAGAAGATGGGGAGAAAAGGTTCTGTTCATGAATCTAAGACTTTGACAAAGTATAGATGCATAGTTGATCCTTAGAGAATACAACACAAAAGTATTAAGAGATGTGACTGAAAGCCACATAAAACATACTTAAAACTATAAAAATACATGTGTTTAATACAAAAGAAGACATAAAAGCATAAAGCACAGAAAACTAACTCAGTTGGTAGTTGGCTCATAACCGTCTATAATGGGATCTGATGCCTTCTTCTGTCATGCAGCATACATTGAGATAAGAGTACTCATATCTAAGAAATATATTTTAAAAAAACAAAACTGGGAAAATAGCTTGTTTGCTCAGCATGGGTAAAGTCATGGGTTCAATCCCCAGACATAAACCAGATGCAATAGTACATGCCTCTAATCTCAGCATGTGGAACGTGGAGGCAGGAGGATCAAAAGTTCAAGTTCATGCTTGGTTACATAGTGAGACCCAAATCAAATCCTGATGCTTGTACAATAAGTACTTTACTAAATGAGTCATCTTCCAGCCCCTAGTACAACTCTTATATGGATAAAACCCAAAAACACAATGCTGAGTGAAAACTAATTATACACACAGTATAATTCTTTTTTTGAAACCTAACAAAGCTAATAGCAAAGGTAGACTTGTGGCTGGTTAGGCATAGGGAAGGTTAGCTGCAAAAGGCATCTGAAGGAATTCTTGAGAGAATAGACATGGTTGTGTCTTGCGCGTGGTAGAATTCATATGCATGCATGCTTGTGGAAACTCTTTGTACACTACATCAGAAGTAGATAGGGTTTTTGAAAATATAAGCAATCCACTATTGCAGTGTGCAAATCAGACCTGTAAAGATATGAATAGGCAATAAGCACACAGAGGGGTTCCATGTGATTATTCAACAGTCAACTGGGAAATTCAAATGAAAACTGCACAATATACCAGCAAAATGCCTACTAGAATGGCTTAAATAAAAAATATGCATAATAGTAAACATTACTGAGGCTATGAAGCAACTTCACCCTCCTATGCTGCCGGGAGACACTGAAAAATGAAATGACTTTGAGAGACTCCTTGGCAATTTCTTATCAAGTACACCCTTACCCACCAACCCAACAATTCCATCCCTTGGAGAAATAAAAATACTCTACAATAAGATTTATTCAACAAGCACCACAGCAGCCTCATTCCTAGTATTCTTAAGCCAGAAACACCAATTGCATGTCAACAGGAGAATAGATAAAACATGATACATCACTGCAAGAAACCATCACTTGGCAATAAATAGGAATAAACAATAGTTTCAAGAAACAACACAAACAAATCTCAAGTATGTGAAATGAAAAGAGCCAGATACCAAAAGCTTATAGATGTGCTATAAATTCCATTTCTATCTATTTCAAGAACAGGCACTAGAGACTGAGGCATATGGTTTTTAAGTTTGAGACCAGCCTAGGCTACTTAGAAGATCCTATCTCAAAAGCAGGGATCAGCAAAACTAACAGGTGCTAGTGGTTGGTTCAGACTTCGGAAGACTTACAAGGTCATCTGGTACAGGGCAGGAAGACATGATGCATTGAAAGAGAAATATAAGGAACTTTCCTGGATAATAAAACAAAAATCCTTGGTCTCAAGTAGAGTGTGTACATTTGTCAGATTCCCTTGGGTCATACAACTAAACTCTATATGTAAATTATATGTTTGACCCTACATCTATAGCAGCCAACCAATCTGAATCAAAAATATTATGTAAAAGAGCTGGAAGTAAAGGTCTTGCCTAGTGTGTATAAATCCCTTGATTTAAACCCTGGAACCACATCAAACAAAAGTATCAAATATTTTTCATCTCTTGAACATGCACAGATATTTGTCTTGTTATTTTTCCATAAATAATACAGCACAACAACCATTTAAACAATATCTTCATTGCATAAGGCAGCAAGCATTAGTAATCCTGAGATGAGCTCAATTCTGCAGGAAGATACGTAAAGTTTATATGTAATTGTGACATCACTGGATTTCAGAGACTTGGATTTCTATGAATTTTTGCATCTGTGTGGGAGTACTAAAATCAGTCTCAGGATCAGTGAGCACTATCACGTTTAGTTGTTTTCAATAATGAAAGAAAAGAGAACAAAGGAGGTTAGATCTGTCACTTGTGCTTAGATCTCAAACCAGAATTCAGTCACATGGCCACAGTAGATACAAGAGAGACTGAAGAAACAGACTTCATTCCAAGAAACTTTGAACCTTTTTTAAAAGTGGAGGTATTTTGGGGGCTGGAGAGATGGCTCAGTGGTTAAGAGCATTGCCTGCTCTTCCAAAGGTTCAATTCCTGGTGGTTCACAACCATCTGTAATGAGGTCTGGTGCCCTCTTCTGACCTGCAGACATACACATAGTCAGACTATTGTATACATAATAAAATAAACAAATAAAAGTGGAGGTATTTTTTACCGTAGAAGCAACAGAGATCTGATGACGAAGGATAATTAAAACTGTCATTGCCTTTTTCTGAAGGAGTTGGGCTCAGGAAAGACTTAGCTTATTTTTTTTAATTGCTTAAGATTTATTTTTATTTTATATGCTTTGTTGTTTCCCCTGTCTGTATGTCTGTGAGAGGGACCCCTTGGAACTGGAGTTACAGATAGTTGTGACCTGCCACGTGGATGTTGGGAATTAAACCCAGGTCCTCTGAAAGCAGTCAGTGCTTGTAAAAAACTATGTTTGCTCTGTGCTCTACAGTACACGAGCTGGGAACTAGGCTGGAGTTTAAACACATACACAGACAGAGACAAGAGGACATGGATCTGGAAACAAGAATACCCCTTTTACTGTGCTCAGGGACAGCTTATATAGGGCTCTGGCCACGTCCCAGCTCTCGGGATCTTTCAGCTGCAGGGATCACCAGAACCCACTCCCTCCATCAGCTACAGGCTGCTCAGAGCAGCTGCAGGAAACAAGCTGTTTACAGAGAATTCAGGGTCTGGTGGTCTGCAGTCCCCCACAAGTGCTCTTAGCCTCTGAGCCATCTCTCCAGGCCGACTTACATACTTAGTATCCAACAGTTCTTCTAGTTTTCCCTGCCAGTGCTACTTGATGCAGTGTTAGGGCTGGCTTTTCCTTACTGCAGTGAGGGAAGGCCACTATTTCGGTAGTGACCATAACCTTGAGAATCCGTCAGGAACATACACATGAAAAGGGGCATAAGGAAAGGAGGGTAGCCAGTCTAGGGGAGAAAATGAAACAGCTCTCAAAGTGAGAATGAGGACGGAAACTTGCACGAACACTTACACGTGTGACACCTGCCAACTTCCAGCTGGAAGGAACCACAGCCTTTGTGTTCAAAGATCCACTTGACTTCCCTTCAAGTGTGTACAGGACTTCCTTGGATCTAGCCTGTTGCAGCAGATGCAACAACTTCAGTGTTCTCTTAAAACCTTGGGTCCCTATAAAGATGCTACTAGAGATGTCTGAGATTCTTCTCACTAGATAATTTCACATCAGCCCTGCTCCTATAATCTTCCTGCAGAGAATCTTATTCCCTTGGCAGAAAGTAAAGAGGCTTCCATTTCCCATAAGAGCTGTGCATAAGTCACTAAATCCATACCTTGCTTTTCTTTTCCCCATCACAATCAGTCAGACAACAAACATTTATGGAGTTTCTGCTTTGCTTGGCTCTGAGGGCAAAGCTAGGAAATCTAGGAACACAGCTTGGGCTAAGAGTACACACACACACACACACACACACACACACACCCCATGTCTCCCACTTTCTGCCTTTATCCCCTTGGACTGATGTCAGTCAGCACCCCTCCCAAAAAGCCCAAGATTTGAAGCTCTGGGGATGAGCCTTCCTACCTCTTCAGCCTGTCCCTCTCCAACTCCCCCACTCTGGCCCTGCTGTCAGCTTGTTCTTGCACCAGCCAGACACAACCTCTTTCCCAATATAGACAGATGAGAGATGAGCAGGGTCTGGCTGATGAAATTGGTCCATGGGCTGCCTCCACGATCTGGCTGCAAGGAGAATGGACTGGAAATTGCACAGCCATTATCTTGGCTGACAACCCCCTCCCCATCTTTTCACTATAATGAATTGCACAGAGAGCTCAGCTGTCATGAAAGCTTTTGAATTCCAGCCCTCCAATCCTCCTGGACATCCTTAGAGGTTATCTCAGCAAGGCAGGTGGAAGAGGAAAGAGAAAAGCTTAACCCTATAAGAATAATTATGATGTATTATTAGCAATTGATGGCAATCCAGTGCAGAATTTTCAATATAGATGCTACTGCCTGCAATTTTTCTCTGTCATATTACATACACACAGAGGCTACATTTAATGACTCCAAAGTTCAGAACAGTTTTTCAAAACTAAATTTGGTTCCTTAGAAGCAGCATCTTAATACAGGGAGTTTAAATGAAATAGAGATACAGTCTGAATACTTTCCAGAGTAAAGGGAAATGTTATGATTACTAAGTTTTTATGAAAAGGCCAATGGTTGTCATTGGTGTTGAGCTATATGGTCATACTAAGGATACTAACTACATAGGAATCAGTAGGGCCCTCAAAATGGCAGAACATCTTCCCATGATCTAATCACTAGCTTGCAGGCAGGAAGTCCATCACACTACTTCCTTTGTCTCTGTCCCTGACACCATGCTGGGCACAAGCAAAGGTTTAATAAATGGCTTACTGGCTGAAAGGAGTGGCTGCATGGATTGTTAGATGGATCAATGGGTGTATATACACAGACCTGTAGTGACTTATTTTAATGTGTTGAGAAACCAATCCTGTTACAAAGAGGCTGCAAAGGTTGGAACACAAGTTCAAAATTATGAGTGTTTGTCTACAATATGTTTTGTATGATTAAAAACTACCAGTATCTGTGATCTGTGTATGCATGTGTATAGGTTCAAATGCATGTGAATTTGATACCTGTGGAGGGCAGGAAAATCATAGCTTCTCCTCAGAAATGTTACCCAACTCCTTTGAGAGAAGGTCTCTCTCATTAGCACCTAGGACACACTGATGAGGCTAACCTGACTGGCCAGCAAGCCCCCAAGGATCCTCCTGTCTCTGCTTCCTCAGCTCTTGGGAGTATGTACACCACATACTCGAGTTTTTAATACAAGTTTCAGGAAATCAAGTTTGAGTCCTCATGCTTAGGTCACAAGCACTCTACCAACTGGGCCATCACCCTCCCCCGAGCCCCTGAAGAGATCACGTCTAAGTCTTCCTCTGGAGCATGGGGACAATTTCTTTCCAAATAAAGGAGAGGTGGATTTCTTCTAGACTGTTCTATACATATGGTTGCACCAAGCTGTGCAGAGTTCATGGAGAGGACAGAGACATGAACTCACCCTTTTGGTAAGCACTGTGGATATTATTTATCCAAATCCAGAGAAGTGTCTCCAGTCTCTGCTGGATACTAGAACAGAAATTGCAGGAAAGCCAACAGCTTCCTTGTTAATGTGTCCCTTACTAAATCTCAAAACTGTAAACATCATATACAAGACTGACTACATTGATGAAACTTTAAAGAAGCTTTGAACCCCTTACACAGTTCACTACAGGGCAGCTGTGGGTTGTGACCCTTTTGGGAGTCAAATGATCCTTTCACAGGGGTCACCTATCAGATATCCCACATATCAGATATTTACATGATTCATAACAGTAGCAACATTACAGTTATGAAGTAGCAATGAAAATATATGAGGAACTGTATTAAAGGGTCATAGGACTATGGAGGTTGAGAACCCCTGCTGTAGAGTGTAGAAACAGAGAAGATGTTGGCATTGGGTCGGCCTGACAACATGAGGGCTGAAAAGAAACCTGTAGAAATGAAGAGTAGGAAAGTGAAAGCTCATGTGAATGCCATGCTACTTTTACAGGGTTAAGATCACTTGCCTACCAAGTGTCTTCTAGCAGAGCACAGGACGTCCGTGAGAAATCTTGTCTTTACTCAGAATGGAAAAGGACCCTCAGCGACATCACTGTAAACATGCTGACATGACATGTTAAAACATGCTGACATTGATACTGAGGTAAGAGCCTCTGGAACAAATGAAGAAATAGTTGGAGAGACCATTGCCTAGTGGGAAACTCTGAACCTCTTCCAGCCTCACAACAGGTGGGATATTTAACATCATATAAGGGTTATAAAGTCTTTGTGTGTGTAGAATGATATACTCATATATTATGCAAATATGCACATTCATGCATACACAGAAGCCAGAGGAGCCCAACTTTATTACTCTCCCTTGAAACAGGGTTTCTCACTGAACCTGGAGTTAGGTTGGTGACCAGCAAGCTTCAGTGATTGTAGACTTCTATCTCCACAAACACCCCCAGGTTACAGACTGGGGTTACAGGTATGCACACACACAGTCATGTCTGGCTTTTAATGTAGATGCTTAATATCTTAACTCAGAATTTTATGGCTGTCCACCAATAACTCTGAGCTATCTCTTCAGTGTAGTATTAAACTCTTTAAAAGACTTTAAAGAGTTGAGATGAGACCCATTCTGCTGTTTAGAAGCCGAGGAGCCCGGCCAAAAGACTTCTAGCAGAGACAAGGAAGGGAAGGATGCCAAGGAAGGGAAGCATAAATGAGTGGAAACCTGTGCCCAGTTTCAGCATCTTCATAGGGCATTTATAGATGGCTTACAGCAATGGATTCTAGTGTTTCCCATGCAGTCCTTGAATAAGAAGCTGACTTCAGGCTGCTTCTATTGTTAATGTCCAGAAATGGGACTTGCTCATGGCCTTTCTTTCTCATATACATATTAAAATAGGATTTCATTAAGTTGTTCGGATTGGCCTCAACAGCCTTACCCTTCGGAGTAGCTGGAATTATAGGCATACATACCACCCAGCTTGCCCATGAATGCCCACAGACAGAGAAACAACCTCAAGTAGGACTGCAAACTCATGAAAGTGCAATACTATCCTTTTCAGTTAACCAGAATTCTGGAATTTTAAGTTAAGAGGGTAAACAAGATGATGTCTTAGGGCATTTACATCTGCCTGAGGCAAATAGGGTTAGCCTGGCCTTTTGAGAGATCAACCACTAAATCTACAGTAAAACTCAATATCTAAATGATACCTCTGGTCTTTAATCTTGTTGTCTACACAGGATTTACAAGAACTGACAGGTATCTCAGGAGTGGACAATGGGGGCCTAGGTGGGCAGAAGGCCACTCTTAGTGATGTTCTAGAGCAGGTTATCCAAAGGCTCTTGGAGAGACTGTGGTAATAATAAGTTCCTTGGCTCTAAAGCATGGGGGAGCAAATGGAGACAGAATGTCGTAACAAGACAAGCTAGTGTATCACCTCACACAGCACAGACATGCTAGCAAGGCAGTGAGCAGCAGGTAACTACAAAGTCAGTAAGTTCCCTGTTATGCAGACAAACGATACGGGACAACAGGCAAGGAGTGGCCAGCGAGTTTTTCTGTTCTCATGAGAGCTGCAGGGTCTCCTCACAATATGGTACCCTGGAACTGTGCACAGTGCTCAGTAGCTCTGACTTTTAAAGGGCCCCATCTCAGGCCATGCCCTCAGTGCTATTCAGACAAGACGAACATCATCTTAGTTTGGGGCAACCCTAGAAAAAGAACCTGAGAAGATACATAGTTATTTGGAAGGCTGAAAATAAATGAGTATAAGACTGAGAGTGTAAGTCAGAGAAAAGGAGTCACCCCAAAACCTGATGTAGTTTCACCCAGTAGACAAGGCTATGTCAAGCCAGTTAGCACTGCAGGCAAGATGGCTAATCCCCTAGGAAAGCTCTTAGAGGTCAAGCAAAGTATTACCTATTGGAGGCATGAGAGAACAAGTATCACTGGTTGAGGGCCATGTGAATGGGGACATTTATTCCTGGTGTTTCCATCTCTAGCACCGTGGACAAGCAAAATAGTCTCAGTGCTACAAAAATGCTCTCAGATGCTGGCAGCTGGGTGAGGGAATGTAAGCAGATCACCAATGCGCCACGTTTAAAGATCGTTTGCCTCACTGACACCAACTACTAAGGAGCCCTCCCAAGATTCCCTCCAGTTCCACCCACACTTTTGCCCACTAATCAGGACTCACTAATCAGGAACCATGTAAGGTGACCTCATTTCTCTTCTCAAGGAGCAAAGGTTCTCCCTGCAGTGAGCCAACAACTAACTCTCTCTCTGTGTGTCTCTCTCTGTGTCTCTGTCTCTGTCTCTCTCTCTCCACCCCCCTCTCTCTCGCGCTCTCTCTCCCCCTCTCTCCCCCACCTTGCTCACATGTTCACAATGGACTGCAAGCAGCCACCCTGCTCCTTCCATGCACAATGGTGGTTCTTTACTCGAGCAAAACTGCAAAGCAATCCAGAGCACTTTAGGAAAATATTCCATGAAGGACCTGTCAAACCCCAGAGAGTTCAAGTAATCAGGTGAGCCCTCTTTACCCTTCTACCAAAAGGAATGTCCGTCGTGTGTCATTGTTTTTGGGTGGACCAAGGGCTAAAAGCACTTATCATAAAGTTTAAGGCTGAAGTTCAATATAAAGATGGAAGCCAAACGAAGAAGATGGAAGCCAGGAGACAGGGAGCTCTGCTTTCACAAGCCTGAAGAAGAGAATATTGCCTTTCAGCAAATAGTGCTTCTAATTTGATCCCACAAAGATTTCTGCAAAAAAAGGAAACCCGCAAGGTGTCAGGAAGATATGGAGTGTGTGGGTATCTACACAGAATTTTTATCATGGCCACATTCTTCAGGATCTCAGCCATCAATTATTTGTGACAGGCGGTCAATTGTGTATCTTTCAAGAACTTCCCATTATGTATCTTTCCTGGATTATGGTCGGCAAGATCGTCTATTTTCTCCTCCCCGTTAAGCCTTCCCATCACTTACTGCCCAACATCCCTATGGAATGTCCTAAAATGATAGGTTTTCTAAGGCTGTGAGAGAAATTACTTTGTGATCCCTACTTGCTATTCACAAGAAGGCACCAGAGCAAGCTCAACCAGAGGAAAGTAACCTGTGTGTGTTGAAGCAGATGTTCATCTGCAATCCTCAGAGAACGAAAACATCTGGAGGCAACAACACCCTGTTTTTGTTGAGAAGAGAGGCAAGTCTTCACCGTGGAAATAATTTTTTCTTAAAGCTAGCCTGAAATAATTGCATATTTGCTGAGGATTGACAGAAGAGACTTTCATGAATTTTCTTATCTTTTGACAGTGGCAAATAAGTAGGTAGAGAAATGTACTTTCTCTTGGGGATTTTAAGAGAAAAAAAATCACAGAAAATTGTGCTAAAGAGCATGGCAATATTTCCATACTTTTCTGCACTTACAGGGATAAAATAGGCTTTAAGGGTAAAGGGGCTGTTATAAAAACAGTGGTTCTATTTCCGGGTCTCTCCCTTGCCAAAGCCTCAATACCCAATCCTTAAAAGTGGAAGAATGCCAAACCTGAATTTCTGCCATATGCCTCGCAAAGCATTGTATTTCTCCTTAACAGGGTCTCGATGCATTTTAGCATTACTCAGCATGTAATTAGCCATTAAACGACTTAGGGAGGGCTGACCCCAATTTGCTGGGCCAATGCCCAGTGAATGATTTCACGCTGTTCTTCTAGGGCCATACTACGGTGACTTGCTTGCATGGTGGAGTCCGGGGGGGGGGGGGGCGCAGAGGAGAAAGGCTAAAGAGCTCCCAGCTTGGGAACCTGGGCTGACAAATGTGATACTAATTAGAAACCATTAACTAACCTACAGCCTCTGAGGAAGTTCGATGACTTATAGTCAATGCAAATCAAATCCCTGTAAACCCCACCTTTCTCATCTTCTCGAAATAGGAGACAGCAATGTCTCTCCCTTTCTGTAATATAAAGAGACAGGTCTGACGGTTAACTTATCAGTCGATAAACATATTAAATTCCTACCACATGTTCAGGGAGCTGATGCTAGGTGACCAGGTTGACTACTGGGGTTACAATCTGTGTTTGAAGCATTTGCTGCATGTACTCATACCTCCATCTCCCTGTGATTGCTATACGTCATTGTCAACTTGCTGGGATTTATAATCACCATGGATTTGCCAATGAGTGTGTTTCCTGAAAGGTTTGACAGAGAAGGGAAGCTCCACCCTGAATGTAGGTGGCACCATTCCCTGGGCTGCTGCCCCAGAGTGGAACAAAAACTGATTCCTGACTGCAGATTCAATGTGGCCAGCTTCCTCACATAGCTGCCACTATGCCCTCTCTGATGTGACAGACCCCCAGACTAAACTGAAATAAACCCTTCCTTTCTTAAGGTGTTCTTTGTCATTGATTTTGCCAAGTAGTGAGAAAAGTAATAACTAATATACTTCTCCTCTATGAAGATAGTCAGGACTGAGTGCCTCCTAACTCAAAGGAAGCCAGCATATCCAGGCTACTTGCAGAAAAGTCTCCCTGTCTGGCTGTTGTGGCTGCATCAGCTCATGAGTAAGCACTGGTGATTTATTTTCTGAGGGCATTAGCATCAGACCGTTGGTCAGGAAGATGCTTGTCTCTGAGACTGGGTAGAAAATGAAAATGCCCTGGATTCTAGATGAAAGCCACAGTAGCCTGACCAGTAAAGGACCTCTAGAGAAGCCACTGAGACTTCCTAGGCCCAGGGCTGGCTGGGACTCTGGGATGCCCAGAGACATGCACAGGCATCTACAAAAGCTACAGAGCCCTGATCAGCCCAAGGCTCCTGTGATATGCGCTTGGTTCAAGCCAGGGGAAGGATTATCAGTCAGGACAGCAGTTCTTAGCAGCTCACAGGATTAGGCAACAAATCAGCACGGCTCTAGAGAAGCATTGGGCACTCGTGAACCTCCAGGCTCATAAGCAGCAGTCAGACTGATGGTCTAGGAATGCTCACCTTCTGCTGACATTGCTGCTACCACCTGCACCAAGGGTCAAAGCTGAAACAATTATGGTCATGCCTGGGGTCTCTCTTGGCCCCCAGTCAGCAGAGCTTAGAAGAGGAGACCAGAAACATGGTAGAACCAAGATGGAACCAGACCATTCCTAGATCCCAGTACGTACCCTTCACTTGTCTTCCCGTGTGTCGGTAACTTCTCAGACAGGGTTTTCACTCTCATTTGTTGTTTATTGGTTTCGTTTTTGAGATAGAGTTTCCTTATGCAACCCCAGCTAAACTAGAACTCACTCTGTAACCAAGCTGGCCTTCAGCTTGCATGATCCCCTGGCTTCCCATGTGCCCCTGCCAACCTGGTCCCTATCTAAGTGCTTCAACAGCTAGATTTTGAGTCATGACAGACAATCCAAATGTCTCCTTCCCAGGCCTTGACCTCTCAGTGCTACCCTAGTTCCAGAATTCCTTGCAACATAAAATCTAGCCACACAAGGGAGCAAGGCTTGGCTACTTGTCTTCGTTAGGATTACTATTGCTGTGATGAAACACCATGACCAAAAGCAAGCTGGGGAGGAAGGGTTTATTTGGCTCACACTTCCATATCACAGTTCATCATCCAAGGAAGTCAGGACAGGAACTCAAACAGAGCCTGGACCTGAAGGCAGGAGCTGGTGAAGAGGCAATAGAGGGGTGCTGCTTACTGACTTGCTCCCCATGGCTTGCTCAGCGTTTGCACAAATAATAAAAAGCCAGAGATAGATATTGGGGTTCAACCTGAAGATGGGAAAAGCAAAGCAGCCATCTGCCAGCTCTTACCTCTACCTCAGACTGACATGGGCAATCATGCCACCATGACTCCTCAGATTGAAACTGAGTGTGAGATTTGTCTCCTCCCATTTTATATTCCTCTCTAGTGCTAGGGTTAAAGGAGTGCACCACCACCGCCCAGTCTCTATGGCTAACTAGTGTAGTTGCTGGGATTAAAAGTGTGTGCCATCAACTGCCTGGCCTGTGTGGCTGACTAGTGTGGCTGCTTTGCACTAACCTTCAGGCAAGCTTTATTTATTAAAACACAAATAATATACCACTATACTCAGCCTGATTTCTTATAGAAGCCAAGACCACCAACCCAGGGATGGCACCACCCTCAATGGGATGGACCCTCCCCCTATCAATCACTAATAAAGAAAATGCCCTACAGTTGGATCTTACGGAGCCATTTTCTCAATTGAGGTTCCCTACTTTCAGATAACTCTAGCTTGTGTCAAGTTGACATAAAACTATCCAGCAAAGCTCTTATCCTGCAATAGAAAAAGAAAGATGCTAGTTACCATGAAAGAATAAAAGTTAATATCTCAGTAAGCCACTAAATTATAAAATGATTAAAGAAAAACACGGTGTCAAGCATCTGCAGGAAGAGAGAATTGGCCTGGGAACGCAGGACTGAGCTGAATGGCCATGGGAGATGAAAGACCTAACAGCTTAAGAATGGACTCCGTCATCATTTCCAACTTCTACAATTGGGGCTTTGAATTATAGTGCACTCCTCACAAAAAGACAGGAGGGAACAAATAGCTCTTAACTTTTCAAAAGCAATTTGTCAAAACATTTCAAAGACCTTCTAACCGTTGGTCCAATAAGCTTACTTTATGAAATATATCTATAGAGATGGGTTTGAAAAGACAACAGAAAGGAAAATAATTTATTGAAGTACCTACTCTGTCAGAGGCTATTAAAAATGAGTTACAGGTCTGCTTTCCTGTTTACTTTTCACAAAGCTAAGACACAAATATTACTCCCATTCTACAGGTGATAAGTAGAGCACTAAGACTTTAAACATCTTTTTACACAGTACTAGAGGCAGGATACAGACCTAGAACCCATGTCCTTAGCCAATCCCCAATGTTGCTTCTCAAAGAACTCCACAAAATACTACCTACAATATGGAACACAGAAGACACACTCTCTGCCCAGCAAGGGCAGAGATGTAAGGGTATGTAATGTATTAAATATGTGTGTGAATAAATGATATATAAAAGTGAGGATAAACTCTGCCAGCTGGGAGATACCTATGTAAATGATGCAAATAAAGATTTTGTGATAATACAGGCTGTAAAAGGTGACAAGGGGGAAAGGGGTCTCAATGAGTCCAGATGATCTGTAAAACCCATCAAGTTCACACTAATTTTTTAAATTATAGAAATTCAGTTTTTATAAATGTCAAATTATAGAAGTACCAGGAGCTGGAGAGAAGATGATATGTAAGCAGAAGAAGCCGGAGGAAGGAGTCAGGCCATTCAGGGAAGTGGGGGACTTACGGTGACCGAAAACAAGTCAGCACTCCAGCTGAAGCCATTAACAGAAAACACCAGGAAGCAGCTCTGACTGCAGAGGAAACATGGTAGAAAGGATCCCAGAACCGCTTAGGTAGGAGAATCATCAGGGCTTTCTGGAGTGCCACATAGGAGAGAAGCAGGCTCCTTGAACAGAGCCTGGCTTCTTGAAAGCCATGTGACTACACAGACCCATACAGGTGCATGTGTAGTCTGTGAACACATATATACGTACATGTATTTGTGTGTGCGCAACATGAGAGGTAAGCATCAGCATCTGTCACTATGAACTAACATCGCTGAAGCAACACAGAGGGGGAGTCTGTAGCGAAAGTTAATGAAAGCCCTCTGCTGGTGTACAGAAGAGTTCCACAATAGCCCAGAAAGCAGTATAACAAAGGTCTATTATCTGGGGATAAACTCATAGAAAGAGCAGCCATCCACAGTCCTCTGCGTGCGCTGGGAACTGGAACTGAATCCAGCAGCCAAGAGGCCCATGCATACCGCTTTCATCTGTATTTATAGAACACGAGACCACATCCAAAGCGGGCTGGTATCTTAAAGGCTATTGGCTGAAGGAGCTCCCACAGCATCTCCCCCTTTTGTCTAAATAAGAGAGTTCTAAGCCTAATACAAAACTACATACGATAAAAACAAATATCAAGTATTGTCTAGGAAAAAGAAGAGACAAAAACATACATAAAAATTAGAATTACAACCAGTATGAACAACATCAGACAAGAAACATATGCTAAGTGTTTTAATAGTTTTCCTACCTTAAGTCTAAGTCTTATATTTAAAATGGCTTGGCTAAGTCATGAGAGGAAAGTAACTATAACTATCTAGTCTTTGACTCCATCAAAGACCTGAGGAGGGAAATAATATTACTTACGTAAACAGGAAGTGCAATCAAGCAACTTCAAAAATTGCAAGAAATACAGACAACCGGAACCTGGGTGATCGCCCAAAGTCTCATTTACAACGTTGGGGCAACCAACTTTAGCTAAGGGCTAGATTAACCAACAGACCAGCCCACTCTTGACTTAAAGGGCACAAGCAAACCACAAGACAGCTGGAAAAGATACAAGGGTCATTACATGTGACCTTCTTCAGTCATTGAGGTTACTTGATTATTTCAGGAACAAAACTTTAGGACACCACTAGGACTACCTGTTCTCCCTTAGCTTTTGCAGAAAAGTTTAGGGTTAATCCTCCAATTTGCTTTTAGGCCCTATCTTACCACTTCCCAGCCTCAGTTTTTCCCATCTTAAATACTATCACTTGATGGTTCTAAAAACCTGTTGGGAACTGTAGACCCCCAGACCCTGAATTTCCTGTAAACAACTTGTTTTCCTGTGTTTGCAGCTGCTCTGAGCACAAGACCTTCAGGAGTTCCTAAAGGCAGGGGAGTGGTTTCTGGTGGGTTTGACTGGGGCATGGCTATCAGTTAAGGATCCCTATATAAGCTGCCCTGGAACACAATAAAGGGGGCATTCTTGGGAAGTTCAAGGATGATCCATGTCTCTATTTCTGTGTGTGTGTGTGTGTTTTTTTTTTTAATCTCCAGCCCCTTGCCTGGGACTCGCAAACTGTCTCGTAGTACAGGCACCATGCTACAGGTGTAGTACCTTAGTACAGAACCATACTGTACCATACTGCAGTACAGGCAGACGGCACAAAAACCTACACTGGATATTGCCCAAAGTCTGTTTGTACCCTGTTCCTATCCTTTTCGTCATGGTCCTGGGTAAACACTTGAGGTTGGATGAGGGGGTCAACAACCAGGAATATAGTTATGGGCTGAGAAGGAAGCAAATGACAAAGTAGAGCCCTTCTGGCTTATAGAAGAAGAAGCCCCCTCTCCCTCCCTTCCTGGTCACCACTGTAGACAAAACCTGAAAGAGTCACATAGACAAGTCCCTTCTTTCTGGCCAAAAGTCCATGAATACTTGCCACCAGCACAACTCCATGAGGTGTTATTGACACCAGGCTCAAGTAAAGGTTACCCAGGCTGTGTGCTGTGTAGCTATGTGGCCAGATGTGGCTTCCAGGTCCTTGACACCAGAGGGCAAGCCCCAGAGCTTTTGACTTTGGAACAGGGAGTCAGAAGAGGGATGTGGAGAGAGCCCAGGCAGGTGGTAAGAAAAACATGAGCCTGCAACTCAGAGCACAGAGAGCACAATTTGGAGCCAGCTGTTTGAGTCCTGTCGAGACTGTCTTGGCTGCTAATGAAGACAATGCTAGGAAGAGTGTTCACAGTGCTGGCTCAGGATGAAGGGGAAAAATCAGTTCAGACAGCTTGCTTTAGATTTAATTGTTCCATTTCAAAGATCCGTCTGGTTGCTGGGCTAGAGACCATCTGGGTGGACCTAGCTGGGCTGGGAGGAGTGGGGAAGCTGTGACAGAACAGGCCTTGATTGGATTATCACATTTATGAGTACTCAGGGCAGCAAACAACAGATCCTATGTCTCTGCATCACTGCTCCGAGCCCATACAGAAAACCTTCAGTTAATTTAATGACAGTCTGCAGCCCAGAAACCCCAGAGTGAGACTGTGGCTGAATGTCTGACTCATACTAATTTCTATTAGCTAGGGGCCCTAAGAGGGGGCAAAAGACAGAGGGGATTCAAGGTGGCATTACGGGGTTTGGCTGAGGCTTCGCCATGGTTCTGGATCTTCCTGACAACACATCCGGAAAATCACCTTTCTTCCCTCTGGTCTTTCCCCATAAATGGAACATTGAGGGAATAGTTAGCTCTCTCACTTTTCTCACAATAACTACAATGAGAACACACATACTTCTTAAGTCGGTAATTTCTGGGGTTTGTTTTTCTGAGGTAGAGTCTCCTGTGCCTAGACTGGCCTTGAACTCCCTATATAGTTGAGGACGGCCTAGAACTGATCCTCCTATCTCCACCTTGAGAGTGCCTGGATTATAGATCTATACCTCACACTGTTTTTTCTCTTCCCTTCTCCCTCAACTCTACTCTACTCTCTATTTAAGAGACTAGAAAGAAACTTTACATGAATGGATTTGAGTTTCCTCCCGTGCTTCTACAGCCTCACTCCCCATAAGATACTGCCCAGCATCTAATCTGGCTGTCCATTGCCCTCACCCATCAGGCCCATGTGTAGTCTTGGGAGCAGGAGCAGAAGGTACTTGGCCATCCTTGCTCTTTTCACTGAGCCTGACGATGCTGGGCTTAGCTGGTGCCATTTCCCACTCTGGGTTCCCAGAACTCCCTCCCCTGGGGAATGAAAATCCCAAAAATTCTTGGACCACATTAGTACCTCTCAAAATATCCCTTTGGAATTTTTTTTAAGAACTCACAGATGAGATCACTCCACAAAGACCATTCCTGTATCTCAAGCAGAAACTGCAGATGAAAACATTGTACGTGATATTTTGTGATGTTCCATCTCAAAAGGCAAATGAAATTAAACTCCCACATTGCCCACCTTGTTCTCCCAACTACCTCCTTTGCTTCCTTCAATACACAGATTTCTTTGGATCAATTGTCCCCACTCCTGTCTCACAGGTCTACTGTATTTGCATCAGTATTACCACCACCCAACCATCCCACCATCACTCCCCACATCGCCACCACCCCGCCCAAATTGCTCATGTGAGAATCATCAGTGGCCTCCAGATCAATCAATGCCAAAGGCAATTTGTCAGTCTTTCCTTTGCTGATCTTTTAGTGGCATTTGGCATAGGTGACTCTTATCTGCTTCCTGGAAGTCTTACTGGCCAGATTTGATGGTTGACTTCCTTGTACCTTCCTCACACCACACTCATTCATTTTATATTCTCCCCAACAGCACCCCAGTGATCCATTGGTTCTTCTGCCTCTTCTAAGATCTTTAACCACATCACCTGAATTCTATATACTGATGACTCACAAACACTGAGTAACTAGCCTGGCTCTCTCCAATGATAAATCCTTCTGTGGAAGGCATGTGTTCTACAGTGTAATATGGCATCTCAAATTCAACCTTTCACCCAGGAGAGCCTACCCCCTCCCCAGTCTTCAGTCATCCAGAAAGGTATACCTCTAAATTCCTGCCTTCCTCAATATTAACCACATCTTGTCAGATGCTGAACTTGGCTTCCAATCTACCCTTTTTTTCCCAAGCCCTCCACTCATTCTGTCCCTGAACCTGTGGTCCTCACCCAAGTTCCTGGGTCATTCAAATTGCTTTATTTTATTTTTTCAAGTTTGAGGGAGAGTGTTGTTTGTTTGTTCATTTGTTTTTTTCAAGACAGTGTTTCACTGTGTAGCTTTGGCTGTCTTGGAACTCACACTGTAGGCCAGGCTGACCTTGAACTCAGAGAGATCCGTCTGCCTCTGCCTCCCAAATTCTTGTATTAAAAGCGTGTGCCACCACCACATGGTGGTCATCCAAGTTTTATTAGTTACTCTTTTTGTTGCTGTGACCAAATACCTGACAAAGGAGATGAGGAAGGATTCATTTCGGCTCCTAGTTGAAGGAACAGTCCATCACACTTGGTAAGGTCTGAACACAAGTGCAGCTCTAGCCATGGTGAGAGGAGCATAGGACAGCTGGTCACACTGCCTCCTCGAGAAACAGAGAGAGATGAATGGCTCCTTTCCCCCTTCATTCAGTTCTGAACCCCAGTCCATGGAATGGTGCTCCCTATATTCAGGCTGTGTTTTCTCTAGTTAAACATCCCACAGATATGCCCAGACATGTATTGGCTAGGTGATTCCAAAGTCAGTTAAGCTGACAAGGAAGAGTAAACCATCATAGTCTTCCTCAAATTCGAGATGATCATCTTCTCAAAAGTCCAGTCATCATGTCTGACCTTGGAAACTGTCCAATGCCTCCCAAGTAGAGTCTAGCTTTGTCTGCATTCTCAAGGCTCTTACCTGTCCCTCTATCCTCTGCATCTTGCTCTCCATCTTTATCTCAAACTGAGTCTGGGTTTTATTTCTCTTACTGATTCTTCTCCTTATGCTCTCTGCTTAATTCCTATTAATCCTTTAAATTGAATGGCATGTGTCTTTCCCTAGGGAGCCATCTTCCCCTTAACTGATCCCAGGATCTGAGTCAGATCTCCCTCCTATAGCCCATAAAATACTGGTGTCTCATTAAATCCTCTAATGTTCCTTTTGAGAACCTTTAAAAGATGTGGAAGCTTACAATCAGCAAAATGAACCATATCCCTGTTTACACAGAGCCCACAGTCATCAGGAATCAGACAAAGAAACAGCAAAAACCAGGAGTATGGCAGCACACACCTTTAAGCTCAACAGGAGGGCCAAACGTTTGAATCTAACCTGAGCTACACAAGGAGTTTAAGACCAATGTGTGCTATACTGTGAGATCCTATTTGAAAGGAGAAAGAAAGGAAGGGGAAGGGAAGGAGGAAGGGACAGCAGGAGGAAGTGTTATGATTTATGATTTATGGCGCAGGTGACTCTGGCAGGTCCAGGTGGGAGACCACAGCAGGTGGGAGACAGACAGATATACCATGCAGAGTTTTGGTATAGAGTTTATTTAATGGGTACTGGGAAGGGTATAAGGGTAAAGGGGTTATGGGTGGGGGAGAGAAAGAGAGATGGGGGCAGAGAAAGAGAGGAAAGAGGAAGGGGGAAGGGAGAGGCAGAGGCTGCCTCAACAGAAGGACAGAGAGAGAGAAAAAGAGGAAGAGATGAGGCACAAGATCAGCTTGATTCATTGGGAAGGGGGAGACTGGGAATGGGTGGAGCTTGTTTCTTAAAGGGACAGGGTACCCAGGTGACAGGGCAGGCCAGCAGAATTATAATAGGAAGGAAAGGAGAAAGGGAGGGAGGGAGGGATAAGAGAGAGGGAGGGAGAAAGGGAGGGAGAAAGAGAGGGAGAAGAGACATAATAAGAGAAGGGAGAGAAAAAGAGAGGAGGAAAGGGAGAGACAGAGGGAGAAAGAATATGAGGGAACACAGGACAGGAAGGGAGGGAGAGGAAGAACATCAACGGCCAAAGAGAAAGAGAGTGAGGACAGGAAGATAGAGAGGGAAGAAGAGGAGGAAGAGATGAAGAGAAAGGAAGTAACAGGGTATAAAAGAAAATAAAGCCACAAAGACCATAAATGTATCAGCCTATAATGTGCTGGCCAGTGAGGCAATACCTTCCATGGTGGTTTGACAGAAAATGGCCCCAAAGGGAGTGTCACTATTAGGAGCTAAGACCTTGTTGTAGGAAGTGCGTCACTGTGGAGGTGAGCTTTGAGGTCTCATATATGCTCAAGCCATGCCCAATGAGACAGTCCACTTCCTGTTGCCTTCTGAACAAGATGTAGCCAGCACCATGTCTGCCTGAACACTGCCATGTCCTGCCATGATGATAATGGGCTAAACTTCTGAAAATGTAAGCCACCCCAATGAAATGTTTTTCCTTTATAAAAGTTGCCATGGTCATGGTGTCTCTTCAAAGCAATAGAAACCCTAAGATGGAAGTTGATACCCAGGACTGGGGTACTGTTATGATAGGCCTGAACATGCTTTTGTTTGAAGGATATGGATTTGGGGACTATGGATCAGAAAAGCAGTTGAACTCTTTAAGCTCTGTTTAATGGGCCATACCACAGAAGCATGGAGGAAAGTGGCTTTTGAGTATGATTTGACGAACTGCAGGGGTTTCAGAGGAACAGAATTTTAGTGTTGCCTAGAAACCTTTCTTGTGATAGTTTGGTGAAGAATGAGGCTGCTTTTTGCCCTTGTTTGAAAAGTTTGCCTGAGGCTAAAGTGAAGCATTTTGGATTCATTCCCATGGCAGTGGAAATCTCAAAACAGCCTATGAAGCCAGGATTGCCTTGGACACCCCAAGATATTAGAGATGCCAGAGTCATGGAATACCTGCTGAGGAGAGCTGCTGACACACAAAGTGTAAACAAATCCAAGAGAAAAAAAGTATGTTGCAGTCAACAAAACTGAAAGGAGTTGGGGATCTGAAGAGCATTTTGACATCAGGCATGGAAATGCAGGTTTGGAGTTTGCCCAGCTGGTTTTCAGTCTTGCTTTGGTTCAGTATGCCCTTGCTATGCTCTTTTCCCTACATTTTGAATAGTAATATATATCTTGTGCCATTATATATTAGAAAGATGTGATCTTTTTATCTTTATTTTACAGAGGATTACAGTTAAGAAACTGCATGAATCCCAGAAGAGACTCTGAACTTTAGATTTTTAAATAAGTTTGAGATTGTTATAGACTATGGGAACTTTTTACATTATGATATGGCTACAAATCTTTGGGGGCCAGGGAGTGGAATGTGTGGTTTAAAAGAAAATGTCACTAAAGGGAATGTCACTATTAGGAGCTATGACCTTTTTGTAGGAAGTGTGTCACTGTGGAGGTGAGCTTTGAGGTCTCATATATACTCAAGCCATGCCCAATGAGACAGTCCACTTCCTGTTGCCTTCTGAACAAGATGTAGCCAGCATCATGTCTGCCTGAACACCGCCATGTCCTACCATGATGATAATGGACAAAACCTCTGAAAATGTAAGCCACACCAATTAAATGTTTTTCCCTTGTAGGAGTTGCCATTGGCCAGGTGGTAGTGGAACATGCCTTTAATCCCAGCACTAGGAAGGCAGAGGCAGGCAGATCTCTGAGTTCAAGGCCAGCCTGGACTACAGAGTGAGTTCCGGGACAACTAAGACTATACAGAGAAACCTTGTCTTGGAAGAAGAGGGGGGAGGGTTGCCATGGTCACAATGTCTCTTCACAACAAAAGAAACCCTAACTAAGACAACTTCCCCAGCTTGTCGGGGCCCACTTCTGCTACCCAGTGTTCTCTAACATAAAGATCCTAGTGATAACATCCTTCTAGAAATATAATGCTACCTTTAATTCCAAGTAACTAGAAACAAAATTAAATTTCTAGCATGATACCATGCAGGGCATGAGTTATACGATGTCTCAAAGTCTTAGTTTCTTTACAAATTTTATTCAGTTTAAAGACACAAGAGACTCTGAGACCAAACACCAGAAAACTCTTAAAAAACTAATCAAAATATCAATAAACTGTGAGACATTAAACAACTTAGTTTGTGTGTAATAGAGCCTCTGAAGAGAAAGAAGAAAAATGAAGGTGTGGTGGTTTCAATAGATATGACCCCCACAGATTCATGTTTGAATATTTGGTATACAGGGAATAGCACTCTTAGAGGTGTGGCCTTGTTGGAGAAAATATGTCACTGTGGAGGCAGAATTTGAGGTCTTATACATGCTCAAGCTATGCCCACTACACAGACTCTTTCTGCTGTTTGTCGATCCAGGTATAGAACTCTCTGAAGGCGTAAGTCATAAACAATCCCACACCAGTTTGGAATTATGATTAATAGAATGGTTATTTATTTAAAGGGGAAAAACTTACAGATCTCGGTCCCAGCCAACAGCCCTCTGCGCAATCAGGAAGGGAGCCTAGTCGCCGGAAGCAGAGCCAGAAGCCAGAGCACAAGTGGAGGGAAGTAGCTGCATTTTTAAAAAGAGAGACCATGCCCCAATGGGCTGGTATCTCAGCGACTATTGGCTGAAGGAGCAGAAGGAGCTCCCGCAACACCTCCCCCTTTTGTTTAAGTAAGAGAGTTCTAAACCTACTATGAAATTATATACAAAAAGTACAAATATCCTATTCCAACTAGCTTAAGTCTTGTATAATAAATAACTTGGCCAAGTCATGAGAGGAAAGTAACTACATGTATATAGTCTTCAACCCCATCGAAAATCTGAGAAGGGAAATAATGTTACCCGAGTAATTAGGAAGTGCAATTAAACAACTTCCAAAACATGCAACAAATCACAGAGACAACTAGCTACCTGGGAAATCACCCAAGGTCATGTTTGCAGCATTGAAGCAACCAATTTTGGCTAAGGCCTAACATACCATTTTCAAAGGCAAGATATTTTTCAAAACTATCTTACCCTGTCTTGGCAGGATATGACAGTCCTGTTTTATCCATTTATGGATACTCTGTATCTCTCTCAGTGGTTGAGGTACGGGCATTTCTTTGCCAAGAAGAAATACAGAATGGCGCCAACATGTATAACTGAATCCACAGAAAGCTTGAGAAAGCTTGGGAAAGAATAGAGTAAAGCATGTTTTCTTGGTCACAGCAATTTCGTGGGTCTGCTCTGCTCGCTAGAGGCAAGTGCTCTCATCTAAGAGAGGCTTCCTGACTCAGCTTTAGCTGCAAAACCCTGCAGCTCATTAAGAGGTCCTGCCACAAAAAACTTAAACTGGAATTGATGAAAAGCTGACTGCATGCTTTTCGGTTTTCAGCTGTAGCAGGAAAAACGTTGTGCTGTTTTAAAATGTTGGCTTTCTGGTCCGTCCTGCCAGGGCAAACTCTGACTCAGGCAGGCAGTCCGACAGAGTGTGGTCTGTGAGCAGAATGCAGCAGCTTGCTTGCCAGCAGGGACCTTGAACCGCCACAGAGTTGTGGTGATAAACATGGCTACAGCCGGTACCTCTGCCATGAGGCTGGAAGGCTAGGGAATGGCCTGGATCTAGCTGTCAAGGCCATGGCTTTGGTGCTACCTATGTTGCTTGGTAAATTAAAGACTCATGTAGTCAGAAAAAGAGAAATATACAGTAAAAGAAAGATTCAAAGTCCAAGAAAACGTCAAAATGGTTTACAATGTGTTGAAAATATATGCAGGCTAAGGGTTAAAGTTCTTAAAAGTAAAAAAGAAAAAAAGGAAGTAGCTAGGGTGTGGTGGTACACACCTTTAATCCCAACACTTGGGAGGCAAGGTAAATTGACCTCTGAGACTTCAAGGGGCAGAGGTAGATTGACTTCTGTGACTTCAAGGTGTGGTAGCATACACCTTTAATCCCAATGCCTGGCAGGCAGAGACAGGCAGATCTCTGTGAGTTCAAAGTGTTGTAGCACACACCTTTAATCCCAGGCTGAGACAGTGGATCTCTGTGAGTTCAAGTACAGCTTGGTCTACAGAGTTATTCCAGGACAAAGATATACAGAGAACCTGTCTCAAAAAATAAAAGTAAAAATAAACAAAATAGAGGTTAAAATAAAGTCGTATAAGATGGAAAATACACAGAGAATCTTGATACTGTATGCTATTATGCTCTCTTTGAATTGTTTGAATGCTGAGGAAGGAGCAACAGCTGCTAAAAGATATTTGTTTATAAATGCTGCTGAACTAATCCAAGAAAGATATCTTGAAAATACCTTGACTTCAGAATTTGGATCTAAGGATATGATACTTTGGAAAAGAGATTCTTCTTTTGTTTTTACAGAAAATGAAACCCTGTTGATTGCTTCTATCCCAATATGGTATGATAGACCACGCCCTCCTGAAAGATTGCTGTGAACACCTTCAGAAAATTACTTCACCCAACTGCCGACTGAGATGAACCTAACACACAGGTTACACCATGAAAGATGTGATTAACAGCGCCCCCATTCAGCAGGAAGCAGTTTGGAGAGAAATAACTGTGCCCATATTCTCAAACATTGTTTATAAATGTTCTTTTACATTTAAAGGGGGATAGGATATAGATATGAATAATTTGCATTGATATGGATTTTGCTTTAGTGATTTAAATTTAAGGTCAATTTTGTTATATGTATATGTATTTCTGATCTTGATTAAGGTATTGTGATTGAGTAGTTCATTTAAAAATGTAATGTATAATTAGGAAATATAGGTTGTTAATGAATAATCATTGATAATAGTCAAGCTTGTAGTCATGTTAGTTAGATTTTCTAGATATATAGAGATATATTTCAGTTAGATAGGCATACTTCATATCTTCCAAAGACTACAGAATATGGCATTTTAAATGTTTTAATAACTTAGGGCTTTTCATGACAATGAGACACATCTGCTCCTGGCAGCACCAATCTACTTCAAGAGGAAGATGGGCATCAAAGAGGCTCCTTATGGAGTTTGATAGCCATTTGAGCAAGAAACTGCTCTTGCCTGGACTATTGCAAAAACTGGACACAGAGAACCCTCAGAGAGAGGACTGCTGAACTTGCCTAAATGTGAGATGATTCTTTGGGGTTCCTGACTCATGAAAGAGTCTGCGAGACATTCTAGAGGACACAGCAAATAGTGACTGAACTGCCTTTGAAATTTCCTGCTTCATGGAAATGTCTCTGGATACTATGGGCCTGAAGGCCAAAGATGGATGCCCCAACGGTATAAAGGAACTTTGGGTGACTGTCCAGGCAGCAAGATGTCTCTGTGATTTCTAAAGTTTTGTAAGTTGCTTACTTCTCATTTACTTAGGTAATATTGTGTCCTTCTGGAGTCTTTGATGGAGTTGAAGAATAGATAGATAGTTATAGTTGTTTTCCTTTGTTATGATAAAAGATAAAATGGATATAAATATTGTAACTGTAATTCTTACTTGATAACTGTTTTGTTATATGTAATTTTACTATGTTAAAGCCTTTCTTTTTTGTTTAAACATAAAAAGGGGAAATGATGAAGGACTCTCATTGGCTAATAAAGAAATTGCCTGGCTCATTTAATGGGCCAGCCCTTAGATGGGTAGAGAAGACAGAACAGGAAGAAGGAAGTGAGGTAGATGGCACAGTCAGATGCCACGTCTCTCCTAAGTGAGATAAATCGCCATGCCTCTGCTCTCTGAGGCAGACTGCTGTGCCTCTCCTCAGGGAGACAGTTGCCATGAAGCCAGCCACGAGGTCAGATGTGCTGAATCTTTCCCGGTAAGACCATTCGTTGTGTTACATAGATTATTAGATATGGGTTAGTCAAGATGTAAGAGGCTGAAACTAATGGGCCTGGCAGTGTTTAAAAGAATACAGTTTGTGTGTTGTTATTTCGGGGCATGAGCTAGCCGGTGGCCGGGAGCCGGGCGGGATGAGAAGCAGGCCTGCCCGCCTCCTCACTACAGCTCTCAGTTTCCTTTCCTGCACCGTGTCTGCCCACACGCCTCCATGTCCCACAACTTCTGAACTGTAAGCCACCCTCAACTAAATTTTCCCTTTATAATAGTTGCTGTGGTCATGGTGTCTCTTCACAGCAATAGAAACCCAAACTAAGACAGAGGGCAAGGGAAAGACACAGTTCAAGAAATCCTCAATAAAACTTTTCCAAATCTAATGAAAACTTTAACTCATAGACCCAAAGGCTTTAACACAATAAAACCTAAGAAACATAAAGGAAATAGTTCCCAAGTGCATTACAGTCAAATTGTTCAAAATCAATTACAAACAATACAATCTTGCAGGCAGAGTTTAAAATGGCATACTTTTTACAAAAGAACAAAGACAATAATTATAGCATATTTCTCCTCAGAAACAATATGAAAGAAGGTGAGGTGAGCTTTTAATTGTTTGAGACCTGTAACCAGCTTAGTCTTAAATTCACTACATAGGATCGATGACCCTGAACTTCTGTTCCTCCTGCCTCTTCTTCTCAAGTGCTGAGACTATAGGCAAGCATAACACATCTCCAAGCAAAGAACATTGCCAGGAACATTAAAGCATTTCATAATGAGGAAAAAGCCTATTCTGAGGTTAGAACAATTCTAAATGTTTCTGTCCCAGGTAGCAGAATGTCAAATACAAGAAGGAAAAAAAATCTATAAATCAAGAAAGATATTATAATAATCCCTTTTTACTACAGGTCCAGAAGAGGTAATGTCAAGCCACCTGGCCACACTGATATTCAGGAGACTTCACAAGGCAGGATACAATCACTATTGTATAGGTGGAGGCTGCTTGTTCGTTCTTGGTCGTCCAGATCTTAAATAATTACACAGAAACTGTATTAATTAAAACACTGCTGGGCCAGTCACTTAGGTGTATTGTTAGTTGGCTCTTATATCTTAAATTAACCTGTGCATCACCATGAGGTCGTGGCCTACTGGCAAGGTTCCAGTGAGCTCCCACAGGTGTCTTTCTCCTTCGGCAGCTACATAGAATCTCTCTGACTCCACCTTCTTTCCTCCTCTATCTGCTTGGAATTCCTGTCTTGCTCTATGCTGCTAAGCCACTGGCTGAAACAGCTTTATTCATTAACCAATAAAAACAACACATATACAGAAGGACCTCCCACACCACTATTGGTCCAGAAGAGGTAAGGTTGTAAGTCTATCTGGCCATACTGATGCTCAGGAGATTTCACATGGCAGGAGGCGCATACTCTTTGTGTGCACACTCAACATTTACAAAAAATTTTGGTCAATAACACAAGTAACAAACCATCTCAAAATCAACTTTTTTAAATTGATCAAACAATACTCATGATAGCTTTATATCTTGAGATTTGATATCAAAGAATGGTTTAACATTTTAAAAGATCAGTCAATTTATTCCACAATATTAATAAACTATAACAGAAACCAGTTATCTCAACAGATTCAGGAAAGATATCTGACAAAAATTTAACATCTATCTCTTATTTTTTTAAAAGAATTCCCAGGGCTGAAGAGATGGCTTAGTTGTTAAGAGCACACACCGCTTTTGCAGAGGACTGGAGTTCTGTACCCAGCACTCACAACATCAGGGGGCTCACAAACACATGTAATCCAGCTCCAGAGGATCTGATGCCTT
Source organism: Arvicola amphibius (assembly GCF_903992535.2). Lineage (NCBI taxonomy): Eukaryota > Metazoa > Chordata > Mammalia > Rodentia > Cricetidae > Arvicola > Arvicola amphibius. The sequence goes on from NC_052047.1 coordinate 200,046,716, forward strand.
CTTCTGGCCTTTGTAGGCATCACATGCATGTGCACAAACCCACACACATACATACACATAGTTTTAAAGTAAAAATAAATTTTCAAAATAAAAATAATTACCCAGAAGGAAAGTGAACAATCCCAAACTCACAAGAGATCTACAGAGAAACACCCTAGAGCTAACATATTTAATGACTGAAACTGAAAACCAGAGCATAGTGGGTTCCCTTGTTAGCCGAGCACTTGGAGCCTAAGGCAGAAAAGCTATGAGTTCAGGGACAGTGAAAAATACATAGCAAGATCCTGTCTCAGCTGATGATGATGATGGTGATGATGAAGAAGATAAAGATAAAAGAAAGCTGACCATGGGGCACACGCCTTTAATCCCAGTACTCGGGAGCCAGAGGCAGGTAGATTTCTATGCTGTCAAGGCCAGCTGGATCTATATAGAGAGTTCCAGACCAATCAGGGCTACTTAGTGAGACCCTGTCTCAAAGAAAACAAAACAAAACAACCATCATCGTCTGAAACTCTTTCCCCCATAAAATCAGGAATAAGACGAATGCTCTTCAGTTCTCAGTACTGCAGGATGTGGTGGTTTGGGTAAGATGGGTCCATAGGCTCATAGATTTAAATACCTGGTACCAGCTGGTAACTATTTGGGAAGGATTAGTAGGTGTGGCCTTGTTAGGGGAGGTTTGGGGCTGGTTTGGGGGGTTTCAGAAGACTCATGTAATTCCCACTGAGTGTGCTCTCTCTCGCTCTCTCTCTCTCTCTCTCTCTGTCTCATGGTTGTGGATCAATATGTGAGTTCTCAGCTGTTCCTTTGCTCCATGATGGCCTCTATTTAAAACCATAAGCCAAATTAAACATTTTCTAAGTTGCTTTGGTGATGATGAACTATCACAGCAATAGAAAAGTAACTAAGACCGGACAGTAGTTTGAATATGTACGTCAAAGTTGGAAAAGACTACAGTGACTAAGACAGTGAACGCTGTCATCAAAAAAAGCAAATATATAAATGAAACAGAATAGAGAGATTAAAAGAAGACCTAATTGTCAACGTCTAGTGTGTTGGGGTCCCTGGGTAAGGGTCTCACGCAAATCAGGATACAGGGGATGCAGAGTGTGAACAACTGCATAACAAGCTTTATTTTGTATGGCCTTTTATACAAACTAAAAAGCATTACCTCAACTCTGAAACCCCCTTTTACTCACGTACATGATCATAAGAAACTCTTGCCTCTCCTTGCAAGAAACAATACCTCAATTAATAACAGTAATAAAAATGAAAAGAAGTACATAGAAACAAGGCAAAAAGTATACAGAAGCTAAGCACTCCTTTGTAACTGGTAGAGCATGAAGAACTGAGCTCAAAGGCCACTTCCTTATCCAGGATACAGATTCTGACAGAACATTTGAGAAATGGGCAGAGAAAGTTTGCTTTCGTCTACACTTGGTTTGCCAAGCAACCGTTTCCCAGGTTCGTCTCATCTGTCCCAGGAGGAGCCTGCACTCTGAGCCAGTTCTGTGTCTCCACACCTAATGACTGAAGAGGGAAAATAAAAAAATAAACACTGTTGCAGAATATTTGTTTAACTACGTAAAAATGTGTTGCATTTGTTTAATTATGTGAAGATGTGTTGCTGTTTTACCTTGCCTGCCTAAGGCACCTGATTGGTCTAATAAAAAGCTGAATGGCCACTAGTGAGGAAGGAGGTATAGGCAGGACTTCCTGGCAGGAAGAGTAAGGAGGAGTAGGAACTTAGGCTGGGGGTGGGGGGAGGGGAGATGACAAGAAGACACTGGGTTCAGACAGACAGACACAGAGGGAGCAGGAAAGCAGGACATACAGAGTGAAGGAAGTCCCAAAGGCAAAACACAGATGAATAGAAATAGGTTAAATTAAGTTTAAACAGGTAGTGGGACAAGCCTAAGCTAAGGTCGAGCATTCATAGTTAATAATAAGTTTCCATGTCTTTATCTGGGAGCTGGTCAGTGGCCCAAAGAAAATTCCAACTATGAAACAGATGGGAAAATAATAGTAAACAAAAATATATCTGAAAAAATCCTGGATAAAGGTTATACATAGAACTTTCAAAACTCAACTGTTTGGCCAATAGTGAGGGAGAACCTACTTTTTAAAAACTGATCAAAATAATATTTGTACACCACAAAGAGCCATAAAGACAACAGGAAATAAACACATAAAAAGGATACATACATACATACATACATATGAAAAAGCCTATGGAATCCCACTGTTTTCATAAGCTAATTAAAAACATAGTTTTTAAAAAAGGAGTTTAGTGTGGGCATGGTGGTGCATGCCTTTAATCCCAGCATTTGGAGACAGATGCAAATCTCTGTGAGCTCGAGGCCAGCCTGGTCTACAAAGTGAGTTCCAGACAGCTGGAGGTGCACAGAGAAACTCTGACTCAAAAAACCAAAACATCCATGCATGGGTGAATAATGCTTCTCCCAGAATACTGGTTATCAAATGAAAATCTCAGTGCCAAGTGTGGGATGCCTCTAGGAATATTTATGATGGAGGCTCGAGAGATCCCCTGAGACAACACAAGCTGTTGGCATTGCTTTTTGTTGCCCTCCACAGTTAGACTGCCGATCCTGTTGCTGAAGATGTTACATTCTTTGGTTGGAGAACATACATGAGACTAGCTGGAACTTACCTGAAACTTCCTGTCTGGTAGTCAGCTTTTATAGAGCCAGAAGGTGCTATGAAAACTGCCAAGTGAGAAAAGTCGATGGACTTACCCGTGGTGGACCCTACAAGCTGGATGACCAACCTTCTCAGCAACCTGTGTTTACTGGTATAATAATAGTGGTATAGCTGTTACGGGTAACTGTTTTCTGCTTGGACTTGTGGCTTGTTCCACAGGAAGTAATTCATGTCTGGTCCTATAAATCTAATCAAAATCCCATGAGTGTAAAGGTAATCGACCCTAGAGGGAAACCAATATTGTCGTTTTATTAAATGGATGTATTGTCAAACTGCCTTCTAACCATTTGTTTACAGCCATAGATTAGTGCTGCTATCAATTTTGGTTACAAAGCTTCTTTTGCAGTGGGCAGCAGTCAATGCCTCAGAGACTCATAAATAGTAAAAGTGCATTGAATAAATGACTGTTGAGCACTAGTCCTAAATGAGACATTTATATCAACTCACCCAGCTGCCCCACCCCACAAGGCACAGGGAAAGGGGATACAAAGAATGTAATAGCCAAAATATAGGGAAGAATGCTAAAAAAGCTATCTTCTGGACATGACAGGGCCATACCACTCACAAACTCACAGCTGCTGTGGTTAATTACACAAGATCAAGTCAGTCAATACTGTAGCATGGAAAGGAGACGACTCATGAGGTCCTACCCCTAGCTAAGGGATTATTGGTAATTGATAGCTACTATACGAGAGGAAGTAATTTTTCTTCTGTAGTGTGGCTGCTGGTAGGTTATCCACACTTGGGTGAGTGCCCAACACTCCTCATAGGTAGGCAGTACGAACTGGATATGCCCTCCACCCAGAAAAAGAGAAGAAAAAGAAGAGGACAAGAAGGTGGGAGGGAAAATTATTTATTGGGGTTTCCATGAGGGGTAAGAGAAGGATTCTGGCTGGATATGCTCAATATACATTTATACATATATGGAACTGTCAAAAAAAACAAATTTAAAATATCTTTAAAGAATCTGCAGTGACTAAACTGCCCCCAAAGATCTCTCCTCACATTAATAAATAAAATTTCTCAAAGGAGAAAATTTCATTCAGACTTACCCAAATGGCTATGAAGGACCTGATTGACCCCACCCAGAAGGAGAGCCATGGGAAGACTTACCAAGGGGAGATGAAGGGAACTGAGTGGAACATGTACTCTCACCCTACCCTAGGAATGAGCAGCGTGACTCCCCACAGACGAACACCTTCAGTTCTCCCTGTAAATGTGCACACTGCGGTCTCGTGTTTAATTAGTCTCTTTCTTCGGGTGGAATAACTGTGTTCCTGCTCTGGGTTTCATTCATAAGATCACTTGCTTTGAAAATAGCAGGCTTTCTATTGACTTACTTATTGTAGAGCCATATGGCTCACTCAGAACAGAGCAACAACGCAAAGGGCCTCACCCAGAAGGGAAACGCCAACAGGTTGGTTCCAGGCAGTCCACTGACTTTTAACTGACCATCTACTTGGTACTAGCAACTGGTTAAGGCACTGGGGATGGAGGGTGAGGCAGTTACAGGGAAGCAAGAGACACAGGCACAGAATTTCTCTTGGCCACAGCACTACTCCCCAGATATCACTAATGAGAAGCTAGGATTAAGAAGCAGTGGATAGTTTCACATCAGCTACAGTACTCTGAGAATTGCCTAAGAGTGGAGAGAGGAGATGAGTTTTGGCTGCCTGCTAAGCCTATGGCTTTGATGCATCACTGAAATCCCCTAAGAAGAATGGAAGAGAAAGAGCCTGATCCCAGCACAAACTCCAACAAGATGCAGCATAGTTCCAGTGCATGCTGGCAGTAAGAGGTAATTTAAATGTCATCCTGAAGAATTTGGGTAATGAGAGTTACTTCAGTAACATAAAGGGTCCCAAGAAAATTTAAAGAGCCCAACATCCAAACACTGATCATCTTGAGTTATCTGATCCAATGTCCTGCTAGTAATAGTTTCATTATTCACCTGAACGTCTGCTAATGAGAAGGCTAACTATGGTGCTTCCATTTGGGACACACATTTATCATCTGATTAGGAAGTGATGATCTATTTTTAGATAAAACATATAACCCCTAACAGGGATGGACAGTTATAAATAACATGGAAAATTCTAGCCGACGCCCAAAACATCATGATTTAGGTTGAAAGAAAAAGCCTTTCTGATCACTGTCCTTTTGTCTCTCCCAGAACATTTTTCATGCTTAGTTGCTGTCATCCCAGATAAGTGATCACACTGGCTGTATCCCCTCTCCTCACAAGCTAAGATTGGAGGGAGAAACATTACAATCAGACAGATAAAATCAGTACCCAAGGGAGAAGAGGCAGGGGTCTGGGAAATTTGCCCTACAATTGGTTAATTACTCCCACTCCAATTTATGTCTGGCAGATACTGGAAGAACCATAGGAACAACTTTAAATTGGGCCTCTAGAGACTGGAATGAAATCTCCATGCATGAAAGTACTTATTGCTTCACAGAGAAACTGGATTTAGTTCCCATCACCTACATACATGCTGGCAAAACATTCACACACATAAAGTAAAACGTAAGTGAGTACCAAACACTTTTTAAAAATTCAAATTAGGCCTCTATTCTAGCTGTCTGATGGAAGAAAGACTTTGCTATAGTTTGTATCTTCTTTTTTAAGATTTATTTATTTATTATTATGTATATAATATTCTGCCTGCATGTATGCCTAAACCCCAAAACAGGGCACCAGATATCATTACAAGCGGTTGTGAGCCACCATGTAGTTGCTGAGAATTGAACTCAGCACCTCTGGAAGAGTAGCCAGTTCTTTTTAACCTCTGCACCATCTCTCCAGTCCATATAGTTTAGATCTTAAATATTCCTTAAATATTCCCCACTGGCTGAAGAAGAAATACACATGCTTTTCTCTGTTTCTTTCAACACATGGCTAAAAACCATACACTAAACATAAAGCATGCATAGGAAGACTGAATTGTCAGGGAAGGAAGGCAGCTGTATCAGTTACTTTTCTCATTGCTGTAACCAAATACCTGATAAAACATACCTTAAGACAAAAGATTTAGCTGAGCAGTGGTGACACATGCTTTTAATCCTAGTACTCAGAAGGCAGAGGCAGGCGGATCTCTGTGAGTTTGAGACCAGCCTGGTCTACAAGAGCTAGCTCCAGGACAGGCTCTAAAGCTGCAGAGAATCCCTGTCTCGAAAAAAAAAGGAAAAGAAAAGAAAAAAGAAAAAGGAAGGAAGGAAGGAAGGAAGGAAGGAAGGAAGGAAGGAAGGAAGGAAGGAAGGACTTATTCCTATCCTAAAAGGGAAGAATCAGGGACAAAGTAACACTGAAACCCAACAAAACATGAAATATTGCAGAGTCATGTCCAGTATCTAGGGCTTGTGATGGCAGCATATGTTTCTGTGGGGCCCAGGGCAGCCGGGCCACACATGGGGTCCAGGCTGCACAGCTGCCCAAGCAGGCTGCACCGGGTTCCAGGGAAAGCCATAAGCTAGCACCACCCAGGGACAGACCATCCAAAGGAAATTCCTAACATTCCAACCATTGTAGATAGGATCATCTGCCAGCACATACCCACAGCTTTTCACCAGGACACCCATAGACAAATGTCAGCAAATCAGAGTTCCTGAACCTTAGAAATCCCTCACTCCTACATTTGCTACTATAAAAACTAAACCCCAACTGAGCTCAAGGCTCTCTTGTGTAAGAATAAAGACTCTTGCTTTTATATACAGGACTCAGCCTCCTAGTTGGTTTTGGAGGGAGGTCCATGATCTGGGCATGACAGTTTCAACGTGCTTGGGTTGCCCTACTCCCCAGCTCTGTTATCTTAGACACATGTGGCCTCTCTTATGAGTCAGTCTCACTACATACCTGGAGCCATAGAAGCCAGCCATGATAAGCTAACTAGAAACAGACCACACACAGGAAGTTCTTCCAACCATTATCACCTGCCAGAGTAGGACTCAGCCATTGAGTTTAATGGAGGCCTGAGTCTCAGTAGTTTACCCTGAAGCAAAACCTGGTTGTAGGAAGAACCACAAACTGAGATGACCTGACCACCACCCAAGAACAGACCATCCAAAGGAAATGCCTAACATTCCTACCTTTGTAGATAGGATCACCTGCCAGCACACTCACCAGGACACCCCTAGACAGATGTCAGCCAATCAGGGGTCCTGAACCTCAAAAAACCCTCACCCCCACCTTTACTACTATAAAAACCCAACTCTAACTAAGCTCGGGGCTCTCTGTTTATTCCAATACATTGGACATACAGAGAGATAAAACTGCAAACCTGGGTAAAATAAAGTCTCTTTGCTTTTATATGCGGGACTCCGTCTCCTTGTTGGTTTTGGGAGACCTCGTGGATCTTGGCATAAAAGAGCCTTCATGAATGCCCATGTTTCTGGCATCTCTAATATCCTGAGGTCTCTACTACAACTTGGGTTTTACCTTTGAAGCTTCTTGCACAGTGCACACAGGAGTTCCATGCAAGAAATCTAATCCTGCTGGTGTCAGTAGCTTTTTGAAACCTTGGTATATTTCAGCACAGTTTAGATAATGCCAAGTTCTGCTGACAACTTGAGATGTAGCCTCATCCCTTTGGATCACAGCTGTAGTAGCCTCAGGATGCCTTGTCTCTGAACCTGGACAAACTTATCATTCATGATGCAGGTGACCCAAGGCAGGTCCCAGGGGGTGGCAGCAGGAAACCTGAGGCTGACCTGGATGGGAGACAGGGAGATATACCATGCAGAGAGGCAGAAGCTGCCTCTTCAGAGAGAGAGAGAGAGAGAGAGAGAGAGAGAGAGAGAGAGAGAGAGAACATGCTCAGGAGAGGAGGCAGGAGATTGGGAGTGAGCAGGGCTTGTCTCTTAAAGGGACAGGGTACCCAGGTAAAAGGCAGACCAGCACATTCCCACATTCCCACCTTTCTCTTATAATAAAAAGGCAAGGAGTTAGTCATGGCAAGTTAAGAAGATAAGAGTGTTGGGTTCTCAAGACTGCTTGCTTATCTGTGGATGTCGGAGTCTTGGGGGACCTGAGAAAGCTGGGATGTTGGTCACCGAGTATCTGGTTGCTTCACTTCTGTACAGGATTTGTGGTGTGGTCTGGTGTCTCTTTGACCTGGCAAGGTGTGGACAGAGCAGAGGACAATGTTATGTTTAAGAAGAAAAATTTTTTCTTTAGGTCCTAATAATAGAGGAGATCAGGGAATTGAGAGAGGGGTATATCTGACCTGTTTATGGTGAATACTTCAATTCAGCTCCCTGGAACTCACAAGAATTCTTTGAGTTTGTAAAACATAAGTTTTAGACACATACATTGTATAAATAGCAGCATATTTATGCCAGAATGACTGTGACAGATGTTTTGAAAAGTATCTTTAGAAAATGACCAATGATGGAAGAGGTTTCTGTCCTGCCAGTCCTGCAACAAACATAGAGAAACCATACTATCTGCAATACTGTTTGGTCAATATCTTAAGCATATTTCTAGTTTGCGCTCATATCCTAAACTAACCCATCTCCATTAATCTGTGTATCGCCATGTGGCTGTGGCTTACTAGGTAAAGTTACCTCCCCAGCGTCCGTCTCTGGAGGGGATACATGGCATCTCTTTGGCTCCACCTACTCTCTCTCTCTCTCTCTCTCTCTCTATATATATATATATATATATAGATAGATAGATAGATAGATAGATATAGAGATAGAGATAGATATATAGATATATAGATATATAGATATCTTCCAGCCTGGCTATATCCTGTTAAGCCATTGGCCCGAAAGGAGCTTCTTTATTAACCAATAAAAGCAACACCTATACAGAAGGACTTCTCACACCAGACCAAAGGGAATTTAAAATCTTGATCTTGTAATACTGGTGGTATTCTGCCAGAGTTAGATTAATGGCTAATCAACATTTTATTGATAACATTAAGACTATGAATGGCAGTATGATAGAAATTTGATAACTTGCATTAGTCCTCAGACCTTTATAACTTACAGGTACACACCTTAATAATTTGCGTTTGTAAATCTTAAAACATCTTTTATTTAGAACATGTTAAGAAGTTATAATGAGCCGGGCGGTGGTGGCGCACGCCTTTAATCCCAGCACTCGGGAGGCAGAGGCAGGCGGATCTCTGAGTTCGAGGCCAGCCTGGTCTACAAGAGCTAGTTCCAGGTCAGGCTCTAGAAACTACAGGGAAACCCTGTCTCGAAAAAAACCAAAAAAAAAAAAAAAAAAAAAAAAAAAAAAAAAAAAAAAAAAAAAAAAAGAAGTTATAATGAAATTTGTTTGGTGAGGTTGTCCTTTTTAAATTGGCAAAACCTCTCAGCTGTCAAACTGCATCAGAGATCTTTGAGGAGGATAAAATTTTACTTGAGTTATTAATTTTTTAAAAAGACAGATTTCACTCAAATGACAATTTACTCAATTGGTTATCTAGAACCACTCCTCAGGGTCGTCCATGGTCGTCAAGAGCAGGGGTCTCAGGACTGTATTTGTCTTCTGTTGTTAGAAGCAGGGCCTGCCAGGCTTTAGAAGATCCTGTGGGTTAGGAAATCTGTGGGAAGACAAGTCTACCTTGCCCTGAGCAAAGAGGCTGTTGATTTCACCAGTTCTATCCACTGTCTGGAGACCTTCAGTTTAGATGAAAGGCAGTTTTTCCCAGTGGTTCGTGTTTTCACTTGATGAAGTGAATTGCGGATGAACGTTGCTCTGTGCCCATTCTGTGTCTATTTGTCTTCTGTCTTCTTTGGAGAAAATGGGGTGCTGCTGCTAGGAGTCAACCTGTCTCTCTGTTATGAAAAGTCTTTTAATAATTAAACACTTAAGCCAAGCAGTGGTGGTGCACACCTTTAATCCCAGCACTCAGGAGGCAGAGGCAGGTGGATCTCTGTGAGTTCGGGGCCTGCTTGGTCTACAAGAGCTAGTTCCAGGATAGGCTCCAAAGCTACAAAGAAACCCTGTCTCGAAAAACCACCAAAAAAAATAATAACAATAATAATTAAACATTTAAAAGCCATATTCCCCAGACCTCTGAGCACTTGAGGGCTGTTTATCGGGTATAAATGAGTTACAACTACAGTATAGGATCTACCTGGAGAGCTGAGTCCAAGCTTGACTATACTGGTTTTTAACTTAACAGGTGGGATTTATACTTGTGAAGGACAAAGAAGAAAACTGTTTGCAATAGAAGCTTAACAGTAAAACTGACAATAGTGGAGAATAACTTAATATATATTAAAGCAGAGTTGGACTGCATATACTGTATGTTGTAACAGATTTAAAAGTACATTATCAATTTAAATATTTGAGACTTAATGCTTTCTTAGTCTGGAATGAAATACAGTAAACAGAGCTCATTAGGACTGAGACTACTTAAAACATTTAACAGTAAGTACATATACAAATATGCACCGTTGGGTTTAAGTTTCATCCACATATATACACAGAGTTCAAGCTAACTTATATTCACATATAAAGTTAACTCAAAAGGCACATGCATGCACACACACACACACACACACACACACACACATATTAAACAGGAGTTGGGTGAAGTGGATGCTCTGGTGGGCACTACTGAAAGCACGCCACTGTGCAAAACATAATTATAACAGAGTCACTAAGGGGAATCTAGAGACAAAAACATAAGTAAATGGTGAAACAGGCAAGGAGTACCTCAGTAAAGATGGCAGCTTGGTTACCTGCCCTTGGTCAAGATGGCAACTTGGTTGGTTACCTGACATGCCCTTAGTAAATATGGCAGAACTTGGTTACCAAGATGGTGGTGAGGTCATCTGACCTGTCCTCCTGGCCTTTAGTCAAGATGGCAGCAATCAGTGTTTCATGGAGAAACACGTTCTCAGAGCCGTGGGGGAATTTTAAAGAGATAAATATACATTTAAAACAGAATTACATCTGTGTGGACACACCATTCACACATTCTTTCTTTCATGAAGTAGACAGGAAAACTACTTAGCACCGTCAGCCCGGGTGGCAGCCTTGAACTGCAACAGTCACTTTGCTGGGCTGGGACTGGAACCAGTATTGGTGGTTCCTGCAGGAACAACAGATGTGGCAGTGGCAGAGATGGAATAGGAGCGAGAAAAGGAACAGGAGCAAGAAAAGGAACAGTGTTGACAGGCAGGGAGTGGTGGGAGTAGCTGCCCAGCAAAAGGAAAAGCAGACAGGTGTGAGATGCCAGCTGGACAGAGGTTAGCATGGTTGGACAAAAACTTTTATATCTGCCTGTTAGCTGATAGAAATTAGAAAGTTCACACTTTAACTTACGTTTTAAGGGGTGTGTGGGCTATTTGTTAGTGCAAAGATGGGTAAGGCTAGGAATCTGTAAACAAGGCACTGAGCTTAGAAGTCTTAGGGTCTCTAAAAGACATCCCAGGGGGAGGTTGGACAGACAGTATTTGAAAGTTTATTTTCCATGGCTGAGGACGTATGAGAGAGAGACATGACCCAAAGGTTAGCTGTCTGCAAACATCTTTTAGGCCAGGCCATCCTCAGGCTTGTCAGCTCAGACGGTGGGGACCGGGGCCACAGTGAATGGCCAAGGGACTGCCAAGGGACTACAGTCCAAGACATGAGAAATGAGATCCCAGTCCTCAGCCATGAGGAATTGCCAGAGATGAATGTCAGTGAAAGCCGATTAGGAGAAGGGGACTTTACCATTTGCAGCAATGGAGCAGGCACAGGAAGCTGGAAGGTGGTCCAGGTCCAGGGTTCCTGGCTGAGGGATACACCAATGTTATCATTCATGACACGGCTAAACCAAGGCTGGTCCCACAAGGGGCAAGGGGCAAGGGGCAGCTGAGGCTGGTAGATGGGAGACAGACAGATACGCCATGCAGAGAGAGCTTGGGTATAGAGTTTATTTAGTGGGGGGGGAGAGAAAGAAAGAGAAGAAAGAAGGGGGAAGGGGAGAAGAGAGAGAGGCAGAAGCTACTTCTTCAGAAGAAGGATGGACAGAAAGAGAGAGAGTGCTGGAAAGGAGGCAGGAGATCAGCTTGCCTTGGCAAGAAGGGGGAGATTGGGAATGGGTGGGGCTTGTCTCTTAAAGGGACAGGGTACCCAGGTGACAGGGCAGACCAGCACATTATAACACAAACACTTCCCTGGGTGGCTATTTTGGAGCGGGGACCACCTGTGGTGGCATTTTCAGTTCAGGCTCTCTCCTTTAGAATGAATTTGCATTGTGATGTTGGAGCCTTAGGTGGGTAGAGCAAGTTTTCTCTTCTTAATGGCACCAAGGTCTTCCACAATTGCAGCTATCTTTGCCAGCACACTGCTTTTGCTGTCCAAAACTTTAATTCATCCACACTTTTTCCTTTCCCAAACACATTTTTTCAAATATTGCTTCTTTGAATTCTAATTATAAGTGCAATAAAAACAATGAGGGATAACCATGCTACAGCCAGAATGTTATGCTTTCTTGAAATTTCTTCTGCTGAAGTGCAGATGCCCAGGGCCTAGGTTAACACCTGAGGCCATGTTGTTGCCCAAGGGTCATGCTGCCACCAGGGCCACACAGGTCAGGGTGGCTTGTACTGCCACCTCGGGTCATGATGGGGTCCAGGGACCATGCTGCTGCTGGGCCCATGACAATCTGAGAGACCTGTGCTACTATCCAGTCATGGTGACATCTGGGCTCATGCTGCTGCTGCTGGCCTTGTCTGGGTGCATGGTCCTGCTGCATCTGGGGTCTGTGTTGATGTCCATTGCTCATGTTACTAAAGAGGCCCATGCAAATCATGCTGCACAATACACAGCAGCTCCCAATCTCACCAAGAATGAAGAGGTGATGGGGAGGCAGGAAAGATGGAGTGAAGCATTTGTTTGTTTCTTTGTTTGTTAATTAATATCCTTATTTGACATTTTTATTTCATTATTTTTATTATTTCTTTTTTAGTTTTCCTTTAGGGGGAAAACCACAAGGATGAAGGGTGGCTACGAAGGGACTGGGAAATGAGTGGGATTCGGGTACATGATATGAAAACTCCCAAAGGATGAATTTTTTATTTTTTTATTTATTTATTATGTATACAATATTCTGTCTGTGTGTATGCCTGCAGGCCAGAAGAGGGCACCAGACCCCATTACAGATGGTTGTGAGCCACCATGTGGTTGCTAGGAATTGAACTCAGGACCTTTGGAAGAGCAGGCAATGCTCTTAACCGCTGAGCCATCTCTCCAGCCCCCATCAATTTTTTTTAAATAGGCTAATAATAACAAAAAGAAATTTCTTCTGTGAAACATGTTGGTTCAATCTCTAGCACTTCATCCCACCACACATATACAACAAAAAGATGACATCTACTAAAGGTTATCAAAGAACAAGACTAGAAGACAGAGAACTTTAACCAAAGGCCACTCTACTTCTCACAACACTAAAGTAAAATCTGTTGTTGTGCCTCCAATATTAGCAAAGTAGGAAGCCTGGATTCCCACTGCATGAAACTGTACCCAGACGTCCCAACATTCTCGCTCAGACACTACCACAGAAGGCTGAGCAGGAGGCCAGGAACTTCATTCCATCCCTGCCTGGTGATAATGAACACTGATCCTCACCCCTACAAAGTCAGTGGAGGCCAGATAAGAAGAGAAATCCCCTACCTAGCAGTAGTGAAAAGTCCTTGTCTTAATGTCAGTGCTGGACTTCTTCCTTCACTGGCAGGATTAAAGCAGCTTTCCCTGACTCAGTGGTGCAGAAGAAAGCCAAGCAAACCAAAACACAGTCCTCATAAGGTTAGGGGGAAGAAAATGGGAAAACAGAAGATCTCACCAAGAAATAAATGTACAAAGAATCCTAAGCCAAACAACGGTTTTGAAACTAGGGCTGGTGAGATGACTACGTGGCTAAAGGCACTTGCTAGCAAGTCTCATGGCCAGAGTTTAACTCCACACAGTAAAAAGAGAGAAACAACCCCACCAAACTGTCCTCTAACTGCTACACTCATGCCACGGCATTCATGCCTGTGTATACGCACATGCACACATACAGTTAGATGATATTTTTCTTGAAATTTAAAAAATATGTGTGAGACAAAAAGCTTAGTAGTTGGGCTCCTAGCAAAACAGAGAAAGCAGAGGAATAATCATTAGAGTTATTCTGGGTAGCAGACTGACAGAAACTATCCAACCTGAACAACAAAAAGAAATTATTAAGTACATCTATTTCTGATGCTATGGCAAAAGATCTGACATTTGTATGATCAAAATTTAAAGGGAAAAGAGTGATGTTGGTTCTTTTTTGCTTTTTATTCTTAGGAGCCCCACCACCAAGCTCCCAAATAAATCACACTGAGTCTTAGTCTCTCATATAAATGTTCAGCCTACATAAGTATATATCACTAGAAAAAAAACAGTTAAATTTTGGGTGATTTCTGACCTTCACGCTTTGAACAAGATGTGTGTGTGTGTTCTTCTCCGGTTTCTTTGTTTTACAGGTCATTGTGCTATAAACGAAGACTGAGCTTTCAGTTCCCAGCTGTCCAGACCCAAATAATCACACAGAAACTATATTAATTACAACACTGTTTGGCCAATGGCTCAGGCATATTCCTAGCTAGCTCTTACATCTTAAATTAATCCATTTCTATTATTTTATATTTTACCACAAGACTTGTGGCTTGTTACCTCACATCTTGCTTCTTGGACGACTACATGCCATCTACCTGACTCCACCTTATTCCTCCCTGTATTCAGTTAAGTTTTTCCGCCTAGCTATGCTCTTCCCTGCTAAAGGCCAAAGGAGCTTCTTTATTAACCAGTGGTAATAAAACATATTCATAGCATACAGAGGGGAATCCCACATCATGGTGTTTCTGGAATGCATATACAATGCTATATATAGCTGCTTTTCAAATACATCACTAAGTATTCCATAGTATTAGTACTTCATTATGTTATTTTTCCAGTTATTTTACTGCTAGAGGCATTTTAGTTTTGTAATGTTACAAACAATACTTGTTACAAAGCCAAACATGCTATGGGTTCTAATGTATGGGTGCATCAACTGTCATGTCCCCATTCATTGAAGGACTTCTGCTTTCTGTACTAATTCTTCATAAACGCCTGGTCTTATATCAAGTCTCCATATACTAAAAATAAAATACGATAAATGCCCAGTCTTAGCTTGGATTGTGTCTAGCCAGCTTTTCTTAAATTGCCCTGTCTACCTTATGCCTCTGGCTTTTATATTTCTCTACTCTATATATCTTTCTTTACTTCTTACTCAGTGACTTGCTGTGTAGCTGAATGGCTGGCCTCTCAGCTGGAGGAGTTCTCTCTCTCTTTTCTCACTGCTCAATCCTCTCTTCCCAGATTTCTGCTCTTATTTATTCTCTCTACCTACCAGGCCTCCCTTTCTCCTGCCTTGTAATTGGCTGTTCAGCTCCTTATTAGACCAATCAAGTGCATTAGACAAGCAAATTAACACAACTTCATAGAGTTAAACAAATGCAGCATAAAAAAATGCAACACATCTTTGCCTCATTAAAAAATGTTCCACAGAGGGCCTCTGAGGGTCTGGGTGTGAGTCTGGGACCTCTGAGGCAGTAGACTGGAGCCAGAGACCTTTGCAGAACCAACCCCAAGCCAGGAACCTTTGCAGGAGTAGATCCAGACCAGGACATTTACAGAAACAGGACTGAGCCAGCAACCTAGGCTGGAGCAGGCCTGAGACAGAGAACTCCACAGGAACAGAGCAAACCCCAGGAGTGCCAAGCGATCTCCAGGAACACAGAGTGACCAACAGGGTGACTGGAACTGTGGCCCTGACTGCACCATGAGGAGCAACCATCTGAGCCTTGGACCCACTGACACTGGGAAGTTTGATCACCAGAGTCACAGACAGCTCCAACTACATCTATCAGAGGAAAAGATGGGTAGAGAAGGTAAGAACACATGCAACACCACAAAGAGAAACACAACACCAGTAAAAACAAGTAACCTGCAACAGCAAGACTTGAACAACCAAATATAGATGAAGCAGAAGAAAATGACCTAAAAAAATAACTTCAAGAGAATGTTTGAAAATCTGAGATTCCATCTCACACCTGTGGGAATGGCCACGATCAAGAACACTGATGACAGCTTGTGCTCAGGAGGTTATGGGGTAGGGGAAGCAATCCTGTATTGCTGGTGGGGGTGCAGGCTGGTGCAGCCCCTTTGGATGTCAGTGTGGTGATTTCTCGGAAAATTGGAAGGCAGCCTTCCTTAAGGCATAGCGGTGCCACTTTTGGGCATATACCCAAGGGTGCTCAGGCATACCACAGGGACATGTGCTCAGCTTTGTTCATAGCAGCATTGTTTGCCATGGCCAGAACCTGGAAACAACCTACCTCGACCGAAGGATGGATAGGGAAAACGTAGTGCATTTACACAATGGAGTACTACATAGCAGAGGAAAACAATGACATCTTGAAATTTGCAGGCAAATGGATGAATTTGGAGAGCATCATGTTGAGTGAGGTGGCCCAGACCAGCAATGGGGACCTTAGGAGAGACATGCATGGATCTAGTCTGCATGGGGAGTGGAAGGGGACAGGATCTCCTGAATGGGTTGGGAGTGTATGGACCATGGGAGAGGGTTGGGGGGAGGTGGGGGAGGGGAGCAGAGAGGGGTTTGTAGCTCAGTAAAATCAATTTAAAAAGAAAGGAGGAAGGGAAAAAGGGGGGAATGTTCCACAGCATAAACAAACGTAACACATCTTTAATTAATATTCTAAAACAAAAGAGAAAGAGAATGGATCTGAAAAGTACTAAAAGAAAGAATGGTTGAAAGTTTCTGAGTTTTAAAAAAAGGCATAGACCTATAGCTTTTACAAGCTGGGAGAAGGGCTAGAGAGATAGTGTTAATACCACTGGTTGAGAATAAGACCACTACCACAGTTCTGAGCCTACTTTAAAGAAGCTTTAATTAAATACTGGCCAGGAGGATGGGCTCTGGCCAGGACCATCTGAGGATTCCCAGGAAATGGCCATGGCTCATGTTTTGCAGAGGCTTAAGAAGACAAAACCCACAATTCACCAAATTTCCATCAGGTCGAATCAAGGGCAAACATACATCCTGACATATTTGCTGCCCACATACATGTGATCAAGCATAGTCAGTGCATGTGTGTCAAACAAACTTGTTTGCAGGAATGAAAACTTGTGGCTTATTATCTCCTATCAGCAAGAGCCTCCAGCATTCAGGAACTATCTGTCCTTGGCAAGGGAATTACAGGTTAGATGCATTTTTGATTCATGGGTCTCTTAAGGACAAAAATTAAAACTTAAATTGTAACTTTGGCTCTCACAATAGCTTAGCAGTTAAGAGTAGGCATCACCCTTGCAGGTGACAGAAGTTCCCAGCATACACATCAGGCCGCTCATAACTATAACTCTGGTTCCAGGGGATGTCATGCCTATTCTTGCCTTCTCAGATACCTACACATAGGCACAAACTCAGTTGGGGGCACAGCACAGAGACAGAAATAAATTTTCTGTCTCTTTTTGTTTCTTGAGATAGGATCTCTCTATGCAATCCTACCTGTCCTGGAACTTATGATGTAGACCAGGTTGTCCTGGAACTCATAGAGATACAACTGCCTCTGCCTCCCCAGTGCTGGAATTGAAAGCATGTGTCACTATGCCTGGGTCAAATTTTAAAAAACTTGAAGCTGAGCGAACTCTGAATATGACAAAATCAAGCCCCATAAATGCTATGCTGGATAGTTTTATGTTGTCTTGACACAAACTAAAATCATCTGAGAGGAGGGAACTTCAATTAAGAAAATGCCTTCATAAGATCATAAGATCAGGCTATAGGCAAGTCTATAGGACATCTTCTTAATTAGTGATTAATGGGGGAGGGCCCAGACCATTGTGGGTGTCACCATCGTAGTAAAAGGAGCCGCGGGCCACTTCCCGCCACCTGGCTCTCAGATAATTACACGGAAACTGTATTCATTTAAACACTGCCTGGCCCATTATATCTAGCCTCTTCTTGGCTCTCACATCTTAATTAACCCATTTCTAATAATCTGTATATCACCACATGACTGTGGCTTACTGGGATGAATCTAACCTACATCCATCTCAGAGAGGAGAGCCATGGCATCTGCCTGACTCTGCTTTCTTTCTCCCAGCATTCTCTTCAGTCTACTCCGCCTATCTAAGCTGCTATCAAAAGGCCAAGGCAATTTCTTTATTTGACCAATAAAAAGTAACACATAGACAAAAACCCTCCTACTCCAACCATCCTTAGACTGGTAGTCCTGAGTTCTATAAGAAAGCAGGCTGAGCAAGCCATGGGGAATGAGTCGGTGAGTAACACCCTTCCCCATGGCTTCTTCATCAGCTCCTGCCTTCAGGTTCCTGTCCTGTTTGAGTTCCTATCCCGACTTCCTTGGATGATGAACAATGGTACAGGAAGAGGAAGCCAAATAAACCTTTCCTCCCAGGCTGGAGAGATGGCTCAGTGGTTAAGAGCATTGCCTGCTCTTCCAAAGGTCCTGAGTTCAATTCCCAGCAACCACATGGTGGCTCACAACCATCTGCAGTGGGGTCTGGTGCCCTCTTCTGGCCTGCAGATGTACACACAGACAGACTATTGTATACACAATAAATAAATAAATATTAAAAAAAAAAAAACCTTTCCTCCCCAAACTGCTTTGGTTATGGCGTTTCATCTCAGCAGTAGAAATCCTAAGACAAATACACATCATAATTAAATATAAATGCATGTCATAATCAAGCTTCTAAAATTAACAAAACAGAAACCTTAGAGGTCAGAGGAAAATGACATCTTATCTTTGGGGAAAAACAGTAAGAATAAGAGTGGATTTCTTAAGCCGGGCGGTGGTGGCGCACGCCTGTAGTCCCAGCACTCGGGAGGCAGAGGCAGGCGGATCTCTGAGTTCGAGACCAGCCTGGTCTACAAGAGCTAGTTCCAGGACAGGCTCTAGAAACTACAGGGAAACCCTGTCTCGAAAAACCAAAAAAAAAAAAAAAGGAGTGGATTTCTTGTTGAAAACCGTGAGGACTAGAACAAAACAGCACATTATTTTTTAAGTGGAAAGGGGGAGCGAGAACGGGGAGAAAATGAGGGAGGGAGGGAGGGAGGGAGGGAAAGAAAGAGTGACAGTAGGAAGGGAAGACAGAGAGGAGGAGGAAGGAAGGAAAACTCTTAACCCAGCATCCTATACCTAGCAAAATATCCTTCAAGAATAGAAGATTCAGGCATGGTTGTGCATTTCCATAATCTCAGTACATAGGAGACTGAGGCACAAGGGACTGCAAATTCAAGGCCAATCTGAATTATACAGAAAAATCATGGCTAAAAAGACAGAAAAGAATGGGGAGGCAGAAGAAGTCAAGACATTCTCAAAAACAGGGAAACGAAGAGAATGTTTCCCACCCTAAATGAATGATAGGAAGGAAGCAAGGGAGGGAGGGAAAAAGGGAGGAAGGAAGATATGAAGAAAAGAAATCTTGGACCAGAGGAAAGGAAGAGAGAGGAATCAATAAGCAAACTATGAAAAACTACAACAGATTTTACTTCTTTTTGGACCATGTCACATAAGCACATCAAAAGATTCTCAACACCATTAGTTTCTATGGAAATAAATGCAAATTTGAAATGAGCTATTACTATGAGCCTACCACGCAGCTTAAATTTAAAAAATAGCAGTACTCTAAATGCTTAAAAGGATGCAGGAGAAAAGAAGAGTAATGCATACAATGCCACTGTATACAGAGATCTACTACAGCTTTAATCCGGGCAGCACTACACTGGAAACAACTCAGATGGTCTTCAATCAATGCACGGTTAAGCATACTGTGATACCTACTCTAGAGCACTAACTAGTAATAAAGGGAATATGTGGCTAATATGTGTGAGAGCTGCATGAATCTCCAGAGACACTCTAGGTAAAAATGGCCAGTCCCCCCAAATTGCATACTACTCAGTCCCACTCTCAAAATAACAAAAACACAAGCCAAAAACAGGTTCCCAGTTGTTAGGAGTCAGCTACACTGCAGTAACTGAAGACGGGAGTAGAAGGGAAGCAGATGTAAGTAGATAAAAGGGAAAAATGAAGACTCTTTGAGGTGATCAAACTATTTTCTTAACTTGATCCATAATGTTAATATCTGGTTGTCACCTGTAGTCTCTCTCTCTCTCTCTCTCTCTCTCTCTCTCTCTCTCTCTCTCTCTCTCTCTCTCTGTGTGTGTGTGTGTGTGTGTGTGTGTGTGTGTGTGTGTAGCTAAGATGCACAACGCTCAAATAACTATTTCATTCATGATTTTTGCATCATTCACTTGAGTCCCTACAGCATACTAGGCCTCTGTGCACAATAATTTGCTGTGGGATAACGCTCTTGTACCCTGTAAAGATTCGTCACTTGTATTTGTTTAATAAAACGTTGATTGGCCAATAGCCAATAGGCGGTGACCAGACTAGGAGAAATCTGGGAAGAGGAACGGCAGAGAGACAGTCACCAGCCAGACACAGATGAAGCAACTTGAAAAAGGCTGCACTGAGTAAGGTACCAAGCCACGTGGCTAAACATAGACAAGAATTATGGGTTAATTAAAGTTGTAAGAGCTAGTTAATAATAATCCTGGGCTAATAGGCCTATCAGTTTATAATTAACATAAGCCTCTGTGTGTTTTGTTGGGACTAAATAGCTGCAGGACTGGGTAGGACAGAAACTTCCATCTACAGTATCTCAAGTCCCCACAACACTGGCAGGGATGATCGCACCCATCCCTCAGATGTGAAACTGAAACCAGCTGTATCCATTACTTTTCTGTTGCTGTGATAAAACACTATCACCAATGTAAACTTAGAAAGGGAAAGATTTATCTGACTGATGGTTCCAGAGTGATAAAAGTCCGCGAGGGGTAGCAGAGGCATGGCAACAAGCAGCAGGCGTGTGACAGGGAAAGGAAACCAAGAGCTCACATCTCGAATTGTAAGCATGAAGCAGACAGAGCAAACTCGAAATGTTAAAGCTTTAAATACTCAAAGCCACTGCCAGTAACGTACTTTTTCCAATAAGGTCGCATTTCCTAAACCTCTCCAAAGAGCACAAATGTCCAAGATCTGGGGCACTTCTTATTCAAGCCACCAAACTAGCTAAGACAGAGCTACTTTTCCAAGAGCCCACTGGAAACTCGATTGTTTTTCCTGAGTTCTCCCTCCCTGTCCTTTGTCACGCAGCTCTTCATTATTGCCTGACCTGCATCTTTGACATTGCCTGAGTTTCAATTTACTGTCCCTAATTGGAATCAAATATTTCTGACTCTGGAAATAAATACTGTTAAACAGTGGCTTGTGCACAGAATAAATGAATGCCTGCTGCTAAGGAGACATCAAGGAGGAGACAGAAGATCAGGAGGCAGATTCCAGCCTCGCTGACCCCAAGAGTCAGAGCAAGGGCTGAATCCCAGGGAGGGCTGAGTAGGTACAGGGCCCAGAGAAGCACCAGAACCAAGCATGAGTACCCCCAACCCCCAGCTCATTGCAGGCCCTCAGGCCAGGTGCACTATTCAGGGTAGCTAGCAGGACTCAGGTTATAATCATTGGCCACTATTGTGGATTGAATAGTGTTGTCCAAAAACCCTAGCCACCTATACAGGATATGCAGCTCATTCAGTAGAATGATTACCAACCATGCATGAAGCCGTGGGCTCAATCCCCAGAACTTCATTAAGACCAAGCATGGCAGTGCACAACTTTAATCCCAGCACTGGGAAGGTAAAAGCAGGATCAGAATCAGAAGTTAAGAGCATTCCCAGGCCGGGCAGTGGTGGCGCACGCCTTTAATCCCAGCACTCGGGAGGCAGAGGCAGGCGGATCTCTGAGTTCGAGACCAGCCTGGTCTACAAGAGCTAGCTCCAGGACAGGCTCTAGAAACTACAGGGAAACCCTGTCTCGAAAAACCAAAAAAAAAAAAAAAAAAAAAAAAAAAGAGCATTCCCAGCTGCATAGTGAGTTCAAGGCCACCTGAGCTACCGAAACCTTGTCTCCAAAATAAGTAAATAAACCATTCCATCAAGAAATTGCAAGGAGGGGGCTGGAGAGATGGCTCAGAGGTTAAGAGCACTGGCTGCTCTTCCAGAGGTCCTGAGTTCAATTCCCAGCAACCACATGGTGGCTCACAACCATCTGTACTGAGATCTGGTGCCCTCCTCTGGCGTGCGGGCATACATCGAGACAGAATGTTGTATACATAATAAATAAATAAATCTTTTTTAAAAATTGCAAGGATGTGTGTGACCTTGTTTGGAAACAGAGCCCCAAGTATGTGAAGTAAAGGTTAAAATAAGATCATGTTTGCATCAACTACAAATCCAACAAATGTCCTCATGAGACAGGAAAGATGGAAACACACAGAAGCTGATGTGAAGACAGAGGCTGAAAAGTGCACATGCATGTCAAAGACACCAACGATCCCAGAAACCATAGAGGGAGCCTGGAGACTGGCATGGAACACTCTCCCTCTCCTTGAACCTCCAGAGGACCCCATCATGATTGTAGATGCCCTGCCTGCAGGAATGTGGGCTATTACACCTCAGTTGTGCTAAGGATCAGTCCTGGTAAACAAAACCAACAATGAACTTGAATTTTTAATCACACTGAAAAAGTCAACAAAATCTACTTGTGTGCCTGGTGAGGTCTCTGTGTTACCAGTCAGTCCGGTGGGGTCCAAGGCACTTCTTGCCACATATTCTCATTCAAAACTATGACGGTGTCACTTTTCCAACAACTGGGCCTCTCTTCTGAGCCGCAAACTGCACCTGCAAAGTCAGCTACTAATCTTCACTGGCAAGACCTGCAGACAGTCCAACTCAGTTTCCTCTAGTGTGGTAAAGTTTCCCAGCACAGATATCCAGAGCCAATTACCAAATAAGCCATTATATCTCCTGCTGATGGCTAAATTTAAGTTCCTTGAAATAGCCACAACAGGAGCATTCATGCCAATGAAATCTGCAAATCTACCAATGAGAGGTTCATGTTTTGGAGTCAGTGAACCAGCACACCCTACTCCAGCTTCTAGGTAGGAAAAGCCCCAAGAATTTTGTTCACAGTCTCTTGGCACATACTGCACAAGCTTCCACATCCTCCATACTAAATCCACCAAGGCTAAATATCCTACCTGTCCCTTCTTCTTCCTCCATATTGCCCAGAACCCTAATTGGGGCCTCATCTCTCTTGCATTTGAGTTTCTCTGCATAGTTCTAGCCTCAAACAGGAATGCTGTTAACATCTGAACATCTTTGTTTTTGCATTTAGAGCACTGTTAGTTGGGCTTCTTTTAACTGAAAATGACAAGAACTCAGTTTACATGAGGAATTTCTAAAGAAGCAGCGAATACAGCTAGATTACGGCTCTGGCTCATTGGTCCAGTCTCTCTTCCAGGTTTCATTTTCAGATGGGTTCTATTTCCACTGGCTGCAAAATGGTCAAAAGTGTCCTAAATAACATGCTTCTACATATATACTGTATCACACAGTGGTATATAATTAATCTTAGTCTTCAGCCTTCCGTGCATCTATGTGTTGTTCTCCTTTGCAGTGCCTCTTAATAAGGAGGTAGAGTCTGCTGCCCTATACCTTGAATTTGAGTTCAGTCATATGACTTTCTTTGGCCAATAGGGTGATCGCAGTTGTGATGCAGAGAGCTTGAGAAAGCAATGAGCATTTCCACTTGCTGCCTTGCAACTGTCCTGAGGACATGCCTGAGCTAGCCCACTGAAAATGTACCTGGCATGCTGCTGGTGTATCCCAGCCATCTCTGCCACAGCCAGCACTGATTAACAGATATGTAACTGGTGTTTAGCCATATATGCAAACCCAAACAAGATCCACTGAGTCCCAGACTTGAAAACTAGGTGGCTTACCAGGGTTATGTGCCTCTAAAATGTGTACTTGCTTTTACTGTGTGCTTGTTGCATTATTGTGGTATTAACTAACTGATACACTTAGCTAACTCCTGGTAAAGAATATGAAGACAACAGTTACCTCTGTTTGTACCTGATGCCCAACCCCTGCACAAGGGATTCCAAAGCTTATTGAATATGAGTCACCATGACTGGCAACCTAAAAAAAACCGCACAGAAGGGGAGGGCAGAGCTGTATTCTCAGCTGTCATCCTCCCCTCCTTTATTCCCTGAACTCCTCTCCACTCACTCTCTGGCTTCCCCTTTCTGAACCACTTGGCTTTCTCTAAACCCCTCATTTGTGTTTATATCTCTTTACCTTGCTCACACTGCTCTTCCTACCTGGAGGACTTCTCTAAACTCCAGATCCAGAAGAAGAGAAGACAGAGTCAAGTCAGAAACCAAGGACAGAGCACAGGGCACAGGGCTGGGCTATTTGGGGAGCCATCCTGGAAATTCTCTAGACAACTTATTCATGTGACTGCCCAGAATTCTGTTTGGAGAACTAACAAAAGTTATGATCTTTAGACAACTCCAAAGACCTACAGCTCATAGCAAGATGAGCTTGGGGAGGGAGCAGGTGGCAGGAGAACGGGTAAGCCAGTGGTGGAGATAAGGGGACAGCCAATAAGGGATGGAGCTTCTGGGCCTCAAGCTCACATTGGATAAAGGCTTAGAGATAGGATCAGAACCCAGTTGGCTGAAGGCAATGGAGAATTATGAGGACAGCAACAATGCTTGTCAAGCCCTCGGGGCAGACAGAAACCTTAGCAAAGAGTTTATTCACTTTATTTGATTCTCACAACACTGGTGATTCAGTATTTTATCACTTTTCCTGGGAAGACATAAAGAAATGTCTGTTAAGGGATACGGAGAAGACCCAGTAGATAAAGTTCTGACCTTGTAAGAGTTAGGACCAGAATTGGGGTCCCCAGAAAACACATAAGAGCTGGGCAGGTGTGGCAGCCATCTGTAATCCCAGCATTTCAGGAGGCAGAAACAAGAGATCCCCAGAGCAAGCTGGCTAGCCAGATTAGCAAAAATTGGTGAGTTCCAGGTAAGAAAGAGACCATGCCTCGGTAGATAAAGTGAGAGATCAAGGAAGACATCTGACATGAACTTCAGGCCTCCATGTACGCCTACATACATGTGCATCCATACACATGTAAGTGTGTGTATGAATATACATATGCATACTACATACACATAAAAACAAAACCAGAAATGACTATTTGCCCCAGAAAAGCCATCAACAGACCAGAGAAAGGATTCAAGTCCAGCTTGCTTGAACCAATGAACTTACTGGAGTTCCTTAGAGGAGCATGGTGACTCATCAAAGACTATACTACCAAGAATCCCCTGGGCGACTTAAGGCAGCTACACCACCAAAGGGCCCCCATCCTAGTCAATTGTTTGTTTCTTATACAAGCTCAGGGACAAAAAGAGCCTAGCAAAGACCAGAGAAGGCTCGTGAGCCCCATGAGTTTTCTTCCCTCTCCATTTTGTGAGAGTCTCTTGCAGGTCACCCCAGATGCTCTGATTTAAAATAGAAATGGTCACATCCAACAGAAAGGACCAGGTACGCAACAGTCAGTTACAACTATCCTTCACATTACACAGACAGAAGTGTGGCAAACATCAGTGGCCTCCCCTATATCAGGGCAAAAATCTAAGTCCAAGCTCACAGAGTCTACCTTAACCTCTGCACTTTCTGACTTAGAATGGAACTGAATTTACCAAACCCCCAGATTTTAACTAAGTCTGACATCCCCTCCTCCTGATCCCGCTTAGGTCTCTGCCTGCAGATGAGTGTTCTCGAGATGACAAATCCGATATAATACACAGCCCCTCGAGGTCAAATGAGAGTCCCCTCCTCCAAGAAGTCTGCCAGCTTCCATAGTGAAAATCCTCTTGTCTTCCCCATGTTCCTAAGGCACTTCATTTCTGCCTCTCCTCAAAGTTCTACTCCACCTGCTGTTTCCAGGGTGACATCTGTCCTAGCCTTTCTCCCCACAGCTGAGTTATCAGAGGAGGATTTGGAGTCCCTCAACACCTGGTCCTGGCAGCACATGTTAAATTCTTTCTTGTTGAACTGAATGTGTGTAGGTATTCATCAACCTGAATCCAGGAGGACAATCAAAGGAAGTCATTTCCTACCATGACCATATCAGTATGATATCATCTGAGTAGTTTCAAGAGCGAAGCTGCCATCGTCCAGTGCTGCAATTCACATGGCCCTACTTTGTTGCCCCAGATTGACAATCACAGTCCCAGACTAAGTTTGGGCCCATTCTTTGGACCAGATGTAAGAGGAACTGGGAGTATGGCTTTACCATATCAGAGGGGGGTCCACAGCCCAATTTCAGCAGGAAAAACCTTAAGACTTGACCCACTATGCTGGAGCTATGCTCAGGGTTTTGAGCTTGACTTTGCTCTTGCCTCCAGCAAATTAGAGCTACAATTACACTGAGACTTAACCGGATTAGTCAACCCCACGTCTCTGCATACACTTCACAGCTCCATGTCAGGCTGGAAGTTGACCATAAGAGAATTGCTTCCCTAACCCTACAGGCCCCTCCCTCACAGAGGTGCTGATTGAACAGTGGATCCTGCAATATACTGGAATTTCAGAGAAGCAGCAAAAAAAAAATCAGTAAAAGTGTGCCCTGTGCCATATTTGGGGCATACTTAGACTAAATGTTTAATGGATCTTAGTTGCTATTTTATTTGATAAATATAGTCATGCTAACTTGGGCCAGATCTTAGGATGCTGAAGTCCAGGATCACTGAACTGCTTTCAGGGAGGGTCCTTACAGATGACAGAAGGAAGATCAGAGAAACCATGACACAAATCATCTGGGCTATGTGGGGTTCACAACTGAATGCCCAACTCATGGCATAAAAGGTCTGCTCCATCACTTCAATGCTATTCACAAAAAAATATTTTTCAAAGGTATAATAACTTGAGTAAAGCCCATTAGTACACTTAAATTAATTCTGTATTCAGCATAATAACACATTGCTCTTCCCAGGGGAAATATTTGGCCACTTACATCAATCTCCTGCTTGAACGCTCCAGAGACCAACTGTGTGGCAGTTATTGATTTTTGATGAACGACAATGTTCTCTCCCTCCCTCTCTCTCTCTCTCTCTCTCTCTCTCTCTCTCTCTCTCTCTCTCTCTCTCCCACCTCCCCTTGGTGATCACTTCTTTGTTTTCAGTCCTTATTTAATTGTTTGACAATTTTTGATGTTTGAGTCTTTATTATTACTATTATTGTTATTATTACTTCCTAAAGATATGAATGCAGAGTGCTTATTCTCCAAAGGCCGTAAACAGAGCTTGTAGGTCTGGTTTCTATGGCAACCCCACTTGATGCAGCAAAAGCTAGATTATCTCTAATCACAGACCTGAAGTTTAAATTGCACATTCTGAGCAAACAGTGCTCTGTTGACCTTTTATTGAAAAATGGAATAGCAGGTGATTAACATAATGCATTATATAAAAAGGAGAACTGCGTATTGGTGGGCACTATGCACAGCTAATTAGCTGCACTGCTAACCTTTAACATCTGCTTACCAGGATGGAGAGCTTGGGAAATTAAAATTTACTATCTATCATTTTCAAATTCAGTAAAATCTGCAGCAAGAATTGCACTAAACAGTTTGTGAATACAATGCATGCCTGTTTCCCTTCCTCATCCAATCAAGTCTTCTAGCAAGGGATCAAGAAAGGGGAGGCAAATTTTACCCATTGTGTATACAAAAGTAATAATTATCGCCTCCAACAGCCATCATGAAGCAATCTCGGCTATTTCATCCCCTCACATATAATTCCTGGGAGGCCTAGGGTCTGCAACCCAATCTTGAGTGGTACCATATAATGTGATCCTGGCTGATTAACCAGAGGTAAAATCTAGGAGCCAAGTTCTAGGATCTTGTCAACTACCAAATGAAAGGATAGAAAGTCCAGGATTAAAGACATGGTAGTGCATGCCTTTAATATCAGTACTCAGGAGGCAGAGGCAGGGGGATCTTGTGAGTGTGAGGCCAGAATAGCCTCCAAAGTGAGTTCCAAGACAGTCAGGGCTACACAGAAACCCTGTCTGAAAAAGAAAAGAGGAAAAAAAGGGAGGGAAAGGAAGAGGAGGGGGGAAGGTAGGAAAGAAGAAGGGAGGGGAGGAGGAAGAAAGGGGGTGGAAGAGGAGAGGAGGGGAGGGGAGGAGGGAGGGAGGGGAGGGGAGGGGGGAGAGGAGAGGAGAGGAGAGGAGAGGAGAGGAGAGGAGAGGAGAGGAGAGGAGAGGAGAGGAGAGGAGAGGAGAGGAGAGGAGAGGAGAGGAGAGGAGAGGAGAGGAGAGGAGAGGAGAGGAGAGGAGAGGAGAGGAGGAGAAAAGAAAGTCTGGGCTACAATATAAATAAGCCACCCAAGCTTTGTTCTTAACCTCCTCATGGTCTTGACCAAATCCCTCAGCCTCTCCCAGACCTTGTTTGTTTAAATCTACGTTACGGAATTTGAATAACAATATATGTTTCATAGGATTAATATCAGCACAAAAGGAGATGTTCCCAAGAGCCAGGAAGCCAACCCACAGTGACCTGCCTTCACTGTTCAAAGATTAGAACCTGTTGGATTCCCACAGGTCCTCTGAGCAAGACTTCACTAAATAGGACTGTACAGTACTACGTAGAACACAGAATCTGCTATTTCCTTGACTCTCTGTCAGCTTCACAGGAAAACAACACATTGAATGCAATGTCAGGCAGCCAGATGGGGTGCCAGTGGCTCTGCAATTTTGGCATGTCATCTATCTCTGAAACATAAAATATATAACACTGTAGCCTTAGAACAATCAAAGTCAAGGTGATTATCTTTATCAACCCCATTTCACAAATGGAGAAGCTGAGGCTAAAGGCCACCAAGAGATGACTAGTGGAACACCCTGGAGTTTGTTGAGACATTCATGGTGTCACAATGCCTTCTAACGGATTGTTCACCTGATTGACCACTGTGTTCTCTACCACCTTACTGGTGCACAGGACCGACGAGATCACATCTCACTGATTCTCAGCCACCGCCTTCAGTGTCTTTCTTACCCTTAGAACCACTTCCTGGGTGCTCCTGGCTGCCTCAGGCACAAAAGATCACCTCTTCCACTCTGGCCTCCCCACTGCTACCCACAATCTTCTGATGGACAAGCTTTACCTGATCCTTGCAAGGATGCTCAACAAGGACCCTATGTGCCCGAAAGAACCTGAACCACAAGACCTACTAGGCTTTAGATAGCCTAGCTTCCTTGGCTCTAGCCATATTCCAGTCTATAAGCATATTGAGATTATCTCAATCAGCGTTCCATGCTGTCTCCTGAACCCAAGTCTTATAACATTTGTCGAGGCAGCTACTGTTTCCTGCTTGTAAAGGCTCAAACCTGCCCTTAGAGCTGAGAATGGGAAGGCAAACAATAGAGTTCATCCTGTCAGACCCTTTCTTTGCCTCAGCAGGCACATTTCCCACAAATCTTGTTCTTCCCCCCTCCCACCCAACAGAAAACATCCTTCGTGCACACATTTTAAAATTCTCCTTCCTAATGACCTGAAAGCTAGACAGCCCCCAGGCTACCAGTCTACATGATATTATTATCCCTGTTTCTCAGAGGAGACACCTGACTGGCTCAAGGTCCTACCGAGTTAATAAAGAATTATCCAAGGCCTGAACCTACCTGGACTCACCCCAACCCAACTTCGATTTTCTCTTCGCACCCTGAGTTGAAACACAGTGAGAGCTGATGTCAATGAGTTCAGGATATGTACAAACTCCCAATTTATCAGGCTGCCAAGCACAGTTACTTCTTTACAGCCTGGTTTACTGTAAAAGCCTTGGGACTTATTTGCTGTGACAACTGATTACCCTTCGGAACCTAGCTGCAAAGAGAACCCAACTCTGCAAACAATGCCACTTCCAGGGCAGTCACCAGAAATTTTCCAGATGTCAAGCTGGGACAGTACTGGGGTCAGGGACCCTGCTCCTAACCCAAACTGAGCTCTCAGGCAGATTACCATGCCCTCACTTGTCTCAATAGAGACATCTGAGTCCTCCCTGCATATCAGAGGCTGCTAACCACAGCCACCTGCCAGCTCCTGTGGATGAATGACAATGCACAGCTCTACGAAGAAGGCACTACTGGCTTTGACCCAGTTTCCTCAAGTGCACACCAGATGTGCACAGCCTGAGCCCAAATCGGCTGCAACCAAAACTGAACTGAGGTAGGGGACAGTTGGGAATTCATTCCTGGTGACCTCCTAGACAGAGGCTGCAACAAATAAACCAGAGGGGCCCATGACAAAGTGACAGACTGCAACCCAGGGTGTGTCTCCCTTTTGTGCACGTTAGGCCAGGGGCTCTATCATCTGTTAGTCTGGTTTGATAAGCTCGTGTGCCTGGGGTCTCTGACATGGTCTGGTAAGTATAATCTGAACTCCTGATTTAATTTGGTAAATTCACAGATGGTGATTTTTTTTTTTTTTTTTTTTTTTTTTTGCAAAGAAGTCATCTGTCAATCTGTGCTTGTGGTTATCTTGGCCAGAGGGTGACTGTATTGGCACAAATCAGACGCTTCATTCTGCTCTGTTATCATTTGTACTCAGAACAGAGCAGTTCAGGGTAAGCTGATTCTCAAACAAACTGGAGTAACTCAAAGCAAAAGTGGGCGATCCCAGCACTGGGGATGCAGAAACATGCAAATCCCCTAGCCTCACTGGCTGACCAGCTTAGCTGAATTAGTGAGATCTTGCCTCAAAAAGACAGGTAGGACTGGGCATGGTGATGAACACCTTTAATCTCAGCATCTGAGATGCAGAGGCAGGAGGATTTCTGCGAGTTGGAGGCCAATCAGACAGCCAGGATTATGTAGAGAGACTCTCTCAAAATAAACTAACAAAAGCAATACTTGAAATTGAAATTCACCTTTGCCTCCCTGTGAACCTCTCTCTCTCTCTCTCCTCTCTCTCTCTCTCTCTCTCTCTCTCTCTCTCTCTCTCTCTCTCTCTCTCTCTCTCTCACACACACACACACACACACACACACACATACACACACTAAACCACAATGATTTTGAACAATATACTAGTCACTTGGAGGAATTTCCAAAACTGTGTCGAGCTACAGAAATTTGGATGAGGGTAATAATAAAAATGCCATTCCATGGTGGGAGGGTCAAACAGTCAGGGAAACTGGGTTAAGTGGAGTTATGTGGGCTTCTACTTTGCAGGACTGGCCAATGTTCCCTAGAGGGGACAAAGGAGCACCAATCCCACATCCATGTGACCACAGAACCCTCTTCTCAAAGCTTCTGGTGGGACTTGCTACTGTGAATATAGTTTAGAAAGTCCTGCAGGGGAGGGTACAGCAGCAAAGGAGGAAAGAACCTTGCCTTGTGGTACATATCTGTTTCCCTGCAGGATCAGCTCCAAACACTTGAGATCATGGTCCATGTGTGGATAGTGTTCTCTTACTGTCCCCAGACCTCAGGGGCTCCAGGTAACCTGAAGAAGAAGTGAGGGTCTGAGAGTCCCCTTACCCCAACAGCTATAATCAGAGGACCTATAACTCATATCTCAATAATTCTCCAAAGGATAAAAATAAAAGCAATATCTTACCTAACCTACTCAGCACTGTACAGAGAGACCCCAGTCCACAACATCTCCCAGGGACACTGTGCAGGAAGAGAGGGATGCTCAATATTCCTATATAGACCCAAGGTATTAAGCTTGAGTGGGAGGATGAGCTCTGTGCCCTGTATTCTGCCCAGATCACCAGCTTCTTTATCCACTCTTCTCTGCTTTCTTCAGTGTCCCTGTTCAAAGTCCCTAAGGGTCTGAGCATGTTCCTTAAAACTCAAATCCATAATCCAACAGGCTAGACAGGGGGTTCTGTACTGTGTAACTTTGATGGGGCAGGGACACCATATAAAAGAACTACGATACTTAGAGTTGTGTATATGTTCGAGCTCACCTGAGGCCTGGTCCAGCATCTCCCCAGGTTCCTTGGGAGCCCTGACCTTGCCTTCAGGGCTCCTTCAGATGGCCAAGGCCATACCATCCTAAGCAGACTACCTCAGAGCCTGGATGCCTAGGGCTTCATTGATTTCAGGTTAGTGGAAAACCCACCCCTATGCTTGAAGCTTCCCATCAAAGAGCACCTTCCACCACACTCCGCGGTGCCATTATACAGATAGAACTCTATCCTGGAACTTTTGCACTATAACCCCAGCCCTTTTCCCAAGAGGAAAATTTGAGAGCTCGGCATTACTGGCAGCTAATGAGATCCCAGCTCTGTACCACAAATAACGTCTATGCTGGATCTCCCAATCATACTTCAAAATTGCTGAGCCATCAAGAAGTTTGTAAGCATGTATCTTGTTAACAAGATGAAGGAGAGCGTCCCCTAACTCAGGAGAATGAGAAGGCCAGTTTTGGGTAACAGAACTGCCTGATCCTTAGTAGGTCAAGAATGTCTGACCATCATTAATGAAGGACTACCTATGTATTGGGAGCCTCTGGAAATTATTGACATGTATGGCCTCCCTGAGATCTCACAATATCCTAGAGGTTGGCACTGTTACTGAACCTAATTTCAATATTAGAAAACAGGAGCAAAGGGGGAGATAAAGGGAAAGAGGAAGGAAAAAAAGAGGAAGAAACAAGGAAGGTGGCAGAGTGAGGAAGAAGAAGAAGGATGGTAGGGAGGAGGAAGGAAGGGGGAAGAGAGGAAGGAAAGAAGGGTTAATCATAATGCCTGAGACCACAGGGCCAGGATGCCAGGTCTGTCCCGGACTGCTTTTGTGATCCCAGCACGGCTGTCCCTTTGTTCCTCAGGGGCTCCCCCCCTGCCACAGAAGCATTTGCCAGGAGCCAGGGATAATACTGAGAGCGAATCGTAGCCTGTCCCCTAAGTGCAGAGGTTGGGGCCAGTCACCCAGACTGGACTTGCACAGGACTAAGGGTTCAGAGGAAGGACACAGCGGAGTGTGTGGTACAAAGTCCTTCCATCTTGGCTTTGGGTAAGTTTCTCCCAGGAACTGCTGGGATGGAAGAAAGTCAGCTGTTCCGGGGACAGGGACAGTCTGAAGAGGGAAGAAGGGGAGGAATGGCTCCAAGACATTAAAAAAAAAAAAAAAAAGTCCAGTCTATATTCAAAGTGGAGTGCTGACTGGAAAATTCCATTCACATAAAATTCTAGAAATCACACAAAAATAAACTTTCTTAAGCTCCTTTTGTTGGGTATTTTGTTACAGCAACAAGAAAAGTTAACTAATAAAGCCCTCATACTCTATGCGGTTGTTAAAACTGAGCGTGGCAAAGGCTGGTGTAGCTGAATCAACAGAGGGGAGGGGAGAGGGAACTGGAAGCAGAGGAAGGCCAGCCAGGTTTGGCACTAAAGAATCTGGCACCCTTCCCTCTGGCTTATGGCCAGCAGCTGTTCCTAGAAATGCCAAATCAAGTACCACAAGCTGGTTGGCTTCAGAAACAGAAATATATCCTCTCCCTTCATCATGCAGAAGTCCCCAACCAAGGTGTCAGTGAGTTAGTTCTCTCTGAGACTGTGGTAGACTTCATCCCTAGCTGCTGGTGGATGCTGGCAACCTGTGGTTCTTGTACTACGGTGTAAAGAAGTATCCCCTAATTTCTGCCTGTGTCTTCTCCATCCAGAATGGCCTTGTTTCAACTACTTCTACAATGACCCTGTCTTCAGGTAAAGTTACACTGAGGTGCTAGCATTCAGGTCTGATTCTCAGAATGTGATGTGGACTGAGGAACACATCAACCCTTTATGGTTTGGATCTTGAATATTCCCCCGAAGTTCACATGTTGAAGGCCTGGTCCCAATCTGATGGTACTGCTGTATGACAATAAGACTTTTTTGAATACACCTTCTTATTTAGCTTCTCTAGGATCGCGAATTATATGCTCAATGTCCTTTATTTATGGCTAGAAACCAATTATGAGTGAGTACATCCCATGTTCATCTTTTTGGGTCTGGAACCCAAAGAAAAACATATAGTTATCCTCATGGATATTGGAAGTAGACAAGATTGCCAGGCAAAAATTGGGAACTTGGGAGTGGGATGGGATGGGGGTAAGAGGAGATGGGGAGAGAAAAGTGTAAAAATAAGATTAAAAAATTTAAAAAAAAGAATTTTAAAAAAGAAAAAAAAACCTTTTTGAAGTGGGGCCACAGAAAAGACTAGGGAACAGATTCTGCCCTATAGCTTCCGGAAGGAGCCAGCCATTAACGCTTTGGCTTTAGCCCAGGAAGAGTCACCTCAAACTCCTAACATATGGAACTGAGAAACTGTAGATTTGAGTCAACCACTTTGTTTATGGTAGTCTGTGTAGTAAGCGGAAAAAGTGAAAGCAGGGTAGGTATACACTTCACCCTCAGAAGGTATGGGCTCGGACAGTATCTGAGGACAGGACATGAGACAAACATGAGGTCACATTACTCATCAGCAACTCCAGATGGATTGCCCCTCCTACCTTCCTCTAGAGACCATGATACAGAGGACACAGGGTTCTTCAAGAAGAGCTGGGAGGCCAGGCGTGGTGGTACACACCTTTAATCCCAGCACTTGGGAGGCAGGTGGGTCTCTGAGTTCAAGGTCAGCCTGGTCTACAGAGTGAGTTTCAGAACAGCCAAGACGACACAGAGAAACCCTGTCTCAAAAAAGAGGGGAGATGAGGACCCTGAAAGGCTCTGGGCCCAGAGCTGTTGCTACAGATTTGTCACTGGGACACGAATTTGGGGACTCCAGATTAGCAATGATGATCCACTGTTAAAACCAGCAGGAGCCTCACTTCATGACTAACTCCGGGTATTGCTAATTAAAAAACCTGAAGGAAAAAGACTTTTTCTAGGGTTCCAGGAAGTCAGAGGCTGGAGACAGCATGGGAACCAAGGAGTCCAGGGCCAGGCAGGTCAACACAATCACCCTCAAAGAGGGTCTCAGCTTTGCAGTTCACCAACCTTCCCTGTAAGTGACAAAATATCTGCCAGAAGTAACTGAAGGGAAGAGAGGTGTGTTTTGACTCATGTCCATAGCCCATCTTGGCAAAGAAAGAGGGGTAACCGGGAGTGGTTTCATCCATCCATTGTGGCAGGAACCTATGGGACTGCTTCTTACATCAGAGTGGATCAGGAAGCAGAGGGAGGGACCCAAAGCAGACTAGGACTATAATATTCAAGGCTTGCCCCAAAGGGACAATGTCAACCACCTAGGCTCCTTATCCCAAAAGTTCTAGTTCTCAAAGCAGTGTCACCAGCTGGGGACTATGTGATCAAATACATGAATCTCTCAGGGGCAGCTCTCATTTAGCCGATAGCCTCACCTAAGCTCAGCTTTCAGACCACACAAGAACTATCCTTGCACTCACACCTTGTGGAGGTGCAGCTCAGAGCTTCAAGCCTACTGGCAACCCACCACTAGACAACTCACCCCAAGAAAGCTGCACCTGGACTCAACAGTGAGGCAATGACTAAGACTATCAACTGGGCTCCTCTTAGTTCCCAGGGTGGGCTGGATTCTTTCTTACCCTCAAGCCAGGAGGGAACAGCAGGCCCAAATGGAGTCCTGCCTGCCTAGCCATTTGCACAGGCAGAGCACCCAGGAAAGGTGAAGGAAAAAAGCAATCTCACACAGAACCTGAGACCCAAATTCCTGGACAGAAGTTCTTTCAGGTCTCAGAAAACAAATGCAATTTTTTCCAAATGTGTTTTCAAATTTCCTAATGCATTTTTCCAACTGCATCTATCAGTAAAGATTCTTCCTCTTTAGTGGAATGATATGACCACATGTCCTGTGTTCAACTGGAAGGGCACAGAGGCAATCACACAATGAATCAACTTTTGGCCACAATATATCACTCAAGGGAAGGGAGCAGTTTTAGCAAAACGTTAAAGGATTTTTAAATGCAGCCTCATTACTAGCACCTGAAAGCAAAGTATAACAGGAATGAATCCCAGAGAATCAGTCCAGTTGCTCTTTCATGCAAAGACCCTGAAGCACACAAAGCATCACTGAAGGAGGCTTTTGCTTCCTTTCTTCCAAGCATGTAGAATGTTTTCCTCACTTTAAAGACACTCTCATTATGCATCAAGGATGCGATGTTAATGCCCAACCAAAATCCAATAATAACCCAAGTCTAGTTATTCCAGACAGACAGTCCGTAAAACACATTCCAACAGCAACTGTGACTAGAAACTAACACAGCAGCAAGTACAGATTACATCCCCAAGCTTACCACTCAGCAGCATTTACGAGACAATCCGTCACGCTTCTGAGCAAAATGGAAACCAAGCTCTTTTACTAGTTTGTTCTAGGCTGGGGGTGTAGCTCAGCTATTAAAGTGCTTGTCTAGAATGCATGACTGTTTCCGGAACTCTTTCCCTGGGGAGACATACACAAACATCTATCCCATCTTTATGGGAGTATTCCAAACCAAAGGACAATTGTACCAAAGTCCAACTCTGAGAACCAATGAGTTTATTGGGCTTGCTTATGAAATATAAATGAGGGTCACTTACAGAAGTGTGAAAGATGAAGGAGGACCAGAAGATAGGCATCATCCTTGGCTATATAGCAAGAATGAGGCCAGCCTAGCCTACATGGTACCCTGTATCAAAATAAAACAGAAGTTTGTTCCGTAAGCATTCTCTTCTCTTACCAGCCCACTTATGTAGAATGTTCCAAAAGGCTGTTTTATTCATAGTGAAATCTAAACCTCTTAGAAGGTAAATTACACCTGAGAAGTTGCCTTGGAGTTTGCTGATGAGCCTATCCCTAAAAGCAACCAACGATATGTCCACACAAAAGTGATGAAATAGGCTCTTCCTAAAACAATGATAAGCATGTCCCCCTGGGAATCTGCATTATTAAAATCATTATAAAACCAAGGTCCTCCCAACTCCCCCCAGGACCAGGAAGGTGATCGACCAAGCTGAGAAGGCTCCCACAGAGCCCGTCCATGAAGAACAATCAGAGCCCAGCGCCATTGTCCTTTGCTTCTCAGTCAGCCTCCGCTGTTGGCCACAGTCAGAGAGCCGGGTCTGGTCGCATGATCCATCAGTCCCATTCCAACTTGGCCTTGAGAGGGAGGGAGGGGAGGTATGGGTGGAGGGGAGGGGAGGGAAGGGGGAGAAGGAGGGGAGGGAAGGGGGAGGAGGAGGGGAGGGAGGGGGGAGGAGGAGGGAAGGAGATGGAAATTTTTAAATATAAAAAAAAATAAACCATGAGAAAAAAAAAAAAAAAAAAAAAAAAAAAACTAAAATCATTATAAAGGACTTTGATATGGTTTGAGTTTGAAATGCACCCCCAGGGTTATGTGTAGAATCCTGAGTCCCCAGATGGTGGCACTACATTGGCAAGTTCTGGAAGCTTTGGGAGGTACAGCCTGGCTGGAAGAAATGGGTCACTGGTGGGAAATCCTTGGGGGTCGTCCATAGTCACCACCTGTCTCAAGATCTCTGACTCTTGTCCACCACTGAGTAAGAACTTCCCTACCATCTGCCCCTGTCGTTATGACATTCTTCCAAGTACACCTTGTCACAGTCACAAGGAAAACAACCAATACAGTGTGTGTGTGTGTGCATGTGTGTGCATGTGTGTGCATGTGTGTGTGTGTCAGTGTGTTTGTGTGTGTGTGTGTGTGTGTGCATGCACTATGAACTGAATCCAGGGCGTCGCATATGCTGAGCATACTGTCTATCACTGAGCTATACCCCCAGGCCCACAGTGGAATAAATACACCAGAACAAAAAGAATGAAAAACAGCTGGAGCAACATTTTGGAAGCTGGTGTGAATGAAAACTCCTGGAAAGAAGCTATGTCTGCAGAGCCTGGCTGACTGATTAGAACTGCAGTACTGTGGGGAGGTTGGAAGGTTGTATGAATACAGGCATGTGCTACTATATCCTGCTTATGTAATGCTGGAGACAGAACCTGGGGACTCAGGCAAACATTCTGACAACTGAGTTACATACCCAGACCCTCAACATCTATCTTTAAACAAATTTCTGATTTTTTTAAGCATAAATCCTGAGAAGTTAAATGGATGCTTCCAGGAAGTGAGGAGGAAGTGTCTCTTTGTGGCCTAGGCTTAGGCAAATATTTCATGTTGGAGATACTGAAGAGCAGGAAGAACCATGCTCCAGTACCTTCCCAGCTTATGTCTCCTTCCTGAAGATCTGTGTGATGGACAGCAGGGGGCACCCTTCAGTTAGTGTGTCCTGGCCTGAAGCTCCAGCTCCCAGGCTGCAGCATCTTCAGGCAATGGGGCCCAATTACCCAGAGAGGTCAGCAATGAGAAGCAAAGGTCAAAGGCACTGTACTGCCTGTCTGGTTGCCAAGGGATACACAGGCCTTTGCTAGTACTAACATTTCCACCTGGCACATGGAGAGCCCCCATCTCCAATTACTGATGCTCCAAGTGAGGCATAGGTCAGTAAATCACCCTAGTTCCTGAGCCTACCGTACTGCTCCTTTCTATGGGCATTTTCTTTTATCTCAGTTTCGGATGGCCAGAGAAGCATCACAGACTGTTGCAGATTTAAGCGTTGACCTGGGAAAAGAATAGTGTACCCTTCTAGGGAGAAACAAGGCATAGCCCATTAAGTGGAACCCTGGCTACACGGTGGGGATGGGAGTGGGAAGGAATGGATGTGGCTTAGCTGACCCTGGCAGGTACAGGGGTAGAAGCTGGTATCACTACCTACCCCGTGTTACTTCCAAGACATGTGCCAGTAAGACCTCCTTAGGAACATCAGAAACTCTATTTCATCTCATAAAGCAGGGCAGGCACTTTGCGGGCTTATGCAAAGGTTCCTATTTGGTTTCTGGAAGGGGCAAGAAGAAAGTTCAGGATCTTAGAGAGAAAATACAGGCTAAAAGAGGTGTTGCTCCAGCTACAGCCTTTTCCCTGGCCTGCTGATGCTTCCGGATGACTCAGCTTCCTCATATCTGATTGGAGACAAGGGCTTTGCTCAGAGCCTAGGTCTTGGCAAAGAACAAGCTGAAAACACCACGGCAATTCTGCTATCTCTGCCCCAGAACAGTATCTGAGCTGGGACTCTAAGTAGCCATGGAACTGGCTACCTAGCCTCAGAATAAACCTGCCGAAGTTTCGGCTCTGAAGTTCATTCATGACTAGGAACATTTGCCAATGACATAAGCCCTGCATCCAGGCAGCACCACCACCAGTCAAAACCTTCTCTGAGCTCTAACTATGGCCCAGATAGGAAAAGGATAGTGAGCTAGTGAGCACTTGCTGTGAAGCCTAATGACCTGAGCTTGATCCCTGGGACCCACAACGAAAGGAGAGAAGCAACTCCTGAAAGAGGTTCTCTGGTCACCACACATGTACTCTGGGGTGTACAGACGCATATTCTCTCTCTCTCTCTCTCTCTCTCTCTCTCTCTCTCTCATTAACTTTTTAAAAAAGAGGATATTGGCACTGGAGTGATGGTTCAGCTGTCAGGAGCACTTATTGTTTTTGCAGAGGACCAAAGTTCAGCTCCTAACACCAACATGAAGGCAAAGAACCATCCCTTACTCATCTGATGCCCTCTCCTGACACTGCATGCTTGTGGTGCAGACATCCATTCATGCAGAAACATATAAAACATATAAAAATAAATAATGTTTTCAAAGAGGATAGCATTCCCAGTGTGGAGATACATTACATCTTTAATTCCAGCACTTAGGAGGCAGAAGCAGGTAAACCCCTCTGAGATTCAGGACAGCCAGGACTACATAGAGAAATCTCAACTTTTTTTTAAGGATAGCAATACAAATTAGTCATGAGTCAAATAGAACAATTCTGAGACGTTGGGCTAGGTTTACAGCGATAACAGAGCTGTTGCTCAAATCTGTAAGAATGTGTAAACCACACAGACACGTGCATTTCTATTCACAATAACTAAAAAATGGAAGCAGCTAAATGTCCATCCACAGAGGAATGGATAATGAAAATGTGGTACATGGAGACAGTGGAAATTTTTCTGGCTGAAAAGAAGGCAATCATGACACTTGTAGGAAAACAGATGGAACTAATTGGTTTCTGCTGCAAGCAGTCTCTTCACAAACTTGCTCTAGTGTCCCTGTCCCTGCAGCTCCCTCTAGGTATATTCTAAATTCCATGTGGTACTGGCCTGGGAGAGAGTGGGCCATGCCCGGCAGGCTTAACTGACATCTTCTGAGAGATCCTAATATGCCTGGTCACAGCTCAGATGAGTCTCTCCTTCTTCATAGCCCCAAGTCATCAGCACTAATGGGCTAGGGTTCCTCACTTTTATTGCTAATGACATGTGAAGCAAGATCATTCTTTGTCAGTAAGGGCTGTTCTGCCCAATGTGAGCAGTAGTTAAACTGTTTCAACCTACAATAGGCCAGTAGTAATCCATTCACTTCCAACGACGGTGACACCAAAAATATCTCCTGATACTCGCAGGACACACGAACAAAGTTGTTATTGATTGAGAGTCAGTCTTAAACTATTAGATAGCTCTTGCTTGTCTTCACACCTGGTAAATACACCCTGATTCGGTCTCTTGGGCATGCTCACCTTGGCTCACACCTGACTAGTTCTTCTCTTACTACTCTGGGAACCACCACCACCACCATCACTAAGCAGTTCAGAGACCCCAGAATTCTGTAAGAACCGTGGACACAAGCTTCATAAAGGTGGCCATTAAATAAGGGGTGATATGCCTGCCTTAATGTGTATGGATGTGTATGAAGCAGTCATACACATTTAGAGGAACAAGTGGGGAGGAGGTCAGAGATGAGCTCCTGGTCATAGATGAGTTCCACCTTTGAATTCTCTGGTATGGTTTGAATATGTCCCCCAAAGTTCATGTTTTAAAACTCAAGAACCCAATTTGGAGTTGGAAGGAGAATACTTTTAAGAGATATCTAGGTAAAATTTTCTGCCCTTATGAAAGAATTACTGCCATAATTCATGCCATTAATGGCAGGAGAGAGTTAACAATAAAGAGGGTGGGTTCCTGGAGAGGGGTTGAGTGTCCCTTCCCTCAGGTGCATGTCTGGGCCTCTGAGATGGACTAGAAAATATGTCATTTACAACCTACCTTGGTCTGACCTAAGGGTGAGCTCCTCTGTTTACCTAGCTACCTTTGTGTCTCAGTTTCCTCACTGACCCAATAGGGATAATAATAGCTTCTGTTCCCTGGGATCATTCTTAGAATTAAATGGCATACTTTCTGGCACACCGTTAATCTCCTCAGCTGCTATGATGTGGTTATTGTTTTGACACCAGGTTACCTCAAGGTCTTCTCTAGCTTCCATACACACAAAAGGCATCTGAGCAATGGAAGTTAATGCTTCAAAGCTATTTTCCTTGTGTGTGCCTGGAACACTGTTTTAAAAGACCAAAGAACAAAAAAAGCACACCATCACTCCACTATCACTACTGCCACCTAAAAGGCTTGAGGAGCTGAGTCTAATGGCAAAACTGTATCATTAGACTTTAGATATCCTAGAACCATAGAAGTCAAACACAAAACTTGTGCTGCAATGGTGTGGGACAATGGTCTGTATTCTGTCAATTATATTTTAAATAAACGCTGATTGGCCAGTAGCCAGGCAGGAAGTATAGGCAGGACAACCAGATAGGAAGTAGAGGCGGGTCAATGAGAACAGAATTCTGGAAGAAGGAAGTCCTATTCTGGAGTCGTGACCTCAGCCACAGAAGAAGCAAGATGTGACTGCCTTGCTGAATAAGGTACCGAGCCACATGGCTAACATAGATAAGAATAATGGGCTAATATAAGTTATAAGAGTTAATAAGAAGCCTGAGCTAATGGGCCAATCAGTTTAAAGCCAATGTAGACTTCTGTGAGATTTCTCTGGGACTTAATGACTGTGGGAACTAGGCAGGACAGAAAACCTTCGTCAACACTGCAACTGATTTGAGGAAGTCTATCTGAAGTAAATTGGGATTTACTTGTTCTTTACAAGAAGGGTCATCTCTAAATTCACACACCACAAAGCAAATCTGGCCTCCCAACTGAAGCAAGACATGGCTAGGAGGAGCTGGAGTAGCTGGGGTGGGGTAGTTAAGGTGAGACCAGAGACAACTAGAGGTAGTCCTGGTGACAGGGTACCTCATATCTGGGAAGGGAGCCTGGAAGTTAGCAAGGTCTTGTTGTGGCCTAGATGCCCAGATATTTTCTCTCACCCCTACAGTAGAGCTTGAATTATTTCCTTCTCAGCCCTTGAAAACTGACCTGAAGATTTCAAATATACCTGAGGCAAAGAAGGGCTTTATTCCATTTTTCAGACATGGAACTAGAAACCCAGAAAGGTCACATGACTCCCAAACAGCCCAAGCCAAATCTCTCCACTAC
Source organism: Arvicola amphibius (assembly GCF_903992535.2). Lineage (NCBI taxonomy): Eukaryota > Metazoa > Chordata > Mammalia > Rodentia > Cricetidae > Arvicola > Arvicola amphibius. The sequence continues at coordinate 200,088,792 of NC_052047.1, forward strand.
TCCAAGCTGTCCTCCAGCCAAGCTGACATCACCTAGCAGTTTTCTATACATTCTAGATATTGACCCCTTGATGTGGGAAGTCCTTCTGTATATGTATCGCTTTTATTAGTTGATAAATAAAGCTGTTTTGACCAATGACTTAGCAGAGTAAAGCCAGGTGGTAAATCAGAACAGAGATATAGAGAGAGAGTAGGCGGAGTTGGGGAGATGCCATGTAGTTGCCCAAGGAGAAAGATGCTGAAATCTTACCAGTAGGCCACAGTCTCATGGTGATACACAGATTAATAGAAATGGGTTAAATTTAAGATATAAGCACTAGGTAAGGATACATCTAAGCTGTTGGCCAATCAGTGTTGTAATTAATATAATTTTGTGTGATTATTCGGGTCTGGTGGCCTATGTGTACTCTGCGCTTACAACCCCTTACTTAAAATATAGCTGGCAAAGATTTTTCTCCCATCTCATAATCTGACTGTTCACTCTTTTGATAGTTTTATTTGACACTAAAGCTTTTTTTAATTTCATGTGATCCCATCTGCCAGTTTGTGAGGTTCTTTCTTGTGCTGCTAGGGTTCTACTTAGAGATTTCTTGTCTATACCTATGTCCTCAAGTGTTTACCCTGTGTTTTCCTTGAACAGTTTCAGTTTTTCCCACCTTACATTAAGCTCTTTTATCAGTATGGATTTATTTTTTGTGTGTGGAATGAGAGACGGGGATCTAACTTTATTCTGCTCAGGGATATCCAGTTTTTCTAGCACCATTTACTTAAAAAGAACGTCTTTTTTTCCAGTGCATAATTTTTACATGTTTGTCAAAAATTGACTGTTCATAGCTGTGTGGTTTATCTCTGGATTCCGGGACTTCTATTATGCTCCACTGGTCTACATGTCTGTTTTTGTGCCGGCATCATGGTATCTTCGCACTATAGCTCTGTGGTATAGTCTGAGGTCAGATACTAAGATGCCTCTATTCTATGCTCTTTTTTCCTTATAATTGCTTTGGTTACTCGTGGCCTTTTTTATCTCTACACAAATTTTATGATTGTGTCTCTAGTTCTGAGAGAAAATATCATTGTAATTTTAGTGGAGATTTCATTATGTAAATTGCTTATGGTTGTATAATTCAAAATATGAATTCACAGGATTTAACAGATATACATTCTTCTCAGCAAGAGCAAACATTCATGTTCTTCCCAAGTGTGCATAGGATATTTTCTAGGATAGAACATGTTAGGGAACAAATTAAATTTCAATAGATTTTTAAAGCACTGAAGTGTAATAATATAATTAAAGAAATTATCCACAATTGTAGAAATTAAACAACATGCTTTTTTAAAGTCCTGAGAATACACCTAGGCCCTCAAGAATGGCACACAAAAACCTTATTCCACTAAGCTATATCCCAGACCTAAACAACAAACTCTTTAACAAGTGGACCAAGAAAAATTCAAATCAATAGGTGGCACGCACCTTTTAATCCCAGCACTTGGGAGGCAGAGGCAGGTGGATCTTTGTGAGTTCAAGGCTAGCCTGGTCTACAGAGTGAGTTCCAGGACAGCCAGGGTTATACAGAGAAACCCTGTCTCAAAAAACCAAGAGACAGAGAGAGAGAGAGAGATAAATCACAGGGAAGTTATACAAACACACATGCACACACACATGGGGAGGGGGAGGGAGAGGTCTACTCAATAAATCCAAGGAATAGAAAAGAATAACATACCCAACACTAGCAGAAGGAAGAAAATAATGATTAGAATAGAAAAAAATTAGGTCAGAAATTTTAAAAATAGAAAAAAAATCAATGAAAATAAGGATTACTCTTTGACAAGATCAATAAAATTGATAAACCTAAAGAAGACAGGCAAGAAAAAAATGGAGAAAAAAAGGCCTCTTGGAAGAAAGCAAGGCAAAAGCTTCACAACGCTGGACTTAACAATGATTTCTTGAATGAAACAAAAGTAAAAACAGACAAACTAACTGGATTTTACGAAAATGAAAACTGTCTGCGCATGGGCTGACGCAATGTGAGTAAAAACACACACTGCACACGCATGAGGACCTGAGTCCAGATCCCTGCATCCATGTAAAACAGCCAGGCATGGCTGCACACACCTGTAACCCAGCACAGACGGTGGGGAAGACGGAGAGACAGGTGGATGGCAAGGCTTGCTGGCCAGCAGAACTGGAAAAATGGCGAGCTCCAGAGGGAGGATGGGGAGGTGATCAAAACACATTGTATGCATGTAAGAGATTATCAAACAATAAAAAAGAAAGTTAAGAACATGTCTGAATGGACTAAGATAAAGAACAATAGAGGAAAATAACCAATATCCCCTCTAGCCTCCACTTGGATGCATTCTTGCACACACATGTGCATGCACACACAATGTCTGTACATCAAAAGATGACATCAACAGAGCAAAATGTCAACACATGTAATAGAGAAAAGTATTTGCCAACTATATATCAAACAAATATATATCTGAATTGTCTAGGAAACTCCTAAAATTCAACAAAACCTTGATTCAAAATGGACAAAGGACTTGAATAGACATTTATTCCATGAAGCTTAAGTGAACCTCCCTAGTGGACAATGCCCACACCTGCTACCAGGGTCACCTATAGAAAATCATTAGCCTTGGACCATGCCCACACCTGCTATTAGGATCGCCTATAGAAAATCATTAGCCTTGGACCATGCCCACACCTGCTATTAGGATCGCCTATAGAAAATCATTAGCCTTGAACCATGCCCACACCTGCTATCAGGATCACCTACAGAAAATCATTAGTGTATCCTATGTGATGCCATGGTTGGGGGAGGACTCTAGAAAGTTTACATCTGGTTTCTCCTGCACTTCATCCCACATCCTTTTGTCTTTGCTATCCTTCTTTGTACACTTTTGCTATAATAAATCCAAGCCATGGATGTAACCTGTGTTGAGTCCTGTGAGTCCTTGCAGTAAATCTGAAAGGGTATTTTACAAACAACATGCCCGTTCACCACACACACACATCAAACACAGTCCCCCTGTCATGGTCCACTCATTCTGCGAATGATCTTCTCACAGTATGAGCCCAAAGTTTTATCCCGGAGCCAGTTCCAGATGACAAGCACAGGAACCACCCAGAAAGATTTCTAATCCTGTGGTCTCTCAGGGCTCGCCGACACCTTGTATCAGTGGGGCAGGGGCCAGCTCAGGCTACAAAACTGTTAATTGATCCCTCTGAGGGCTTATGTGCTTAGTCAGGCTTGGGACATCAAGTTAAAACAAGACTTATTACACCTGGAATCAGGACTGCTTGACACCAGTTTAGACAATGACCTGAAGAGCTCGTTCGCTTCCCAGAGCTCTGTGTCCTTCCACCACCAAGGAAAGGCCATGGTCCACATTCGAGGTCCTCAGTGTTTTGGTAGTTATGGGTCCCTTCAAGAATCTGATGAAAGTAATGCATGCTCTCCCTAGAGCACATACACATACATACACACATGCACACACATACATCACACACACCACACACATACACACATACACCACACACATACACACACACCACACACATATACACACACCACACACACACATACACACATATATACACACATACACACACACCATACACATACACAGACACACACACCACACACATTTTACCTATCACCTAGGTGACTTCACTATCCCACATGCAGATCCCATGTGTGACTCAGCAATAAGGGCCTCCCACTCTTACACTGTATCAACAGCCCAACTGGGCCATGAGATGAGTTCTGCCGCCTCAATCCCTCCACCTCGTGAGTCTTGTTGTTTGTACCAGTCTCTTAATAGCTGTAAAATTACAAACACCAAGACTAATTTTCTCTCTGCAGCACTACAGACAGAGATAGAGGGTTGCATCAAGTACAGTTATTAAATTTCCATATTTAGATGTGCAAAACCAAGCTCCTCTTGGGTCCTTAAAAGCCATTCAGTTCCCAATAATTAGATCAGCAGTTGTGGCCATAATTCTTCACATTTTCACTGAATGTTGTTGAATAATTCTAGGAACAATCTCCTTCAGTTTGGGGCTAACTTTTTGCAAAGTATTGTAATTTTACTGTACTAATGCTTGTGAATCTGTCAGTTCTTTATTACTTAATAAGTATATTAGCTCCTTTTGTGTTGCTGTGACCAAACAATATGATAAGAACAACTTAAGACACGAGAGGCTTACTTGGATTCACCATTTCAGTTCATCACTGTAGGGATGGCATGATGGAGCAACTCCTTCCATGGTACCCTCACAATGGAGGGCCAAACAGAGAAGATAGAACCAGACTACTCTAGGGGCTGTGAAGCATACAGGAAGCAGATCAGTAGGGCCAGCCTACCAGCTGGGGACAAAGCTGACGTGAGCCTAAGGAAGATGTTTCACACCCAAATTGTAGCGTTGACTCTTGCTTTGGGATAATAAGTGATCCATCTTTATAAGTATTTCATGTACGGTTGAAAATATGCAGTTAAATGACAACCACCATAAGGCTTCTCTACATAACCACCTAACTGAGCTTTTACCCACTAAGCAATCTCTTTTCTGAATATTTTATAAAAAGCTTTATATCCTTGGTGCCTTGGAACAATTTTTTTTCCTGAATCTCATCAGTTTTGAAAGCATTGTCTACATGTATTCACCCATTGTCCTCCAAGGGTGGACCTGCTGAGCTCATCAGTGTTGTGCCCATGGGTCACACAACATCGTGTCTGTGGGCATATGAAAGGGGGAGCAGCCAGCAACATCTGAGGCATGTCTTTCTGAGAACATTTGCTCCCTGCAGCTTCCAGTCTTGGGCCCACACAAGGTGTTGTTACAGCTTTATTCAAGTCATCATCAAGACACGATCCTGTTAAGAAATACATTTCCCCCATCAGAAACCAGTGCACGCTGTCTCTAATAAAATAACTAATAAAATGCAATCTCTTGATCTGTGTATATTCAAATGAAAATAAACATGTAATTTAAATTTTTCATAAAGAAACCAGATAAAATGCTTCTTACAAATGTGTTAAAGTGAGAGTTAATAGGCTTCTATAAAACAGCAGCCCCTTCTGCTTAAAGGAGTTCAGCCAGGTGTGGTGACCATGCCTTTACTTTAATCTCAGCACTCAGGAGGCAGAGGCAGACGATCTCTGTGAGGTTGAGAC